>NW_023270865.1:15774657-15807406 GCF_011800145.1 Mirounga leonina
AAAGAAAGAAAGAAAGAAAGAAAGAAAGAAAGAAAGAAAGAAAGAAAAAGAAAGAAGAAAGAAATGGCAAGCAGAAGTTGTGAGATAGGAACTGGAGATGTAGACTCAGTTCAGAACAACGTTGCAGTGCATGCCATCTATGAAATGAAACTGGGCTTGACTCTATGTTGCTTATGAGACTCACTGAGAAATTTCAAAAAGGGTGATGATGTGTTACGATTCTAGTTTTAGGAGAAGAATGTAGTGATTTAGAGGACAAGAATGGAGGCAAAGGGTCCAATTAAGAAGATTTTGAATTTGATAAGAGAAATAAAAATGCATCTGAAATTATGAGAATGACAGCAAGGATGAAAAAGAAAATATGATTTTCAGAGGTGTTTGTGCATGTTATGAATAAAATTTGTAATATAAGAAAAGATATATTCTTTTTTTAAAGATTTTATTTATTTATTTGACACACAGAGAGATTGAGCGAGAGAGCACACAAGCAGGGGTGGTAGCAGAAGGAGAGAGAGGAGCAGGCTTCCCATTGAGCAGGGAGCCCAAATGTCCTGGGATTGAGCTATTCAGAACTATTAGCATGCAGGTGATACTTGATCCCAGAGGAACTGATGAGAACTCTCAGAGAGACTGACAGAAAAGACAACTAAAAGAGTCAGACTGGGGAGTGAGAAAGGAAGGAGAGTGTTAAAGTAAATGGGGGTTGGTCTTGAGGGTGGTAATGGTTAGGTAGGCATTGAAAGACTATGAAAGTTTAAAAAAAATAAGAACCAAAACTACATTGAATTTGACAATTGAGAGATAATGGAACAATCAGGAGAAAATCAGGTCAGCAGAGCAGAGGAAGCTAGACAAATATTTTAAAATGTTGAGGAATACAAAGAAACCATGTGGCTGTATAGGAAGGCACAATTTAGCAAGGACATGGAACTGTTGAGTTTTACTCTTTTTTTTGAGTTTTACTTTTATTTCTTGTGAGGGAATAGTTTTTAAAATCGATTTTTTAAAAAGACGGGAGGATTTCAAGTAGGTTTACTCCATGTCAGTAGGACCTAGCAGAAAGGAAAAATGTTTAGTTTCCAGAAAGAGGAGATAATTAAAAATAAAAGGCAAGATCTCGTTCCTTTTGATGGCTGCATAATATTCCATTGTATATATATACCACCTCTTCTTTATCCATTCATCTGTCAATGGACATCTTGGCTCTTTCCACAGTTTGGCTATTGTGGACATTGCTGCTATAAACATCAGGTTGCACGTACCCTTTCGGATCCCTACTTTTCTATTTTGGGGTAAATACCCAGTAGTGCAATTGCTGGATCATATGGTAGCTCTATTTTCAACTTTTTGAGGAACCTCAATACTGTTTTCCAGAGTGGCTGCACCAGCTTGCATTCCTACCAACAGTGTAGGAGGGTTCCCCTTTCTCCGCATCCCCAGAGGGTATTATGCTGAGCAAAATAAGTCAAACAGAGAAAGACATGTATCATATGACCTCACTGATATGAGGAATTCTTAATCTCAAGAAACAAACTGAGGGTTGCTGGAGTGGGGGGTGGGGTGGGAGGGATGGGGTGACTGGGTGATAGACACTGGGGAGGGTATGTGCTCTGGTAAGCGCTGTGAATTGTGCAAGACTGTTGAATCTCAGGTCTGTACCTCTGAAACAAATAATGCAATATATGTTAAGGAAAAAAAAAAGAAGAAGAAGATAACAGAAGGGGAAGAATGAAGGGGGGGAAATTGGGGGGTAGACAAACTATGAGAGATGATGGACTCTGAAAAACAAACTGAGGGTTCTAGAGGGGAGGGGGGTGGGAGGATGGGTTAGCCTAGTGATGGGTATTGAGGAGGGCACGTTCTGCATGGAGCACTGTGTGTTATGCACAAACAATGAATCATGGAACACTATATCTAAAACTAATGATGTAATGTATGGGGATTAACATAATAAAAAAATGAATAAAATATTAAAAAAAAAAAGGCAAACCACAAAGCATCAAGCTTTGATTTTACATGATAGCAGGTCCCCAAAGCAAAACAGTCCAAAGTAATTTGTCAAGGCACCCAGTGATTCCAAGAAGCCTTTATTTTATTTATTTTACCACAGGGCAAATTTTTAGTTCAGAACATCTCCTCTGGCCCTACCGGCTTCTCTAGTCTTATTGCTTACTCTGATTCACCTCAGTGAGTTGACCTCCATTCTCCAGTAATTTCTTTCATGGCTTCCTCTCTGTCATGTCATCATATCCAATTTTGAGAACTTTTTGATTCAGTAACTTTCTGAAGACCTCAATGGCCCTCAGCTGAAGCGTACAGAGGCCAGTACTGAACCTTCCACAAAGGTCAGAATTTGGATACTGATACTGATGTAAAAATCATATTCAGGACATGGATGGAGGCATTAGCTTTTGACAGAAAATGAGAGAGCTTTTTGTTTGTTTGTTTGTTTTTCCTTTCAATTTAGTTGGGAGAATGAAAGGTAAGAATGAATCTGAGCAATCCGAGATGCAGTAAGTCTTCACTTGATGGCTCAATTTCTGAGACTGGAAACATTATCGATGCTAAAGGTAACTGGAGTCAAGGAAAGAAAGTTGTTGAAGTGAAAGAAACAAACAAACAAATAAATAAATAAGAAAAATGGCTCTGGTCACCAAGAGAATGATCACCAAGAGTTCAGATTGCTGTACTAAAGTTCTGGTGGGATTATCTTCAATTTCCTTTGCCATTGATTGTTTAAAGGCTCTTTATTATTATGGTTATAGCTTTTGAAGAGGCCGATGATGGTTATATTAATTTCCTAAGGCTGCCATGATAATGAACCACAGACTAGGCAGTTTAAAACAATAAGCATACACTGTCTCACAGCTCTCGAGGATAGAAGTCTGATTTCAAAGGTCAGAGGACCATGGTCTCTCTGAAGTGTCTGGGGGAAATCTGTCCCCTGCCTTTCTTTTAGCCTTGGTGTTGCTAGCAATTGTTGGAATTCCTGGTCCTGTAGCAGTATTTCTCTATACTCATCGTCCATCATCACATGGCATTCTCCTTGTATGTCTTCACATTATCTGTGAAATATCCTTCTGTGTGTGTCTGTCTCTATGTCTCTTCTTCTCTTCTTATAAGGATACCAGCCATACTGGTTGGATAAACACCCAATCTATGCCTCATCTTAAATTGATTACATCTGCAAAGACTCCATTTCCAAATAAGGTCATAGTCACAGGTCCTGGGGGTTAGAACTTTGACATATCTTTTCAGAGGAAACAACTAAACCTATAGCATCTGTAATGATTGAGCTGGGGTGGTGCAGGGTGCAGAAAAAGTATAAAAAAAGACAATGCCCAAAAATTGTCCAAAGGAATATATCAATGGTCTGATGAGGAACAGATATATGCTAACAAAAGAAGAAAAGAAACTTTACTAGATAAGATAGAAAAGAATTGCCTGATTTAGAAAATAAGTTGTAGGACTAAAAACCAGGATAATTATGCTTCTCATGGTGTATTTGAAACTTAAATTTCTGTGGCAAAAGAATTTTCATTTTTTTATTCAGTAAGAAACATAAACAAATTTTAAAATATAAATTCATTCATAACCAATCTTAGATATGAATTTGAAATATTTAAGTAAATTAATGAAATGATAGTCTAATATTGCTTTTTAGCATGATCAAAAATATTTTGAGTAATTAATTTATATAAGCCACTTATTTTGATGGATTATATATTATGCAAATACTATAACATCTGAAGCCCAGTGTGTAAAAGCCACAGGAAATATCAAAACCTAAAATAATTATAAATAGGATAGAAATTACTATTGATTGATTTATGGTATCTTGGGGTAGACTCACCTTCAATAATGTACATACACACTTTTGAATCTTTTCTGAGGACTTTCTCCTAATTAAGTGGCATGTAATACAGTAATCTCAGTAAATATCATTAATCCATGTAATTGTTAAATAATAGCACAGACAACTTATATATATTTTGAGTCACAGCAATACCCATTGCTTTGGGGTCAAATATTTACCACCTTTAATCTTTTACATTTGTAAGTTTTTGGTTAGATTGTATATAGGTAATAAATCATTTGATGTTCATTGTTGATCCTCTTATATACCCCAACTGGCTATTCTGTCTAATAATTTCACAACTAACAGATCATAAAAGTTATTATCAAATTTGGTTTTCATTTTCCTTGTACATGATTAAGACTTAAAGGTGAATTAACGTATCCTGTTAGCCCATGACAGAAAAGCAAGAATGCATATCACCAAGCACCATGTACCACGAGTACATACTGCTTGTTTTTAATGTGGTTCTTAAGTTTTGATTTGGCTTCCCCTTAAATGAGAGATGATAAGATGGAATGTCAAAGAATAGTTTCCTTACCTTAAAGCTAGCTGTAATGGTAAACATTTAGTTATATGTGATGACAATATTTCAGTAACAAGGAAAATAGATTAGCAATCACAACAAAATTTATATTATTTTACTTAATTTAAGGTAGTAACAATATTCAAATTGTTTCACTTGACTTTATCTTCTATTTCTTCTTCTTGTTTCCCATGTCTCTTAATCATGTTTTAAAATTTTCCACTATATATATATATATATATATATATATATATATTTGTAGACTGAATTATATCCTTTTGAAAAGAATGGTTTAGAAATTAAAGTGTCAAAATGTTTTAGCTTAAATATATATAATCCAGATAGACTGACTAGTTGATTCTATCTATCTATCTACCCATCTATCTTCTCTTTGTCTATATCTATACATATCAAAAAATTTTTATAGGAAATATCAAGTAAACATACTAACTTAAAGGCTGTGATTTCAGGTTGGCTACTATAGATAGCTAATGTGTGAAATATGCAACATCAATTTTGAATGCTGTGTATGTAATTTTACTTGCTAAATCATTTTGTTAGAAAAAAATATAATATTTTAGATGTCTACTAATTAAAGTTGTCACAGGGCACATTTTCTCCACTGTTAGGATTAAAAAAAATGATACATACTTTTTTTTTAAGATTTGTATTTATTCATTTGAAACAAAGAGATACAGAGAAAGAGAGAGAGAGAGCACAAGCCCAGGGAACAGCAGAAGGAGAGGGAGAAGCAGGCTTCCCGCTGAGCAGGGAGCCCGATGCGGGGCTTGATGTGGGGCTCAATGCCGGGCTCGATCCCGAGATCCTGGGATCATGACCTGAGCTGAAGGCAGATGCTTAACAACTGAGCCACCCAGGCACCCGATACTTTGAAATGTGCCTTGGACATTGTATATAATTAAAACAACATGATTAACATCAATAAAAACAACAAGGTGTTTCATAGTTTTGTACTATTTTGTATCACTTTATATATTGAATTCTAGTATCATAGACCTTTAGATCTCTGAGAAGGAGTTATAATATCAGCTTATATATTCATGATGAGACTAAAAAGGAAAGTTTTTGGTTGAAAGGAAGGCAGTGAACGCTTAACAAACAATAAAAAAATTTTCATACACTTTTCAGAAGACTACCAATTTTTAAGATGATAAAGTAGATTAAGTTTTAGGAAATCTCTAAACACCTCAGATATATATATATATATTCATTGAGATTCACAGTGAATTATATTCTCTATATTTATAATCACACTTGACAGGAGTAGATCAATTTGCTGACAAATTTCTATAATAGATTGTCACTAAAATCACAGTACTCCCACTAAATTTTTATAATAGATTATGTTACCAAATTACATCAAAATCAAAGAGTTTCTATGACACTAAACTATTTCAGTGTAACATGCTATAGTAAACTAATTTTTAATTTATAATATATGTAATATATGATTATTTAATGGTATTGTGGTATCTTAAATTCACTTAAACTTTTGTATGTATTTTGAACATTTTGAACACAGGATATGATTACAGAAAACATAGCCATTCTCTTCTGATTTGAAAAAATAATCATCTTACTATGCTATTTAGATATTTACCATCTTGCTTAAAGTGAGATAAATGACTAAACTCTTCAAATTATTAATACAAAGACATAAATGTATGCAAATCCAGACTGCATTACTTAAATAACCCTCTAGTTGTCCTTAACTTAAAATTGTTCTTAATTTAACTATTTTGAATTAAGTATCTATATGTATTCTATTATTTATATTGAGATCCATAGATGGTGAATAGATAGATCCATTTGTATCTATTCCATTATGTCCATTTATCTGTCTCTCATCTTACCAGAATGAATTGAATGCAGTCTTTGAACAAAAAGGACTTAGTACATATACAAATACATAAAACGCTTGGATAAGAAATTATTTTGAAAAAAATAAGTGAAGGAAACAGGGCAAAGTGAAAACAGAACTGCAACATTTATAGAAATTAAAGATGTTAGCACATGGAATTCATGATAATGACCCCATAGTATTTCCCCCCTTGCTTCTCTTTTATGGATTATGATTCTAAACATTTTCTGGAATTGCAGTATATAATCATGACAAGTCCCCTCTGACAGAAGAGTTACGCTCACATAGCATGAGGAAACTAACATAGAGAGGCTGAGTCACTAGCTAAAGCCATGCTGCTGGCTGGGGGCTGCCGTTAACACATTTAGAAGTCGAACTCCAAAGCATGATCTCAGCCTTCAAACTTATTCCTAGAGGATGACTAAGATTTTGGCTTTAATTTTGTATCGCAATCAAAGAAACAGAATCCATTTAATGAGCCATAGGGTCTATAATATAAAAACAGGCCAATTACATGCGTCATGACTCTCCATAAACCAGACACTGTATAATATAAGGTAAAGGATTCTCAAAAGCATTGTCACAGTGAATATAACTAGCACCCTACCCCTTTTTCATATAAACACCTTTCAGTGGAAGCAATGACAAATCACAGTTCTAAGACAGGAAAATTTGGGAGGAGTTTGAGGTAGGTGATAGATACGGGTTTGTGGAATGCAAATAAATACCTCCCTGGAGCTCTTGTTGAAGTCATGGCTAATTTTACAGAACGAAATACAGAATAAAAAGGTTCCCTACAGATTGTCCTCTGAACCAGGCATTGGAGAACATTGTGTAGAGTTTGAGATGATTCTCTTTGACAGTATCTATTTTATTCTGCTAAGTAACTAGAAGGCATCTATCTTGCCAAATTACTTATGCTTTTGTTTTTTCACACCTCATCCAATAACTATATTCACTTATGTAACTGATACATTACAAAGAATGATAAAAGAAAATACAAGCTAATTTTTAGTAACTGCTATAAAAATTGAAGATTCTAAGGGAGTCTAGAAGATTGAGGTTTTAAAAGAACTGATAGATAATCCTTCCTTTGGGTAGGTTGTCAACTCAATGCAGCAACTTGTCTCATTCTACATAATTAACTCATCAAGAAGAACGTAAAAGCATTAGATTTTTAATTTAAAAGACAGAACAGGGAGTACATGCTCACACACTTGACTCTCAAAAATAGTATTAAAAATGTAATAAGCAAGATTATTCATTCAACATATATTACTGAGTATATACTCTATGCGGGGCACTGTTTGAAAGATACAGCAATAATCTAAACAGACCAGATCTTTCACCTTATACTCTAGTGAGGAAGACAACAATAAAATTAAATGATAAGTAAATTATGAAGTGCGATACACATGCTAGAATAAAAAAACAATAAAGTATAAAAGAGGAATAGAAAATGTCAGTGAAGACACAATGTTAGATATAACAGATTCTGAAGAACTAAAGAAGAAAGCACTTTGGAGAAGGGAAAAACATTTCTGGAAAGGAAACAATATACACAAAGAAATCTAGGCAGAGATACTTCAGAGTTCCAGGGGGCAAAAGTTCGAATTGTGTGGCTGGAATAGAGTGAGTAAGGTGGGGAGTAGTAGGAGATGAAATCAGAAACACAAGACTGAGATTTGGGGAAGGCAAGGTAGAGAATTATGAAACATGTAACACATTTTGAGTTTTATTCTGAAATAGGAAAATATGGGCTGGTTTTAAATAGGGCATCAACAAGGTCTGAGGTAAGTTTAAATGAAATATCATGACTTCTAAGAACATTCTAGGAGAGTAATAGAGAAAACATGGAGGTCCTTAAGAAGGTAGGGCCTTACTAAAGTGAGAAGTAATAATGGCTCCACTCCAAATAGAAATGCTGATGTGGAGAAGTTGTCAGATTCTGGAAAAAGTGAATGTAGTTTAGCATCAAAACAGAGGTAACTAGGATGATTACAAGCCATTTGGCCAAAGCAACTGGAGGAGAGGAGAAGAGTTCCTAAAGTAAAAGGTCCAAAAATGTCAAAATAAGCTATATGTCCCAAAATAATAACAAACACATAAGTTATTTCTAGCAGATTTCTCCTCAAGAAGATGTAATACATAAAAATGTTCCAAATAGAATACATGTGTTCACGGCTCAACACTTATTCCTATACTGTTTAATAAAACAACCCAAAAACCTTAGGTTTGCAAATAGTCAAGGAGGAATATATTTTAGATGAAAAATCTTACACTTTAAAAAGTCTCATAATTTAGGAGGAATAAATTAAAACATGTTATTCAGCAACTGGGATTTAGCCAGACTGGACTATTCCATGTAAATTTATAAAGTCAAATAATTGTCAGGAATTATTGTGAAGAGAACTCTGATTTCCCCAAACTCATTCATTTACACAAGTTTACCTTAGAAACCTGAGCATATAATAGTATCTGAGCCATTTAGACATTTCCACACAAATTAAATCATATATATATATATTTCCCCGTAGGAAATAAAATATTTGAACATCAATCTTTTCCCATCTTTTCCTTTTATCTATCTCCACATTAACAAAGACAACATATATTTTTCCAGTCAGAAGCTCTTGTCACACTAGGCTTTGGGAAGACAATTTTTAATAACATCTTTAGGGCAGGTTAAGGCTAGGATTGGTTTCAAGATACCACCATTCACAAGCAGTAAGAGAAAGAACATTTTCATGTAGCCCTTAGATGCTGAGATTTCACATATCCTCAAGGATAAATGGGTCAGTCATCAAAATAATATAAAATCTCCACAAACTGTCTTCATTTTCAAAACAGGCTAGCTTCCCTAATTAATAGAACGATAGATCCCCCCCCAAAAGAACATATATAATCTCTGAGATGGCTGTGCTTTTGAACTATATTAGGTCCTAACATTTTACTAATCCTAGATTTATATCATATGCTACCATTCAACAAGACTCTTATTCCTTAAAACTTTTTAAACAAGTGAATTTATTTTAAAACACATTATTATCCCAAACTCAGACGTATAGCCACAAAAATAATTAATGCTTCCACGGAATATGGAGTATGTCGAACAAATAAAGTGAAGACCTCTGCAATATTAACCTGAACATCCATCATTCACCTTAATAAAGAAAACCAAGGGAGATACACTAGAAAGATTTTTCTTTTAGGAGCCTGACCAAAAGAGGTGGAAAATACAGAAGTGGCTTATTAGATATACGCTGATATTGTTCTTAGAGCCTGATTGGGGACTTTCAACTCTAGTGTGTCTCCTTCCAAGAGCATCTTTGAGAAACATGATACTTACTTTTCCCAAAGGTAAGAATAGAGTCATCAGACAGACAGGTATCTGAACAGGGTTGAACACAACAGGGAATGCTAAAATTTTCCACTGGCGTGCAGGAAAATATATTAGAACTTCAACTTATATTCATTTCAATTCATCCTTTTAACATTTCTACTTTGGTCTCTGCTGTATAATTTGCATAGTATGTTAGTATAGCAGTATATATGTATGTATAATTTATCATTGCAAATATACATGTATTGGGGAGCACATTAAATCTCTTGCTGATTAAGTAAGATTGAGTGTAATCGAGAAGGTTTGGAGACCACTAATTAGAACCTTGGTTCTTAAAATCTATCCAGACAAATGCTATTTCTGGTTACAGTCTGGTCTGTGGGGATCAAGAATTAAAGGAAAACATGTAAAACATGCTTCAATATAAAGAACTCTCTTTTTTTTTAAACTTTTTTTTTTAAGATTTTATATATTTATTTATTCATGAGAGACAGAGAGAGAGAGAGAGAAGCAGAGGGAGAAGCAGGCTCCCAAGGAGCAGGGAGCCCGATGCGGGACTCGATCCCAGGACCCTGGGATCATGACCTGAGCTCAAGGCAGATGCTTAACCGTCTGAGCCATCCAGGCGCCCTAAAGAATTCTCTTTCAACCTAAGGTTTTGACTTTATGATTCTTGGGTATTAAGTGTTTGTATTTATGAGATCATGGTCATACTTTATGGCAATTTTATTTTTTCATATTTTTAATTCCTCCTTTATGAAATCATTGTTGATAATGTTATTATTTCTAGCAGTAGTATCAGGAGGAGGAGGAAGAGGAGGAGGAAGAGTATTGCAAAGAATGTTCCTTAGAAATGACTTGGCCTATAAAATCCCAAAGCAAGGAAACTTTGGCACACAGATATCTTTTTTAGTTCTGTTTTCCTAATGTGCCTTTCTTCCCCACACTCCTGGCTTTTGATTCTTGGCTGCTATGATTTATCTCATCTAATTGCTATATATGTTAAAGACCATGCACTTTAACTCAACACTAAATTAGTTTGAGACTTGAATGATTTGAAATGTCAAGAAGCTGTATCATTCCAGTAAATCAAATACGCTGCCTGTATTAAGAGAATTCTAACTGGGGAGACAGCTAAACCACGGATCCCTCAAATTTTCTGGTATGGAGGACTTTCTATTGCCATGCCTGAGAGGACTGAGGGTGAACCACAGAGGTGTGTTTTGACATTGGGGATAAACAATATCTTAAACCTCTTCTGCTTAATGTGTTTATTTTTCCCTCTATGTAGAGCATAAAGCTCAGAGTGTGATGTGCTACTGTTTATATTTTAAAGCACCTACCTAGATATGATATAATTGAATTGTTTAAAGAACTCCAAAATGAGAATTATTTGAGGATCAGCATGATTCACAATTTGACTTATTTACGTATGCTTTTCTACACAAACAACAATGCAAAAATTGATATGCAAGGTCAGGAAAGAAGTGGAGAAGATCCTTGGCATCTCCCTTTGTTCTTAACAAAAGAATATGAAAGTGCATCAATATTTTAAAGTCTAAGTAGCTCAGGCATCTAAAGAAGTCTTGAATTGTGAGTTTGCTACCTCTTGAATGTGTTAGCCAAGGAGAGGCTGTGAAAGCACTTAGTGCACAGTGTAAGAAAACACATTTTTATGACAGTGACCTCCAACTTCTACTGCTTGTTTGAGTCTATTGAAGGTCTTAAAGCATCAGGCAGGGCTACAGACACCATTCAGATAACCTGTTCCAGAAGGAGCCACGTGGCTTTGGCCCTTGTCTCTTCTCAGACTTCTCAGAAGTCTGCTGCTCACAATGATAGCTCTATTTTTCTATGTGATATAAACAATGTTCACCTGGGTAAAGGGTCCAAGTCCAGCCAAGGCAAAAGAGAGGATTATTTAAAAGAAATGCAATGTGACAGTGCAATTACATTTTAGTAATGAACTCCAGGGTTGTCATATATATCCTTATTGCAGATTTTTTAAAGATAATTCTTAAATCACACTGCAAATATAATTTATGGCTGACCATGATGAATTATTTAGCTTATGTATGATTGTTTAATATTATCACCTATGCTCCTAATGGCCCCCACCAACACTCGGTTGAGGCTTTTTCTTCCCTACATGTCATAAATTTTATAATATTATCTAATAAACTTTTCCTTAAAGTCTAAGCCTGTTCTAACTTTCTCCATTTCTTTGGGAATACTTAGCTTTTTGAAAAGGTCAAATAAAATAGAGGTAATACAGAAGAACAAAATTCAAAGAAGGTGCATTTTTGAAAAATAAAAAAGTTAGATAAGTTTAAACCCTGAGAGATACGTTTTTTACAAATCCATATAGAAACATAGAACACAAAGTTTAATGCTGTCCATTTATGTAAGGTTCATTAATTTAAGAAAGATTCCCTATTGTTTGTCCATAAATTTTCTTGGCATTGGGTATTAAAGGATGAGCAAAAAAACAAGGTCATTGCCCTCATTCAGCTTACAGTCTAGTTGTAGCAAAAGAATGACTCAAATTTTCAAATTACTACTCAAATGACTCAAGTTACTCAAATTATTATTATTATTTTCCAACTCTGGTTGTTATGAGGAAAATACAAGATGTATTGAGAACATGTAACACAGAACTCAGTCCTGGTCTGGGGATCAGGGATGAATTTCCTGAAAAATGACATTAAATTACATAATAGAATAAATCCTAAAGCAGGAGATGCATGACAACTTAAAAGAATCCAAAGGAAAGAATCCAGTGTGGTTGAAGGGCAAATTCAAGGAGAGTATGGAATGATGTGGAGGTTTTCATCCTAAGAGCAATGGAAAATCCGTTGAAGAGATTTGGGCAGGAGAGTCACGTGAATGAATTTATGTTTTAAAATGATCTTCTGGGCTTTCATGTTGAGAATAGATCTCAGGGGACAATTTATCAATGAGAGACATCCAACATGCAATATAATTTTTGCAAATTTTCCTTCACGTACCAGAAAACAAAAACCTAAACAGCCATACAGATTAAACTTAGAACCACAGTAGAGAGGACATTATCTAATTCACACGTTAAGGATAAGAAAGCAGTAATGTCTTAAGAGATTCAAGTGAACTGCTTGCATTGTATTTCACGCACATGCATTGCCTACCAATTAAGGGTAAAAATTATTTGTGAAATGGAAGCTAAAAAGGAACTAAATAATATTTCCTTTCTCTTGATATTTACTTATTTCTCTTTAACAATAGATATCTCAAGCCATAACGAAGAGATAAGATACAGTGTGATCCTTACTCAAGCACTCTCCCTAATACTCACAAAATGCTCCTCCCCATAACAGTCTTCATGGACACAATCTAACACTAGCTGGTCTTTAATTTTTCACAATGATCAGTTCAGTTCGACATTAACTTTATTTATTTATTTATTTATTTATTTATTTATTTATTTACTTACTTACTTACTTACTTATTTTAAAGATTTTATTTATTTGATATAGAGAGACACAGTGAGAGAGGGAACACAAGCAGGGGAAGTGAGAGAGGGAGAAGCAGGCTTCCCGCCGAGCAGGGAGCCTGATGTGGGGCTTGATCCCAGGACTCTGGGATCATGACCTGAGCCGACAGCAGACGCTTAATGACTGAGCCACCCAAGCGCCCCTGACATTAACTTTAAACATTCACATTTTTTATGTATATAAACAACCGTGAAAGTCGGATCTATTTAATTTGGAAGTAAAAACACTTATTTTTATGGCCTTTAGCTAAATTGAGGGTTTTTAGTTGAAAAATACACATTAAGATGAAAAGCTTTTGTTTTTTTTTTCTTTTCCTTTCAAAGCAGTATACATTACAAATGCTTGGAGTTGGTTATTTGCATCTTTGAAGACTGCTGCTTTTGAGGACTGATTTTCAAACAATGTTTCACAGCAAACTGTTTAGAGTTTAAATCTGTTAAGTTTGTATGGTTGGAAAGTCGAAAAGAGGTTTTCTATTCTATTTTGAAAGTATTTTTTCATGTATGGAAATGAAAACAGGGAAGGGAAGTGGTTGCACGCATTTAATAAGCTTTAAAAACACCAAGAAGAACTAAAATATGATGAAAGCAAATACTTAAATAAACAAGTATTAGAAAGCAGCAATGAAGTTGCCAAGAAAGTAATATTTTTCACTGTTTTTCTAAGTCATAAAGGTCCAAGAATATGGTGTACTAAATCACTATCCCTTGACCAGTGAGAGAGCTGTTGTACCTTAGCCATAAAAATCCATAGGCAAATTTAGCCAAAAATAGATAATTACATGCCTGTCTTTCTATGATGCAGCATTTTGTTGTATGTGAAAGTCAATGATTACAGTGATCACAAATATTCCATATACCGCATGAAGTTGTAACTATCACACATAGGAGCAATACATTAGGGGACTGATCCAGTTTATGACATTGGATAGAGGGTTGGCTCTAATCTAAAATGCAACGTGAAATGCCACAGAATACTGGGCATTTATAAGAAAACTAAACACACATGTATACACGCATACACACCACACCACACACAGAAAGTAACTGGTCAGGGCCAAACCCCTTAGGGTAAATGTTATAAAAGGTTGGCTTGCTTGATGATGTTCTTTTTTTTTTTTTAAAGAATTTATTTATTTATTTGAGATAGAGAATGAGAGAGAGAGAGCACATGAGAGGGGGGAGGGTCAGAGGGAGAAGCAGACTCCCCGCCGAGCAGGGAGCCCGATGCAGGACTCGATCCCGGGACTCCAGGATCATGACCTGAGCTAAAGGCAGTCACTCAACCAACTGAGCCACCCAGGCGCCCTAACTTGATGATGTTCTATGTAATATAACATGTAAAGGGAATTGTCTTGTTTAAGTATTGAAAGAGAGAAGAAAGAGAAAAGAGAAAACGGAATTTTGCATTGGGCAAATAGATATACTCCCTTTTTCCCTTCATTCTGTCTCTCTAACTTATACCAGCCTAGGAATAATAATTGTCTAAATAGACAAGAAATATCCATGCCCTAGTTTGTATGGTGTGTTGTCAAACAAAATAAAATCTGCAAAAAAGGCAAAAATTAAATCGGTGTTCCTGATACTAACAACAATAAGAAAAAATATTCTTAAGGAAAAATGCATAAAATCGAAATACATGTCTGACTTGATGATTTAATTGTGAATATGATTCTTGGAAAGGCTTTTTTTTTCCTATTGGACAATAACTGGAAACAATAATATTGCTGCCCAAGTTATAGAAAAAAAATCTATAAAGAAATTAACTTATCATCATATATGGGACACGTAGCTGACTTAAGCACAGAGAAATATCTCCTATCACTTCTTGATAGTAATTTTACTCAACTTACAGTGAGGTTTCCTCACATACCTTGAGAAACCATAGTGAGGTAGCAACAGGTGTGAAATACGTATTCAGCATTTGTTTAATCTCTGCTGTTAGTTGAGCTTCCATCCTTATATAACCATTGCCATTTTGGCAAATCATTAGTCCCATAGCCTTGGTATCTTTTCTTTCAGTTTCAGAAAAAAACTGAAAATGTTTCTTTCATTGCATTGAATTCTAGCATTTCTATCTACTTCCTCTTTTCTCCCTCTTTATCCGCCTACGTGTGTTTGCTCTCTCGCGTTGATTTTTGTTTGTTTTGTTTTTAAATCTGTGTCCTATCCTATGACATAGTAAAAGGAACATGGGCATGGAAGCCAAAGGAATCTGGGTGTGAATTGTGATGCTGTGTCTTAACACTCTGCAAAATGAGGAAATTGTTTCACTTTTCAAGTGAACTGGATGAAGAAATACATTAAATGCTTAATGAGATACATTATAAAATGTGGAAGCACTACAAAGTTTAAGGCACTTTTCTCCTTTCTTTCTATTTGTGTTTAGGTGCCTTCTCTTCTAAAAACAAACCAGGTCAAAAACCTCAACCTCTTCTTACCATGTAGTTTATTCAATAACATAAAATCTGTGTCCTTTCATCCTTAAATTCTTCAGACACATGCTGTCCTTGTTGCTTCCATGCCTCGTTGACCATTATAACTAGTTCGTAATCCAGATTTTATTCCTCTGCTATGAGGGGAAAAAAACACCTCAGGGCTTAAATGTTTAAGATTAGTGGTAATATTTTTTTTTAAAGATTTTATTTATTTATTTGAGAGAGAATGAGATAGAGAGCATGAGAGGGGGGAGGGTCAGAGGGAGAAGCAGACTTCCTGCTAAGCAGGGAGCCCGATGTGGGACTCGATCCAGGGACTCCAGGATTATGACCTGAGCCGAACGCAGTCGCTTAACCAACTGAGCCACCCAGGCGCCCAGATTAGTGGTAATATTAAGAAATAATATCCCAATGCTGTTTTTACAAATTTAGGAAACCACGTAATGATACTCTTCTCTAAATTGATATTTTTATTAACACACATCTTTCTGGATGTATTAACTTGAATTCTACAAACTAATATATAATAGCACACAGCAGTCAGTAACCATAATAATAATAATTTTTGTTGAAATCTAATAACTCTAAAATCTAATAATCCCTAGATGAACTTGAAGAAAAATGTTGAGAAATTTATTGAAAAAATGGGGCACCTGGGTGGCTCAATCAGTTAAGCGTCTGCCTTCAGCTCAGGTCATGATCCCAGGGTCCTGGGATCGAGTCCCGCATCGGACTCCCTGCTCGGCGGGAAGCCTGCTTCTCCCTCTCCCGCTCCCCCTGCTTGTGTTCCCTCTCTTGCTGTCTCTCTCTCTCTCTCTGTCAAATAAATAAATAAAATCTTTAAAAAATATATTGAAAACGTATTTCACAAGGGTGTTCTTCATGTGTAATGTTTATTCCCTTCACAAAGTAACATGAAACAATAATATGTACCTACAACGATTGCCAGTTTGTCAATGCAAGCAATGTGTACTTATTTGATAGAAAACAAAACAAAACAAAACACATCACTATGCATATATACAATGATTTTAATATGTTCAGGAAAAAAACAAAAATTAACAACTAAAATTTAAAAGTCTTGATTTCTGCTTTACTTTACCTTTTTAGTTTTACTTGCATACCTCACCCCACCCAACTCTATTAAAAACACCACCAGATACCCAGTGTCTCAAGCCAAACACCTAGGAGGAGTTCATCTCCTTTGCTGTCACTGCCCTGGTTTCTGCTGGCTTCACTCCCAAGCTCTCTCTCTTTCTAACATACTATACCCCACTTGACCACATTTTATTTCTCCAAAACAACATACTAATTTCATTCCCACCTTGCAGATTCTGCACCTGAGGTTCTCTGTGCTTGTAACCCTCATACCCCAGATCTGACATCTTTTTATATTCACTTCCGAAGCAACTATCAGGGGCACCTGGATGGCTCAGTTGGTTAAGCCTCAGACTCTTGGTTTCTGTCTGGGTCATGATCTCAGGGTCATGATCTCAGGGTTGTCAGATTGAGCCCCAGGCAGGGCTCAGCGGGGAGTCTGCTTCTCTTCTTCTTCCTCTCCTTCCTTCTGCCACCCCCACAGCTCTATCTTGTGAGCCTGTCTGTGTAAGTGCGTGCTCAGGACTTACCACTCTAAACATTATCTTATTTTTCGGTCTGTTTGCTGTGTCTGCCCCTGACAAGAATGTAATCTTAAATGCAGAAATTTGGGGGGTTTTGGTTGTTTGTTTTTGTTTGTTTGTTTTTTTGGTAATGACTATTTGCAGAGCTAAGAATATGGACTGACATATATTAAAGTCTCAATAAATATTTGCTGAATGAATAAATAACACATAGATAAGCATGGCAGGATTAAAACAATCTTTAGAATGGAAGTCAATCAATACTGACTCTTCTAACTAGCAGTGTGAAATTTGAGAAAATACATAAACCCTCAAGGAATTCAGTTTTGTTTTTAATAAAACAGGGTGGGTGAGTTAGACATTTTCAAGTTTTGATAAATTTTCAATACATTATGATGGCCTTTTTTCTTTGTCAAAAATTATTTATTCCTTTTGCTTCAATATTATTCAATTTTTATTTGATTAGGAATTTGTGAATTTATGCAAATGATATCAGTGATGTGAATTCATGCAAATGATCTAAAAAAGATAGAAAATGATGATGTTAAGAAACAGCTGATGGGGTGCCTGGGTGGCTCAGTGGTTAAGCATCTGCCTTCGGCTCAGGTCATGATCCCAGGGTCCTGGGATCGAGCCCCGCATCGGGCTCCCTGCTCCGCGGGAAGCCTGCTTCTCCCTCTCCCACTCCCCCTGCTTGTGTTCCCTCTCTCGCTGTGTCTCTCTCTGTCAATAAATAAATAAATAAATAAATAAATAAAAATCTTAAAAAAAAAAAAAGAAACAGCTGAAAGCAGCAATTTGAGTTCTCTTATCACACGATAGTCAAGTGATTATGACATTGTGGTTGTAAATAAATATCACAAAATCACAGTACTCAGATTATTCCAAAGCTGGTAGTGTTATTTCATTGAAAAAAAAAAAAAAGACAAAATTTTATTTTGTGGAATATACATAATTACTTAAATTTAATGAAAAACATGGTGCTAATTTGAAGCAGTTCTTTCTCTGAATAGAAGCTGTCAAGTTTATTAAATTTGAATTAATTGGACATTCCCTGGCTTTGTATTGAAATAAGACTAATTAGAGCCCTACACTTAACTTGGAACTGTATACCTGTTTTGTCCTTGGAGAAGAGAGAAGGGAAAGTTGATGACAGAAAAGTAATATGGTAGCAAATAGAGGCAGAGAGAGGAAGGAAAAAAAGAGGGAGAGAGAGAGGAGTGGAGAGAGAAAGAAAGAAAAAGCACTAATAACATTCCTTATTTTTTTAATTTTTAATTTTTTTAGCCTTTTATTTTGATTGTATATTTGTGCTTTCCCTGGAGACAACATTTAAACTAGGTTTACACTCTTCTATGTTTCCAGTGCTGGATATTTGTGCACTATTTTTTTTTTCCTATTAAAGATTTGGTGAACACTTTTCTTTTAAGAACAGTAGAGAGTTTTTATAAAGACTAAAAATACCTTATGGTAGACATCAGCATGCAGCCACACATTTAATAACAAAGAATGAAAGCCATGTTTAGACAGCAAAATTTTCTATTAATGGTAGAAAACATAATAAATTATTAACTGACTATTTTTATCAGAGATATACCATCCTAAATCAATTAAACTTTTGTTTTTACATTTAGAATTTCATTATCTTTTTCTGAGAAGCATGTAATCATACAATAAATGTCCAGGAACATCTTTAAATTTCAGCAAATGTCAGAGCAAAATAAATTCTAAGTGAAGCATAAGTCCTTGCTGACAGCTGGGCAAAGAAGTATTTATTTAAATGCAATTTCACATTCCCTGACTTGGAAGTACAATTGAGATCATTTATGTAAATTATATAAAATGAAGACACCACTACTTAAAATTTTTATATTATAGGTTAAATCCTCTTATTTTTTTCTCTACCTTAAAAAGGCATTATTTCTATGTTTTGGCTTTTGCAAAAGAACAATTTAAGGTGATACATTCAGTAGTTAAGAAATGTTATACTTTCGTTAGTACAAATATCTATGAGTACAAAATGATCTTCATTGTTTTGTATAAATAATTCTCAAGAGAATGTAGTTGATTGAGATAGGCATGTGTCTCAAATGACAAGCCTCACTGAACTTAAATTAAGCTCATTTTTTATGCAAACATCAAAATGATACTCTTGGATGACAACAACATATTTTATTTACAATAAAATATTATATAGTTGAGTTAATCATATTGACATATTCTGAATTTTTGAATTAATAATCACATAGCTACTCATAAATACAAATATCTTTTTGTGTAAGGATGATAGAAATGTCAGAAAGTTTCCAATGTAATATTTCAAAAAAGGTTCTGAGAATTTATAGCGCCACAGACTGTAAACAAAATTACATTTATGTTCAAATAATTTTAGCAAATGCTGCATGGTATGTTCTCTGCTCGGACCTTAAAATGCAAAGTAGTTAATGGAATCTTTTCAGTTTTTAACCCACAGTTACCACTTTATTGACCAAGAAGCTGCTATCATTGTTGTAGTTATTGTTTTGTTTGATTTATTTTATTTTGCAAAGCCTATTAGCACTTGGTGGAATAGTAGTAAATCCCTGGGAAATGCTGGTCTAACTCTAAGTGAGTAAATGGAAAATTCAAGCTTACCAAGCACAACAGAGGGCAACAGAAGAAAGATAAGTTGCAGGGTCTTTATTTTTATTTTTTTATCCTTTCTTTTTTATTTGACCAAAATAGAAGTTTATTTACAGAGTCCCCACAAAAATCACTGGCACGTCTTCAAACAAGTCTGAATTAAAAAGACCATCATCCAAGGGTCCCAGGCAAGAGTATAAAGCAAGAAAATGCAACTACAGTGCCTTTCCACAATCAGACTTTTTGCCTATTTCCTCGGTTTCCCTCTACACACTGTGTAGGGATCCTTGGGAAACCATAGCCCTTTAAGCAGCTTTGTTTGGAATAATAGCACCTCACGTTCTAAATCCCTCTCTACTTGTTTATCTCATGAAAACCCACCTGGTCAGTTTTGTCACTTCCTCACGATCCTGATCTGTTTTTTCTGATTTCTATCTGTCTTATTTACTTCATCCTTTATTAAGGTACATTGTACTTGGTCTGCCATTCCTCTTCAGGGATGCTCCAATTTTTCCTTTTTTTTTTTTTTACTAGAAGATGTGCACATACCTAAACCTGGAACTTGAAGCTGTCCATGTTTTACAAATGTTCTACTATTTGTTTTTGGGGATCTATAATCAAGTTAAAACCAAAGTACAAGTCTTCTTAATTCACTTGTGTGTTTTCTTTTCTCTGTTCCTTGTTGATTCAATTTCAAACTCATGTTTACTTCATCAAACACTACCCACACTCCAAGACTCAGTATGGATGTTGGCTCTTCTGCAAGCTCCCCTGTATTCACTACTTCTTTCCAGGAGTGTGTTCTAATTTCCTCTATTTTTGTGTTTACCCAGGAATAAACTAAAGTCAATACATTGCTTACTTTAGACATAATTATATTTTTAGGATTTGACTAACCTAAAGTTAAAATACTTTAATTTTTGGGCACCTGGGTGGCTCAGTCGTTAAGCGTCTGCCTTCGGCTCAGGTCATGATCCCAGGATTCTGGGATGGAGTCCCGCATTGGGCTCCCTGCTCGGCGGGGAGCCTGCTTCTCCCTCTCTCACTCCCCCTGCTTATGTTCCCTCTCTCGCTGTGTCTCTCTCTGTCAAATAAATAAATAAAATCTTTAAAAAAAAATACCTTAATTTTTTTTGTTGTTGTTGTTTAAAGATTTTATTAATTTATTTGACAGAGAGATAGCAAGAGCAGAAACACAAGTAGGGGGAGAGGGAGAAGCAGGCTTCCCGCCAAGCTGGGAGCCCGATGTGGGACTCGATCCCAGGACCCTGGGATCATGACCTGAGCCACAGGCAGACGCTTAACGACTGAGCCACCCAGCCACCCTAAAATACCTTAATTTTTTTTTAATATTTTTTATTTATTTGACAGAGAGAGAGATAGCGAGAGCAGGAACACAAGCAGGGGGAGTGGGAGAGGGAGAAGCAGGCTTCCCGCTGAGCAGGGAGCCCGATGTGGGACTTGATCCCAGGACTCTGGGATCATGACCTGAGCCGACAGCAGACGCTTAATGACTGAGCCACCCAGGCGCCCCCAAATACCTTAATTTTAATGAGGAACTCTGATATGGGCACTGAAGAAGAATGGGGTTAAAATTTGAGGTCTATGTGATGACTTCACATCTTTCAGATTGTCCACCCAAATTTGGCTATACACAGGACTTTCTCAAAAATGGTCTACAAAATTGCACATCCACCTTCATAATATAGAAACTCTATATAGTGCTGGGAACAAAACAAAACAAAACATTATATAGGAGCAAAATCAGAGAACTAATTAATGTGGGTACAGTCAATGTGTATAGTTCTGTCTCTTGCTCCTGGTTTGATGTTCTAATCACTTATCTTATCCTACATCTTAATTATACATTTTAATTAACCTTGATAAAGATATGACAAACCTGGACTCTTGATATATATGTGTATGACTGTTATATTCTCTCTAATTTCAAAGCCGGTTACTACTAGTTCTTTGCGTTAAATATACGAAGACATTATGGAGACAGTACCACTGTGTTATTGTGAATTTGTGTCATATTAATATCACCACTTTTTGTTGTTGTTGTTATTCCATGGCATGTTTGTGTTAGTTTGTTTTCAGATAAAGATCTGAATGTGGGGCGCCTGGGTGGCTCAGTGGGTTAAGCATCTGCCTTCAGCTCAGGTCATGATCCCAGAGTTCTGGGATCGAGCCCACATTGGGCTCCCTGCTCTGTGGGGAGCCTGCTTCTCCCTCTGCCTCTCTCTCTCTGTCTCTCATGAATGAATAAAATCTTTAAAAAAAAAAAAATCCGAATGTGGTTGTTGGTAATGAGTGTTGATGGAGAAAGATATATATAGGGATCATAAAATAAAGCCAAAAGCCAGGCAAACTTTAAAATTCTTTAGTCCTCTTTTACCTACAGCTGCTTTTACATAGATAGACCTTGGTTTCCTCTAAGTAGAAGTCAAAGAATATGATCATTTCTGCACTGTCACAGAGAAAGCACTATGTAGTGCATTGCAGAGGTGAGCCAAAAAGAAGTGACTATGTATAAATATAACAGAGATAGAGCTGATGTGCACAGTCAGAAACCTAAAGCATGAAAGCTAAAACTCTGCTTTCCTTAATGGGATCTAATCTTTTTGAAGACCTGCTTCTGTCTGGGAGAGGAAATCTTCATGTTGCTATTTTACGATATCCCGGGCACTCTCATTTTGAAACCGTTTCAGTCAGGTAAGTAGTCATCCACTTTCAAGTATCTTTATCTCACTTACTGTCCAAGATTTTTCTCTGAGATTCCTCCTCCCCAGGGTCATGCTCTACCTAACATGTGTGCTGGACGGCAAAGGGGCAGGCATGCCTAGTCCCGTCTCCAGGGTTCCCACTGAGTCTCTATTGCAGACATCTCTCACCTCTTGTCCTATGAGGCTGGCTTCCTGGTTCCCCTCAGCAGTCTCTACTGTCCTCAGCGCTAGCAGCCTGCTCCACAAAGCCATGGAGGGGAATTTCTTTGTCCCCCGACAAGCCTCTTGGCGCTGTTTGGGATTCCACATGGGAAGACACAGCTGGCTTCCAAGTACCCATGGAAACTCACTGATGCTTGGGACAGATTTCATAGAAGTCCAGGCTGTTTCGTTTTGCTTTTTATTTTCTATTACCACCCGTCCCCTCCTGGGCTTTGTCTTTTGGCCTGGAAATGTTAAACATATTCCCCAGGTTCTATCGCTTAGCATCCTTAACAAATGGGTGCTAATTACTTATCTCTAGAATCGCATTCTAGTGTAGAAGCAAGATTTTACCTGGAGGCTTCACCAACCTGGGACTGGAAAAGGAGGGATTTTTTTGCCTGGGATTAACAAGAGCCTTCCCAAACACAATTCCCGAAACTTCCTTCTTGTCCAGACTCAAAGTCCCTTTGATCCCTTGCTCATATACTGTTTGTTGTACATAACTTAATATATAAAAATCCATGCTTTGTTGTCCAAGCAGGTAGGGGAGGAGCCTTAGAGCTACAACTTCAAAATTGTGCGACCTTGGGAGATGCTCTAAAGTCTTGAGGCTTCATTTCCTTTCTCCTCAGAACACATGTTAACACTACGTCATAGTATCATGGTCAAGATTAAAAGGAATTTCTTATATAAAGTGCTAAGCCATGCGCTGCACAAATATGCTCAATAAATTTCAACTATTTTAAACAAGACTCCCTTGTAAAATTACAGCTAAGCTATTAATTAGAGATTCCAAACTGAGACCGAGGCAAAAAAATAACTTTTCAAAGAACCCAATGAATTGACAAAAAGTAGCTTGACAGAGTAATTCTAACTGTTCTGTTTTGGTTTTTATAGTGACCCTTTGAAATTATAATCTTCATAAAGAAATGTGTTTTGCTAACTATCTGAAGTAAATAGAATAATCGAGACAATTTGCAAGACATTTGCCATGACTTTGATTCCTTTTGTAACATTGTATGCCAAAACATTAAAAGTAAGCTTTTATTTTAATTAACATAAAAATCAAGAAAGAACAGCTTTGGTACTTTGTACTACATTTGGTAACAGAGTATGTTATTAATGGAATAGGTCAAAAAGAAAAGCAGGCTGAAATGATACAACATAGATGATCTTTGTCATATGGTCTGTGTTCAGTCTCAGATGTGAATAAGTACTTAAAAGTAATTCATGTGGTGAATGAAAAGGGTCAAGCACTTGAAACAAGCCAAGCATGGGAAAAATTAACATATTTTAAGACAAGCCATAATCACTAAGATGACATATCTTAAAGCCTATGTTTGTTCACTGGAATATAACTATGCTACAGAGTCTGTAGTGTATTACACTAATATTAGACAGGCCCTTGGTCTGTAGACCTAAGAATTATGTGAAAAGGTGCTATTTGTGAGTGCAATTTCAAGACTTATTTTTTCTTTAGGCTTTAACGTTGGTCCTTCATTATAATTCACATGAATGACACAGTATTTGCCCTTAAGAAACGATATACATTTTTAAAAGCCAGCGATTCCATTCTGTTTCACAAGAATGACTTGGCATTAAACAATGCATGGGCTGCTTTTTCGGGAATAGTGTTTTGTTTGTTTTATATGCTTGAAATTCAGTACAGTACACAGATAGTAAGATGTTTTCCTTCTCAGTTTAAATTTAAAAAAAAAATCATTTCTAACTGACAACATTTTCACCCTTTTGTTTTTTGGTATGCATTGTATCCAGAGAGAAATCATTTTTTTTTCAAAATCCAATAGATATTGTGGCAATAGACTAACTTAGTTCTTTTGCATTTATGCATTTGGGATTTTTTTTTTTCTCTAAGACCTATAATTTGCAACTGCTATTCTAAATACTTTTTGTTGTAATTATTTGCAAGCACTGAGGACTCTATAAAAAAATGTATAACACAGCTATAACAATTCATTTTTCTTTCACAGCATCTACAATCCTAGTGCTCAATATCTTAATTCACTTGAACATTTATAATAGAAAGATTTATGGAAATGCTTATATAGCTAAATTTATAGAAAGTAAGTCAATTAATGCCGTTAGAGTAACATACTAATAAAATCAGGTGGCAGTATCTCTCCTAATTTAGGCCTATTCATTTTGCACTGCCAAAAGTTCTCCGGCAAAAAGACTGCACATTTAAAACCAACTAACTACTCTCCAAATATATATCATTCATTTACAAAAAGAAATCCAACCCATCACCTTGCAATGTATAAGAGAGTAGATCAGTTCAAATCCAAGTATGAATCTATAGATTTTAAAACTTTAGCAGACACATTTAAATTGTCTCCAATTTTTTGCATTGTCTCCAATGCAAAACTAATCATTGCCTAGCACTGTCTGCCAATGATCTGATTCTGCTTGGCACAGGGTAGGCAGTCTATGCAATTCAAAGTACAAAGATACACAAATTCTATCTGGTGGAGGGACAATCAACCTTCCACCAAAAAAGGCAGTTTTGCAAAAACAAACAAAGAGAATTTAGCATCTAGGAAGACATTTATTTCAGTATTCTTTATCTATGTATGTGTGTATAAAACTTTGAATTCTTTTTGAACCAGTTGTAACATCTTACCAGATCCCTCATTAAAGAGCACAGTAAATCTTCACTTGGTAATTATTTTATATTTGTGTGAGAATCAACATTTACCTTTAAAAACTATGTCCTTTAATAATTACTTTCTCTGAGCCCAAGCTTCCTTTATCTGTAACTTGGGAATAATAATATCCACACCTCCTGGAGTTCAAAGAACTGAGTGCTTGTTAGTTTTATAAAGGTCCTAGTCCCCTGTCGGCAGTGACCAGACATTAAAAACTTGTTAGTAATATGTGTTCTCTCTGATGAATGTCCTTATTCTATTTCTTTCTCCATTAATTCTGTCTTTAAGATTCTTTTCCTGTGTGGCCATTCTGGGCACCTCCTAGAATTGAATCCTTCTGTCTCCTTGGTTTCTTTTATAACCTTTATTATATCACAGTAATTTGTTCGGCTGTCTTTTCAATATATTATATCCCACTTGAGGATTGGCATATGACAATGTCTCATTTTTCTTTTTATTTGTTCCTTAGTTTATCTACAATCTGTCATATCTTAGATGTTCAATGAATGGAACACTAAAATGGCAATAAATAATGATCAGAGGAAAGTAAGTATTTCTCTACCTTCACCTTTATCCACCAAAACCACATGCCTCTCTGCTTTCCTAGAAACAATTTCACAATTGCGTTTACCTTCCCTCTCCTGTATCTATTAGATTTGTTAGATCGCTGAGTTCAACATTTAAATACACTTGTCTTCTCTATTTTTTTTTAAATGTATTTATTTATTTCAGAGAGAGAGACAGAGAGTATTGGAGGGGGGGGAGAGCAGAGGGAGAAGGAGAGAAACTCAAGTAGATTCTGCACTGAGCATAGAGCCTGAAGCTCACGATCCATGAGATCACAACCTCAGCTGAAACCAAGAGTTGGACCCTTAACTGACAGCACTACACAAGCAGCCCATGTTTTTTCTATCTTAAGAACAAAAATCACCTTTCTTAAGACTCAACTCCACATCCTCAGCTGACTACAGTTTGTCTCCTTCCTCCTCTTTACAACCAACCTTCTCCATTGTCCACATTTGCTATTCATCACTCTTTATATCCCTTGCAATCTGGTTTTTGCTCCCAACAATACAGCTGTCGCAGGCCATTTATTAGTTCTATGTTAGCCCTCGTTTTAATGGAGTTCACAGCAGCATTTAACACTGCTAGAATTGTGAAACGCTCTCCTCTCTTGGTTCCTGAATGCTATTCTCAAGGATTTCCTCCTACCTCATAGTCTTTAGAACTGTTCATTCACCTCCACCTGTCTTGAAGTACTCAACACAGTCCTAAGATCCTCTTCACTTTCTACTCTATATGCTCTTCTTAAGAGATCTCACTCTGAGTTGTAGCTTCAATTATCATGTATAATCTCATCCATATCACTGGTTCTCAACCTTAAACATTAGAATCATTTGGAATGTTTTTATATCATACTTATGCATGGATCCCTTCAAGGTCAATTATATCACGAATCTATGCCATAGAGTATCTCTATTTTTTTTTAAAGATTTATTTTATTTATTTGAGAGAGAGCACATGCATGCACAAGAAGGGGGAGGGACAGCAGGAGAGAATTTCAAGCAGACTCCCACTCAGCTTTGAGATCATGACCCCAACAGAAATCAAGAGTCAGAAGCCCAATCTACTGAGCCACACAGGGACCCTAGTTATCTCTATTTTTATAAAGTACACCCAAATGATTCTAATACGCAAATAGGTTTGAAAAACCCCTAGTTTAAGTGATCAACTACTCTGGAGCCTTGAGTTACCATTTCTAAATTAAACTATCTCCAATAGTCTTTAAATTTACTGTTGTTCACCACACTCAATTCTCTAAATCAAAATTTAACTTAAGCTGCAAACAAATGTGATAGCACAAAAGATACAGGATTAGAGAAACAAAATTTGAATGAATCAAATCATCTCATGATGCAAACAAACAAACAAAAATTATGCAATAAACAACACATTTGCATTATTTGGTTTTGAAGCTGAACATAAATGTATGTTATTGTTTTAAGAAAAAAAACTGTATGATCAAATGAACTATTACTCCCTGTATATCTGAGACAATGGATGAGGTAATATATTCTGACCATATGGACATATTATGTCATGTGGATTGTACAATTAATTATATGTATTAATGATATTATATTTGCAGATGTGTAGTGATAGTTACTTTTTAAAATTAAAATACAGAGAGCTATGAATATGCGTGCTGTGCTTATAGTTTTGGTAAAAATAAGTCATATTAAACAAATTTTAGAGTTATGAAAAATTAATAATATTAGCAATTTCTTCTAATCTCTAAATCATGTATATACTTATATAAACATAAACTGCTTTAATAACCACTACTCCATCCCAAAAAAGGAGCTAATAGCCAAAAAACATTCCTTAGGGCTATAGTGAAGATTTGCAAATTCACTGGGCCTTGAATAACACCTGTCAGACAGTGAATGCAGGAACACAGTGGATGAACAAAGGCACAAAATAACAGATCATTATTGAGCTATTTCTTTTGAAGTCATATTGAATTTTAGGTAGTTCCAATATCTGCATTTTAAAACTTTCTACTTATGAAAGTTTCTGTTTGATCAAACTGTATATATGTGGCTGAAATATACAGAGAACATTTAAGGAACAAAATTGTTCCTGAATTAAACAAAATGTCTTAAAAATTCTGCAAAATAACCTATAGGAAAAAATGCTGATAAAGAGTAAGCCTTGAATTTTAGTCTGCTTATACACTGCAGTATTTTCAGAGAAGTAGTTAATAATATTTCATAAACCTAATATATACATGTTTCAGATGCCATGTGCCTTTGAAGTTACAGTAGATTCTGGATATGTTAGTGTAGCTATATTTGCTACAGTTTGTCTCCTTCCTCCTCTTTACAACCAACCTTCTCCATTGTCCACATTTGCTATTCATCACTCTTTACATCCCTTGCAATCTGGTTTTTGGTCCCAACAACAC
This sequence comes from Mirounga leonina, assembly GCF_011800145.1. Lineage (NCBI taxonomy): Eukaryota > Metazoa > Chordata > Mammalia > Carnivora > Phocidae > Mirounga > Mirounga leonina. The sequence continues at coordinate 15,803,040 of NW_023270865.1, forward strand.
AGCTATCCCAGGCCATTTATCAGTTCTATGTTAGCTCATAATAGGAAAATTACATAAATTTAAATAGGAAAATTATATAAATAGGAAAATTACAACTAAAATTGAGTTACAAATAATTTTTAAAAAGCTTTGTTTTAGAAACCCCCAAATCAAAGAGAATTTAAAGTGACAGATTTTTTGTCATAAAAGAAATTTATGTTTTTGTGACACTATATCATAATTGTATTACCTCTATATAAATGAAATGATTGTTCCTGATGGTTGCTTACATTAAATATCAGACTTTTCCAATGGAGACCTGTTGCTGAAATAATTGTCTTGGGTAGTACAATTAAATAATAAAAAGGTATATATTTTGAGGATTATCAATACATTATTGAAGTAGAAATGGTCAATCAATTCACAAGTGAAATATGAATTTTCTACAGAATTTTCCACAGGATGCTTTATGAGAAGGTGTTATTAATATTGACATATCATAAAGCTCACAGTCTACAAAGTATACTTTGGAAATTCTGGCCCAGTGTTACAAAAGATTATGCTAAGGCTAAAAATTAGGATTAGAGATAAGGTAAAGATCAAAGAAAGTATTTTTTTTTTTTTTTTAACATTTGTCTATCCTTTGGGAAATTCAAATATAGCAGAAAGAAGATCTGGATCTCTCTAATTTGAATAATCCTCATATTTATTTGTCCTTTTATGTATAATAAAATGGACTATTATATGGTGAGTGTAGAAAAGGAAAATAATTTTTTTCTCTACCCTTCTAGGTTTTTGTCTGCAACCTTGTTCCTTGTGATAAAAGATAGATTAATAAGAGAAAAATGAACAGAAGTTTAATACTATGCATACCTCCTGTATACATGGTAAAATCCAGGAAAAACTGAGTAACTCCTGCAAATGGCCCTCCTGCCTGCTGGAGGAGCTAGAGCTGAGCCCACCTTCCCCTGCTCTTAAGGGCCTATGCTTCAGATATTTTTAGTAACACTTCTAAAGACTTAATATCCCAGTTCAGGGTATTTGGTGCCTAAGTGCATATTGTTTTTATTTTGCTTCTGAGAATACTCTCAAACTTGCCCTATAAAAATAAAAATGTGTTGGGGCACCTGGGTGGCTCAGTTGGGTAAGCGACTGCCTTTGGCTCAGGTCATGATCCTGGAGTCCCGGGATCGAGTCCCACATCAGGCTCCCTGCTCGGCGGGGAGTCTGCTTCTCCCTCTGACTCTCCTCCCTCTCATGCTCTCTGTCTCTCATTCTCTCTCTCTCAAATAAATAAATAAAATCTTAAATAAATAAATAAATAAATAAATAAATAAATAAAAATAAAAATGTGAAGTATCTCTGCTGGAAGAGAAGCCTGCAGAGTGTCCAGCCCTGCAATGTTTCCAGTTACACTGCAGATCAAGCATGCACCTCCACAGGGGCTCTAGGCAATGAGGATCACAGGCATTTGCAAGCCTTTCTGCCCAGGAGTTCTGGTCTCCAATGGATGAAGTTTGCTTTTGTTTAGTCAAGCCCTTTGCATGGCATTCTTATTATCGGAGTTTATTTCCAAACATGACTACTGGACTTGGACATAACAGATTCGATCTCAATCATTTCTAGAACTATCCCATATTTAAGTTAGAAAGTTTAACTTGGATTCTTATTCAAAGGTTATATGCTTCTTCAAATTTGGTCCTAGTAACATTTAAAACTGCAGGACATTTGATATTTTTTGCTCTCAGAATTAACACAGCCTGTTTCCATCCCCCCCAGGTGAATCAACTATACCATCTACTTTGTCTTTTCACCATCCTTAAATGGGCTTATTGATTTTTGCTCCTTTTAGACTAAGTCTTTAGTGATAAGAATAGACACTTAAAATAATTCTTGCAATAAAAGGTCATTCCTGGGAAACACTTAAGTATATGCCTCCCTTTTGACCACGAAGCCTATTACCTAAAGAAAATAAGCCACCAACAAAATGGGGAGTGGGAAGAGGGGCACAGGGAAAGAATCTCAAGCAGACTCTCCACTGACTCAGAACTCCAGGAGGCTCAATCTTAGGACCCTGAGATCATGGATCATGACCTGAGCCAAAATCATAAGTCAGATTCTTAACCAACTGAGCCACCCAGGAGCCCAATATCTTTCCTGTTTGTTTGTTTGTTTGTTTTAAGATGTTATTTATTTATTTGAGACAGAGAAAGAGGGTGATGGAGAGCACAAGCGGTGGAGAGAGAGAAGCAGGCTGCCCATCAGCAGGGAGCCCAACGCTGAGCTCAATCTCAGGACCCTGGGATCATAACCTGAGCCAAAGGCAGATGGTTCACTGACTGAGGCACCCAGGAGCCCCTATCTTTCCTGTTTTTAAAGGTAATTCTTTTCTTTTTGATACTACAAAGCAATTTCATTTCTTCAATTCAAAGTAGACAAGTGAGATTAAAAGAAAAATGCACTCAATATTTTAAGAATGTAACACATCAGTTGCACCTGTATGATTGCAGTGGCCTTAAGGGCCATTATCTGTTATAGCATTATCCACCAATTTGTATACCTTCACCCTAAAAGAGTCCATCTCTATCTGAAAGTATTATCTTTTCTAGACAAGCAAGATCTTCTCTAGAAGAATCACTTTGTAGGTGCACCTTGGTGGCTCAGTCCAGTTGGGCATCTGCCTTCAGCTCAAGTCATGATCTCAGGGTCCTGGGATTGAGCCCCATGTCTGGCTCCCTGCTCAGTACAGAGTCTGCTTCTGCCTCTCTCTCTGCCTCTGCTCCTACCCCCTCTTGTGCTTTCTCTCTCTCTCTCTTTCAAATAATAAATAAATAAAATCTTTAAAAAAAAAGAATCACTTTGTAAGGAAGGACACAATTTAAAACTTATAATTAGACAAAATTACTTTGAAAAAAACTTTCAAAAATTAGAGTTTGAGTACAGATCAATTATTCCTCATTGGTGTTGGGCGTTGAGAATGTCTTTAATGAGAAAGAATTAGAATCATATCTTAATGAAAAGGGGTTTGGTCAAATGAATGCGGGTTGAAGAGCTTGGAGGAAGTCAGTCATTCCTGTCATAAGGAACAATTTAATTTATAGAACTGTTATTTGTTATAAGCAAGGATGTCAAATGACTGTAAAAGAAGAAAGTTTGGGGTCAGATTTTGGAATATCTTAAATACCAGGATAGGAAATGAGTAGAGAGAGAGAAGGGTAGTCTTTGAACATTTTGGGGATGGATAATGACATAATCACTACTACATTTCAAAAGTATTAATCTGACTCCAGTGCTTGAGAGGCATCAGATAGAGTAATGATGAGCAGCGGAGAAACAATTCAGAGACTGTTTTAATAACTTAGTCAAGGACTAAAGAATAATATAAGTTAATGAGACTAGGAAGGAGACATGTATTCCAGAGAGATGACAAATGTAGAATCACAAATGATGATATATAAGTATTTATGGGGTGATGGAAGGCAGTAGCCTAGATTATAAAATTGGATCTAATAATTATAATAAATCTATATATTTTTTTAGAGAAAAAGAGAGAGAGATTGGGCACAGGGTGGGGAAGGGAAAAAGGAGAGGGGGAGAGAGAATCATAAGCAAGCTCCATGCCCAGTGCCTAGCAATCTGGAAGGTAGTACTTTAGATTATAGAACTTGATCTAATAATTAATAAATATATATATATATATATATATATATTTTTTTTTTTTTGTGAGGGAGAGAGAGAGCACGCACAGACAGGGTGGGGAGGGGAAGAAGGAGAGGGAGAGAGAGAATCTTAGGCAGGCTCCACACCCAGTGTATAGCCCCATGCAGGACTAGATTTCACCACCATGAGATCATAACCCAAGCCAAAATCAAGAATCAGTTTATGGGGGCACCTGGGTGGCTCAGTCGTTAAGCATCTGCCTTCGGCTCAGGTCATGATCCCGGAGTCCTGGGATCGAGCCCCGCATCAGGCTCCCTGCTCGGCGGGAAGCCTGCTTCTTCCTCTCCCACTCCCCCTGCTTGTGTTCCCTCTCTCACTGTGTCTCTCTCTGTCAAATAAATAAATAAAAATCTTAAAAAAAAAAAAAAAAGAGATTATGCTTAACAGACTGAGCCACCCAGGCACCCCAATAAATTTATCATTAAAAGAAACTCTACCAGGGTCACCTGGGTGGCTCAGTTGGTTAAGCATCTGCCATAGGCTTAGGTCATGATCCCGGAGTACTGGGATGGAGCCCCACATCGGGCACCACTGTCAGTGGGAGCCTGCTTCTCCCTGTCTGTCTGTCCCTACCCCTGCTTGTGCTCTCTCTCTCTTTCTCTCAAATACACAGTCTTTAAAAAGAAGAAGAAGAAGAAGAAGAAGAAGAAGAAGAAGAAGAAGAAGAA
>NW_023270865.1:15807416-15823577 GCF_011800145.1 Mirounga leonina
AAGAAGAAGAAGAAGAAGAAGAAGAAGAAGAAGAAGAAGAAGAAGAAGAAGAAAGAAAAGAAATTCTACCAATCTCCCTCACCCCCAACACATACACATATAACCATTCATCATGCACATAAATGGTTCTTCCTACATCTCAATAAAAGACAAATCCAGGCTTCCATCTTTTCAGACTTGAAGCCTTGTAGATATTCCAGGCTCCTCTCACCAACATTAAATCCAGCAGTACATTTTGTGATCTCTGACTTAAAAACACAGAGAATTTGCCATCCTCAGAACTGCCATATGATTAATGTCATCATCCTGATAGAGTAGGCAGTTATCTAGATATTAGCAGGGAACAAGTGTTTTCCAGAACTGAGGCCTGGGAATGGGACTTGCGTTGACAATCCTTTCTCACCTGGCTGATGGGTGACAGCCTCCTACCTAGTTTTCTTGATTCCTCTTGTTCCTCTTTGGTTTCCTTATCTTACAATAGGCAGTGTGAACCTTGTTCAAACCGTCCAGGGCTTCCCATCATATCACAGTCACAGCCCTAATCCCATAGAACCCCTACAGGACCCTCCCATTACACCTGCCATGCCCCACTATTCTTTCCTTTAGCCAAAGTGGCCTTCTGCTTGTTCTTCGAGGATGCCAAGTACCGTATTGCCTCAGGATATTTGCATTTGTTGTTTCATTTGCCAGGTATAATTTGTCTCAGATATTCACACAGTTATCACTCTTATTTCAGACCTTTACTTTGAGGCCATTTTCCCAGTGAGAACTTTTGTGACCTTCTTATTAAAAATTGAAAACTGCAAAAAAAATAAATAAATAAATAAAACTGCATCTTATTTCTCCCCAAGCCTCAGCACCACTTCCTTTTTCTTTCTCATCATTATTTGATATATGCATGCTTCAACTTATTTCTTTATTTTTCTGAGTCTTAGCACTGAAATAAACAGGATTTTTTAATATGTGTTGTTCACTACTATATTCTGAGCACCTAGAAGAATCTCTGGAACATTGTAAATATCAGTAAATATTTGTTCAGCAAACTTAGGAGAATTAAACTACATAGCCAAGCAATTAAAATATGTAGGAAAAACATTAAAGCAGACTTGCAAAAAAATATTAACAGCAGTTTCATTCATATACTACTTTACATTCTGAAAGAATATTTTAAAAAGTGATTACATTTACTTTAAATAAACTCCCATCTTAGAAATGAGAAAGCTGAGGCATACTGCTTTATAAGATATGTATTGGATGGGGACACTTTTTAGAGAAGAAAAATTAGACATAATACCAAAATAATGTTGAGCATAATAAATAAACTTATGCATTAAGAACAGTTTCCTTGAACAAACCATATTGCTGGTAAATGGCAAAAAAAGGACCCCCCCCCCATTTAGGGTAGATCTTCTAATAAAATGTGTGAATATGAGCAGATTATATAATCTTTTTCCTTTATCTAACCTCTCTCATGCATGCATAGATATGAAATGAGATCACATAGTATGGAGCAACAAACTCATTAACAATGACAGACATCTATTAATTGCTTAATTGCAATGTTCAAAGACAAACATGTAGGCAATCTTTGCCTTGTACACAATTACAATGTAAGAAAAATACAATGCAAAATGTAGGTCAGCAGGAAGACATAAGAATGAAATCATCAAACTCATTAATGAAGGATGAGTGAAATCTTAGTGCCTATGAGCAACAGAACAAGACGTTTTCTCTTTCCTCATAGGTTTGTGCTGGCTGTTAGGAGTGAACTGCTAGCCCTGTGTGTGGGTGGGTGGCGGGGGGGGGGGGGGATCATTTGCTGCTGTTAGGAGAAAGGAAAAACCCTGACTTCAAATGAGCCCCAAAGAGAGAAACTTTGAACCAAAGAAGAGTGAAAGAAATGAGGAAATTTGTACCGTACTGACAAAACAGCTTTTAAAAGATAAGAATTCACAGTGAAAGATGAGACAATGCAACATGGGTGGAAAAGCAGTATACCATCTAGTAAACAGAGGGAAGCTCTGAGTTGTATAAAATGGGAGATTTTTATAGGAGGGAGTGTGGGTCAAGAAAGTTATTAACAAAAGAAAAGGATTGCTCTGGCAAGAACACCTTCCCTCAGGGGGGAGAGCCTGGGGTCTTATGCAGATTACCTCATCTTCCTTTTGGGGATGGAGAGGGTGCTTGTGACAGATCATCTCATTTTCTCTGACCAGAAAATTCCTGACTGACCAGTTAGGACAACATTTCCAGAGGAGACTGAACCTGCAATTAGATTAGGTATTAAACCTCAGGTTTGGGGACTTGGCCTAAGTAACGCCGTTTTTGGTCTGTGGTTTTCTTTTTTAACAAGACTTAAACACTTTTTAGAGAAAATTAAGTCTGACTACTTTCTCAGGCCCTCTTTTCTCTGGAAGAAAGAATGAAAATCATTCTTCTTGGCGCTTCATCCTCAAAAAACAAAACAGAACAACTTACTTCTTACAAACACCCTGAAGCTTTTACTTTTTCTGATATAAAGTCCACAAACTATATATATTTTTCCTTAAATTAGCTGAATTATTTTTCAGAAGATATTTGACCTCTACTAATGTCAGATTCTGTTTTGGAGATTTATATTAACATTTTAAAGGAAAATAATATTCACTGACATTAGCTATCATGTTATAACAGCCAGCACACCAGGGCACAAGAACACCTGGCTCCAGGGTCCCAAACCCACCAGGCTGGGCCACTCACCTCTGACAAAATCCAAAGGTAGAGAAATGAGTGGTGGTAAAGCAAGAAAGGAATTTATTTCAGTGAGGCCAACACTGGAAGACAGCAGACTAGTGTCTCAAAGATTGTCTCCAAAGTGCTAACAATACTTCCAGTTTTATATAAGGAAACTGTGGGTGGGGCAAAGATGGGTGGGTACTGGCAGGTGGACAGTGAAGGTCAAATCCATCCTGGTCTTGGAGTCAGCCATGGTGGGGAGGGTCTTGCTGGCTCAGGGTAGTACTTATCGCTTGAGGGGGTAGCTTCAGTTTCCTTCAGGGGATGCCCTGCCCTCAGGGTCTTCCACCTGAGCCAAGAGACAAGCTGGAAAGAAGAACCTAGCTAGAAAGTTTGAGGTCAGAGTGGAGGCAACTGAAGACCTCTTTTTTTTTTTTTTTAAAGATTTTATTTATTTATTTGAGAGAGAGAGAATGAGAGACAGAGAGCATGAGAGGGAGGAGGGTCAGAGGGGAAGCAGACTCCCCGCTGAGCAGGGAGCCCGATGCGGGACTCGATCCCGGGACTCCAGGATCATGACCTGAGCCGAAGGCAGTCGCTTAACCAACTGAGCCACCCAGGCGCCCTGAAGACCTCTTTCATAATTATCAGAAATGGAGAGTACTTAGAAGTCTATTTTCATAGACTATGATTTTATAGCTTGTGCCATACGTAATAGGATAGAAGTAAGGTTTTGGTAGTGTCATAAAGAGCAAAAATAAATTCTAAAGGTCATATGGAATTTCTTTTACTCCCATACTATCATTGAACTTTTAGACGTCTACACCAATCAGCACTACTTTGGGGATAAGTTTTTTTGTTTTGTTTTGTTTTTTACATCCTATTCTGTCTTTCCCAAGACAAAAGGTCTTGAGAAATTTTAGTGTAATGTGATTCAAGCTCACATGCAATATACATCCCTGATAAATATGCAGAATTCATTGAATACACTAGAATCTCTGCCTTTTTTTGCCTTTAATCTTCAGAATATACTGGTTTATTATTTTTTTTTAATTGAGAATAATACATGGAAAATCTTTTCATCTTATTGATGAAAGAAAGTGTTTGATCCGGCAGGCATTGGAGTTCAAATGCACAGATAAAAGATAAAACAGCAGATTATTGAAGAGAAGTTCTTGGGCTATGTATTCATAATAAGTAAAGACATGAAAAGGATGTAATATCAGTATATCAGGCATCGAGAATACACAAAGATTACAAGATACAGTGTTTTTGGTGCTCATCTATAAATTTAATGGATGTTATTCTTTCATATGTAACAGTCCATTGCAGATGTCCAATTTTCAAAAGAAATGTCAGAATACATTTTCTCAAAGCTAGGAAGAAATCATTTTAGATAACTATTAGCATAGAACAAATAGTAGGGCATATTTTCAACTCAATTTCTGATCCTTTAAGAAGAAATGAGCTAGAGCCAATATAATAAGCCTTGAAATTGTGGTACGTAAAAATACATTCTCACAGTTTTAGATATAGGACCAGGCACAACAGTTTTCATAGTTTTAAAGAAAGTGCCACAGTAGGCCAAGGTCAAGCAAGCAAGCCTGACATATCCTTCCAATATAGATCATGCAGCTGCAGAGAAGAAATGGTCTGGCTCCAAAGGAAAATTGAGCTCGTATGTAAAGTTTTTATATTTAGATAAGTGATTTTCAAAGGGCAAGATAAGGACCCACTAAGGTTTTCTTTGCTTACTGATGATGTCTTCTAATGTTGAGTCTTCTATTAGAAAACAATGTCTTTTTAAGTTGAAACATCTGTCTACTAGTAATACTTCTTACTAGTTAAAGGCAGAACCAGACTTTTCACTTTGGTATATACGATGAAAAACAAACAAACAAAAAACAAAACAAAGAAAGATAAGAATCAGTGATTTTTAGTACATACATTTCTTGATATATTTCATTGAATTTAATCCAGAGAAATCAATGTCCCAGAGATTTTTATTCCCAACAATATCGATAGTAAATTATAAAAACAGAAAACAGATTCAATTTTCCTGTGTAAAATGTATTTTATTTTCTGGTCATCAAGGCCAATGAAATCATTACCTATAATATCACTTTGTAAAGGTACTTGTAAAGTACCTTTGTAAAAGTTAAAAGTTCTTTGTAAAAGCTAAAATATCCTCCCCAGTTTGGGGCACTTCAGTGGCGCAGTCAGTTAAGCATTTGACTTTTGATTTTGGCTCAGGTCATGATCTCAAGGTGCTCACAATGAGCCCCGCTGAGCATGTGAAGTCTACTTGAAAGATTCTCTCTCACCCTCTCCCTATGCCCCTCCCCACTGCATTCGCGGGCACACATACAAATTCTCTATCTCTCAAATAAATAAATAAATCTGAAAAAAATATATATCATCCCCAGCTTGGCAATATATACAGACCCAATCATGGATTAAGTCTCTTATGTTGCTTTCATGTTATGGGTATTCTTTGTACATTGATGAATTGGCATTGCCAAATTTCATGACTTCCATGGGTTTAGCTTTATAAGGAGATTACTTTAAGAATCTATATGATTATTCCTGGCCCTCTGGAGACAGATATTTCAAAACTCTGACAGAAGAATAATATATAAGGACATAGCTTAGAATTTGGAAAAAAAAAAAAAAAAAAAAGAGGGAGAGAAAAGTAAAAGAAGAGGAAGAATGAATAGTTTTTAAAACTAAACTATCTACCTGAACCATTCAGAATATTATTAGGCTCAGAGGTACTCTTTCTTTGCAAAAGTTTAGCATCTTTATAATGAAAGAAGATAAAATAACAGGAAAAAGAATTAGACTATCTCAAAGGACTGCTAAATCTTTTCATTTAGGAAAAGTAAAAAAAAAAGGAGAGTTTTCAAGATCATTTCTACCAAGATCATTCTATCTTTGTTCAAATGTCAACTTAATGAGACTTGCCCTAACCATTGTATTTAAAGATTTCAACTCTCAACACAAACTTTACCCCGACTACCTTTTTATTTTCTGACATACTGTATGCCCTCTAACATATTATGTGAATTATTTATATTATTGTGTGTGCGATTGTATTTGTGCTATTTTGTCTCCCTCTACTAGAATGTGAACTCCATGAAGGCAGAGATCTTGTCTGTTATGTTCATTGATATTCCAGCTCCTTAGACCTGTGCCTAGCACATAGGCCATATCCAATAAACATTTACTAAATGAATTAGTAAAAGTGTACAAAATGCTTTCCTAGCAAACATTTTATTTTCAGTATTAGCAACATCAATAGCAGCCTATTGTTTATTTAAGGGTTAAAGTGATGTTACAAAGACTGATTCTTCATCTACAATGTTTCTGAGCTCTTATAGTTGTCTGTATAACTAATATAACATCTGGCTTTAGGGAAATATAATTTCTGTTTGAAGTGCCTGAAGAGATGGAAGCACAGACCAAAATATTTGGCTTTTTCAGTACACCTAATTATTACTTCATATCTTTTTTACTTTCAATAATGAAAACGTTATGAGATCTATGTTGTCTAGATGATATCACTATGAAATAGCTCAAACTATTATTTTTGTCCAGCTGATACATAAAAATACAACTTTGGCAAATGAAAGATAAGATTTAGTAATGTCAATATATTGTGGTCATGCTATTAAAGTCCATTGTGAAAATGTAGGACTCGGTGATGAAGGCCTGCCATCTAGTTATGCTGCCAGTAGGTGGCTATTAGAGAGATACAATCTTTATTTTTTGGTGTTATTTTGCTATTGCATTTCAATTGATTGTGCAGCACTGGAAAGTATGGAATACAGCAAGTCCACTAAAGCAAACTTCCCTGGAGCTAAACTGGCAGTGAGAGAGTTGGAAACCAGAATTCCTCATTGCTTTCATAAACCTGAAACTCAGCAGCTTAAGTAGAGTAACTCTAAAATAAGCTTACAGAGCAGCATGTAAACTTATTCAACCATAGAGAGGGAAAAAAATACATATATATATGTAGTATATATTCCCTATATATATATAGGGAACTTACTACATGACTGCCCATATTTTCAAAAATTGGCCTGAATTTTCCCCCAATTTTTACAATAATAGTACATTATCCCCATAGCATAGATGGGCAAGTAGAAACTCAGAACAGTACAGACTTTGAAAAGCTCCAGATTAGGAATATATGGCAAATAGAGGACTTCACTCCACATCAATGTTACTGCAACACCCAGGCTCTTTCTATAGTATCCCAATGCTTTCAGTTACCAAAAATACACAATAAAAATCTGTAATAATCATTCCTATACTTATCTTGATTTAGTAGTACAATTTTTTATACACAAATAGGAACCTACTGTTCCTTATATTGATGCTATTGATGCAATTAATACTTTTGTATTGTTCAGACATTTTTCTTTCAATGCATCTTCTTATAACATTAGCTGGAATTAAAAGTTGGATAACACTAAGAAAATCGCTCCATTTATGAACACTAATAGGAAGGAATATTCTTATGTAAGGATTCATGGCTTTTTTTTTTTTTTCTCTAAATATAACACAAATCATAATGAGGTTATTTTTCACTTTGATTCTTCCCACCACCCCCCCATCATTGAAAGAAGGTCATATACACATAAACAAAAATAATGTGATTTATCCTGGCCTTGTATGTCTTCAGTGGAATACATTCATCCACATTAGCTAGTAAGAGTTTCTTAATTGCTTTTCTATTCAACAATTTAGTTTTGACTTTTCTCTTTTTCTTTTGGCAGTTCCCTTCTAAGTGCCCAGATATACATATGTGTTCAAGATCCCAGCTTGCAAACATGTGTTTGTTAGTTTTTCAGAGATTGCTTTTTGGTAAGACAGATATCTGACCTTATCATGTTTTAAGTTATTAATAGGGCGTTACACTATTAATTTCTTTTGTGTTAAATAAAATATATTAATGACTTAAGTGAACTCAAAATTAATAAAGAACAACCATAACTCCCCCTAGAACAAGCTTAATAAAGAAATAACAATACAGACACAGCATATTAATTTTAAATCCTATTTAACCTATCATCCTAATTGTGCACAATCTTTTATTAGAATGTTTTCTTCTGACTCACCTGAAATCCAGGCTGTCAGTCAGACATTCTTCCTGAAGCTTTGTCCTCACCCTTCAGGCTCTCGGCAACAGTCTCTCTGGAATTGCTTACCCTGCAGCAATGAGGCATTACCACCTGAGCAAGGGTGATTCATTTCTGTGACTCTTTCCCAGCTCTTCAAAGCTATAATTTATCTTTTCTGGCACTCTGGATCAGCTGTCCCCCAAGAGTTCCTGCATCCTTTCATCCTTTCTCACATAGGACTGAATAATAGGAACGGAACTAGACAGGCTTCCCTATCCTAGAAGCTTAAAGAGTCCCCTTGCCCAACATGATTAGAACTCCCTAGTTATTTAACATTTCTCGGTCAATTTACTTTTTTAAAAAATTCATTTTTTTTCAGAAACACTTTTAGTTTCTGCTTCCATCAGCTATAAAGTTGTTCTTTTTTTTTTTTTTTTTTTTTAAGTGTAACTATATTATTTTTATCAGAACTTAAAACAGCTCATCTACTTTGGACAGAGAATTTCCAGAAGTGTTTTTGAGATCATTTTAAATCCTCAATAAAGAATAAAAATTATAAATAATACATTAAAAAGAAGCATTTTAAAACATAATATACAAGTGGTTAGTGGTACCTTGCTATCCAATTATATAAAGAGCTTTTACTTTTAAATTTCACATTAACTGATTTAAATTGAGGGGATCCTCCTTAGTTGGGATTTTTTTTTTACACATCTATATCAAATTTATTCAAACTATATATTCATCCTGTGGATGCACTTTAATCATATAAGATCACATATTCATTCCCTCACTTGACTCCTGGATTTTTTAATATATCGTTTAGTAAAGAATCAGAAATTTTGTATAGAAGAGACTTAGTGGTGCTATCCTGGTTGGAAGGACAAACATAGGAAGTCAGATGATTTGGTTGCCATGAAAAAACACATCACACTTTCGACAAAATGGATCAGTGGCCTCAGTTCCTGCCCTATGAAATGCAGAATCCATTTGCGTGGAAGTTAAGGTTCCCACTTCTGCTCCTAGGCAATGACTGAGCATGACAGGTGTACTAAGATGGGTCATTCCTGAGAAAAACTGCTATTAAGTGACAACAATGACTCAAGGACTGCCTGATAGCCTTGCTAGAATTTTCTTAAAACCATGTGGCAGTTCCTTCCTTTCCTCTCCTGTAAGGGGTCAGACCTCCATCATGATCTAAAGGCTCTCCCAGATTTCCCCAATTCATTTCCCTTTTCTCTGAATAAATTCCTTCTCATGTAATTCCTTATTAATGCCTACATCTTATACAATCCAGGCTAATACAAATGAAACCGTCCTCTGTCAAAAATGAGGGAGTGCTGTCTGTCCATTCCTACAACACTCGGGCAACTCCACTGGCATTCTCTATGAAAGCAGCTATATGCCGTTGATCATTTCATTTTGCTCTCTGGGCTTTTCCAAACCTTATTTATCTTCTTTGAAATGTTGCAAACATTTGCAAACAGCATTTCACATGTGAATTCCACACAGCCTGTATGAATGGGAGGTTATTTTCTCTTTCAGTTATAATACCCTTGCTTGAAAAATATGGGTTGGCCATACAAATCTTACACTTGTTTGGTTTGACATGAAATCATTTTGTAAGGTCCCTTAGTCCGGGACTGATATAGAAGGCTTTGGAAAGCGCATATATCTCATTAACTACAATTAGGATTACTTTCTCTGTGTGGAAAAAAAAAAAAAAAAAAAAACACTCTGTGATACATTTCCTTAATTGGAAAACAATGTCTTAAGGGAAAAATATTCTTAGATATTTGTTGCTAAATGTTTATGCATTTAAAATTTTACCTAACTATATGTGGATATGCTGTAAGCCTAATAATTACATATGACTCACTGCTGATGTGTCTTTAATTATAATGTAATATGCACATAGGAAACTGAGGAAGCACAAGAAAAATGGTGACCTCGTTGCATTCTCTATCTTTCGCTGTCCAACTAGTGACATATGAGTAATGCTCAGGCTAGCTAACACAACAGATATGGAGTTAATTCCCTACCCTGAATAGAAAATACACTTTATTTGCAATATGTGTCCTTTATTGATTTGAAATAGGAACACCAACACATTCAGTTTCTAACCAAAGAATTAAAATGTGTTTAAAAATGAGTTAAGGGATTAAAAACACTCCCTCCAAAACAAATCTCAAATTCATATGGAAGAAAAGGTGGTTAGGATGACGTATTTAATGATAAATAAGGTGAACAATTCATTTGTAATGAGTATTTACTATATACTTTAATAATTTAGATAGTAGGTGGATAAAATCAAGATAAACAGAATTTTTCTTTATCAGATACTGACACATGTTATCAATGGAGTTAAAACCACATGGTATTGGGGGTAAAATGGTCATGTCAGTAGAAGAGAGCAAAAGCTAGAGAAATGGATCCAAACATACCTAGATATATAATATTATACAATAAGTATATAAGTCAATTTCAGGAAAAAATAAGCTAATTATTAGTGTTAAAACAACAGGTTAGAAATTAAGAGGAAATGCAACCATTTGCCTAAACCACTCTGAGAAAAAAATTCCAGGGGGAATTAAATATGTATATATGAAAAGATGGCAGGTTGATGAGCTTAAGGAAAGGTGATAAGCTTAAGGAATAAAGATAGATTTTTAAGCATGACTCCAAATATAGAAAGTGATTAAGCTATTTAACAGTATACATTTTAAAAATAAAAATTAGAGAGAAAGAAAAGGAAGGAGCAGGAAAAATGCTATGTGCACATTTCAGGTAATTGAGAACAAATAGTATGGAATTTAATGGCAGACAAGGGGTTAACAACTTTACAGTTAAAAAAAAAAAGAAAAAAGAAAACCAACAACAAATCAACACAGGCGTACCTCAAATACCCAGAAAGAGAAGTGTACAAAGAACAAGAAGTAATGATCCCCCAAATTGTTAATTTACATAAAACAGTTGAAGATAAGTGCCTCCTATATCACAAAAAGTATTCTAGGTCATGGGATAAAAATTGAACAAAACAATAAACTTCTACTATTGGAGCTTACATTCAAACAGGGAATTCACATAATATAAATTTGTTCAATGAGATACAGGCCAAATAATTCAAAGTCATTTGTAACCAAAAGAAAAAACAAATATTTAAAATGACACTTGAGTTATTTCTTACAAAATGGCAAATGATTGAAAAAAAAATTCTAATTATAGCTAGCTAGCATTTTTTGTTTAGTAGGGAACTCATCCTCTTGCATTGCTGGAAGGAGTTTTTACTAGAGTTAATTTTCTGGAAGGCATTAGAAAATGCCTAGAAAAATGTGTAACCTTTGGCCAGGCAATACCACTTACAGGGTCAGAACCTGAGAAAACATTCAGCTGTGCCCCAAGCTATATGTTAAGGAATTTACATAGTATGTTTTGTTTGTTTGTTTGTTTTTGAAGGTTCAAAGTTGCAAACAACTTAAATGTCCTAAAATATATTGTTAATTTGAAATGGATGCAGTAGATGCATATTTTTGTTTTAAATTACAAGATGGTCACAATATATTTTTAAGTGAAAAAAAAAAGCAGGTTTCAATACCATTTAGTGTGATCTCACTTTAATGCATAAACACATGTACAAATAATTATAAACTACTTGCATTTTTAAGCCTGATGTAGATTTGGAGTGATTTATTAGCCATTTTTAGTGTACATTTATACTAATATTTCTATAATTAGCATGCTTGACTAATAAAATCATAAAGGTTTTCTTAAGAATTGCACCTTATGTTGAGACAATCTTGTAATACAAACTAGAGATTAGAATTTGGCTTTCATATGGAATATCAAGCATTTGGAAGCTTTATTTTTATAGCATTTGTACCTTTTGAGACTTCATGTTGTTCTCACACTAGAAATAGCTAAAAGAATGATCTTCCTCTTAGAACTCCTTAGGACACATTTTCTTTGTAAACTGTGGCCTTTAGATGCTTAACATTCTCTGAAGTTTGGGCCCCTGTCATTTGCTAAATTATGTGACAAGAATACCAGTGTCTTTTTTAACTACTTTTGTGAGTCATACTGGATCTCAGCAGGTTTTATTATACATCCATTAAACTTTAGCTAGGGATACATATTAGTCCATTTTAGTAAACACAGTAATAGTTTTCCAGTAGTTTTCTCTGAAACATTTCTTAGTTACATATTTTTAAAGAGTAACATCAAATCTTTTAAGAACCATAATACCGAGTTTCTCGAAATTCCTGCAACTTATTTTTTTACACTTTTTCATCAACGTCATCTGTGATTGGCATGACCCAATAAAATATTCATTTTTACCCTCTTGTAAAGTTCAAATATATGCTATTATTTTAGCCTTATTTACAGCTTTTGGTAAATATTGTTGCAATATTAAGGAAATTGGCAATCATCTCCTTTAGAATCCACCCTCTATGTTCTACCAATTTATCATTAATGAACAAGAATTAAAAAAATACAAGAATTGAGCATGAATGAATGCAATCAATATAAATTTTGGAATTAATGGTATTTAAATTATTGTAACTACAATAAACCACTGGATGAACAACAGAGTAAGGATTGAACAATTAAATGTATAAATCCAGAATTACCAATTCTTTCTCCAGCTTAAAAAGGTAGACCTTTGTGGCTAAGGTGCATCTCTAAAAATAAATTCAAGGTTAATCCTTGCTCTAGATGGATTAAAGGCAGGGCAACATCCTCATGTTGGCACAATTTTCTGAACATGTTTGAAGATTTATAACTGGGAATCCTGCCCTAAGTAAACACATTTGATATGTGAACATGGACTCTTGGCTTTGGTACCTTCTGCTCATCTGTTAGGTTGGCATCATTCCTGCTTACTATTTGGTTGGAATTCTGCATCAGGGCTTAGGTGCCAAATGGCAAGATTTTAAATAAGACGGTGCATATAATGCCTCCCTGCTCAGGGTGGGATATCCTTTATAACTGGATCCAAGCAATAGCATAAAGCTTGGTTTGATCTTTTATCACCAGTTGGGCATGCGTTCAAGATGACACAATTAGCAGAATACATATGCTAACATCATATTTCTATCTCTCAATAAAGTTTGCCTTTTTAGAGATGATTGTTTTGAAAGCTACATTATCATTATCCCCATTGTTACTCCTTTACACTTTATATAGCTAAAGCTTCTATATAGACCTATGTAGGGGTTTTTCATTTTTTTTTAAAAATTAGAAGCTACACAAGAACTACAAAGATTTCACACCTAAGAATTTTAAACCTAAGATACATATTCAAAGACAGTATGCTCTTAAATTATAATAAGGTATTTAATCATAAGTGAAGTTATTTGAATATATGAGCACACAATGAAATGCTATGAGACTTTAAAGTGCACATATAGTAGAATGTATATTTAAAGAAGAATTAAAAGTAAATATTAATAGAAAAGAATAGAGAAACTGCTTCAAATTTTAGGTCTGCAATTCCCTTCATTAGTATAACTTAGATTACAAATTGTTCATTTATTTTTTTTCTTTCTTTTTTTTTTAAGATTTTATTTATTAATTTGACAGAGACAGAGACAGAGAGAGCAGGAACACAAGCAGGGGGAGTGGGAGAGGGAGAAGCAGGCTTCCCACCGAGCAGGGAGCCCGATGCGGGGCTCCATCCCAGGACCCTGGGATCATGACCCGAGCTGAAGGCGGGTACTTAACCCAGGCGCCCCTCATTTTTTCTTTCTTAAAACAAATATATCTGAGTTATCAATGCTATTAAGTAAAAAGAAAAACATTAGCACAAATTGAATGTTTAGTAATGTTCAGTGAGAAACTCCAGAAATGTTTTGTGCTAGTATAACATAGAAGACATAAATGTATAGGTTGAACTTAGAACTGTTAAACCAAAACATTAATTAATTACTAAAGATCAACTTATCAGGATGAAGTCATTTTAAATTTAAAAAAATGCCAATGAGTGCCATCTTGCATTAAGTATGATATGGTCAAATTCAATGTCCTCAACTAGACTATTGTTATAACTGCTTTATAAAATATTAAACTAATTATAGATTATATATACTTTCTTACTGGAACCATGAAAACCATAAATGAATATATTGAGGGTGCCTATCCTTGCTAAGAATGTGATTTAATTTGGAAATATTTTGTCATTCATGTACTGTGAAAAGATAACTAAATTAATTTGATTTTATATTAGCTTCATAAAACTGGCTAATTGGGAAAGCAAATATATTATAAATGAAGACCTAAGTTGGTATATTTTGGCTTTTCATATTGGATCTATATTGCCTCATTCATTATTAACCTTCTCAGTATATAGCTGTTGTTGTTGTTGCTGTTGTTTTCAACTAGAAAAGCCTTTTCAAATTATTTTAAAGTGTATTATTTTAGGTTATTTATATGTGATCAAGCTAGTTTAAATGAGAAAAAATTTAAATATGGCATATAGTGTATTCTCAATAAACATTACTAGAATTAATAAATCAGAATAAGAAAAAATACCAGCAAAACATTTACCCAGGCAAATATAGCTCAAAGACAATTTCAATTGACTGTAAACCAATAATATGAGGAGAATAAATTACTATTTGTATTCATGCCAAAGCTAATCATGCATATTTGATCATCTAAAACTGAGGGAAATATACCAATGTATTTTTCCCCAAAGGTAAATTAGCAAATAAATATCAAGGAATATAACTGAGTTAGACAAAAATCATAAACATTTACATTAGCTTCATTTTTTTTTGTTTGGTCTATGGATATGATTCCCTTTAGAGGAATATACATATAACTCATAGTATTATTATACAAAACAAAAACATAAGTAAACAAACCAGAATACATAGTACACTGCTGTACAATTTCTAATGTTAAATGGGATTGAGGACAATGGAAAGGAACTTCTAGGTGAGAAATTACTAGGAGGGAAGACTAATCAAAGACACTATTGATATAGTACTAGTGAAGGATTTGAGCCAAATACTCAGCTACAAAATTATTCTCCTCTTTCCCTCTTTCTCAAGCTTTCCCAAATAGTAGACCTTAGTCATTTCCTTCTCTCTGGCCCTGTACCAATAAGGGGCATCAAATTGCATGTGAAACCTATACATTGAAGGTGACTCCATTGCTTTCAACTTAGGTTAGGTGGATGGATACATCATTGGCAAGGGATAAACGAGAGAAATTATGTATTGGGAGAAAAGATAATTAGCTCCTTTTAAGTCACATTGAATAGGATGTGTCTGTGGGACAGTCAATAGTGATTCCTGGCAAGAAATTAGAAATATAGATCTGAGGAAGAAATACAGATCTGAAGAAGTTTTTTTTTTTTTTTTTTTCCTCTTCTAATGAACTACCAACTCTACATTCTGTATTAAAAATTTTTAGCTTTGGCCTAAAATGTTCCCTTGAACCCAGATATTCCTTTTTATTCTACATTCTCCATACAGGATTGGGGAAAAAAAATATTGCTGGATTGAATTTAGATTGGACTTTAATAAGATATACAAGGCAAAAAATAAGAGTATGTGAAGGGAGCTTGGAGTACTATGGGAGGGTAATTATAGTACTAGACTATGTGGATTTTTTTTTTTTTTAAGATTTTTTATTTATTTGAGAGAGAGAAAATGAGAGAGAGCACATGACGGGGGTAGGGTCAGAGGGAGAAGCAGACTTCCTGCTGAGCAGGGAGCCCGATGCGGGACTCGATCCCTGGGCTCCGGGATCATGACCTGAGCCGAAGGCAGTCGCTCAACCAACTGAGCCACCCAGGCACCCAAGGCTATGTGGATTTTAAGGTGGAAAAGTGATCAAGGAAGAATGTTATTTTGTGTTCTGACTCTCTGTGCCTTTGTCACCTTTTATTTATTCTGAATGTTATCCCCATGGTTAAGGCCATTATCCTCTCTGGTCTAGATTATTATTTCAGTCGCCTTCTGTTCCAACACTTCCAAATGATCTCAGTGCCACTGTGAAAATAAATTCAAATGCATTTAGATTATGTCACTGTCCTGCTTAAAAATCTGCACTGTGTCTCTTACTTAACAGATAAATGCCAAAAATTCACCTTACCTGGTATCATCCCCACCCCCTCAAATAGTCCCTCTGCTTCCTAGCCTTTCACACTTCTGTATACAATGGTGCCCAAAGGGCCCTCTGTCCTTTGTCCGTCTGCTGAACTTTGAATAATTTAAGACAGATCCTTCTTTATCTTAGTCAGATATAAATGTTTCTTTCTTTCTTTCTTTCTTTCTTTCTTTCTTTCTTTCTTTCTTTCTTTCTTTCTTTCTTT
>NW_023270865.1:15823587-15990101 GCF_011800145.1 Mirounga leonina
TTTCTTTCTTTCTTTCTTTCTTTCTTTCTTTCTTTCTTTCTTTCTTTTCACTTTCTGAAGCATTGGTTGAGTATCTACATTGCCACATTCATCATTCTGTGTGGCTGTGATTTGTAATGTAGGGAACAGGACTGAGTTACTGCTTTGTACCAATTACTGTGCCAGACACTTGAAAAATAATCTTGAGCAAGGCATTACCATTTCCATTTTGCAAATTAGAAACTAAGATCCCAAAAACGGAAGTGACTTTACAAGGGTGATAAAACTATTTGGCAGTATTGAGGGCAGAACCCAGCTTTGCCAAAGTCTTTCAAGATTCCATTCTCTTGTCCTATTCTTCCAGAATAAAGAAATAGAGCCCATTGAGGTCAGGAGATATTTTTGTTATTTTTTTTAGTATTTTTTTAAAAAATATTTATGTATTTTTAAAGAGATAGAGAGTGTGTGAGCAGGGGGACGGGAAGAGGGAGAGGGAGAGAGAGAGAAGCAGACTCCCTGCTGAGTGCAGAGCCAAGTGGGCTCAGTCTCAGGACGCTGAGATCATGACCTCAGGTGAAATCAAGAGTCCACCACGTAACCGACTGATCCACCCAGGTTGCCCTTTTTAGTATTTGTTATAACAAACAAAATCATCTATTTTGGGGCCTCAATGAATAATTGCTAAATTGATCTAACCAGCTAATCTAATCATCCCTCACCCAAAGAAATAAGAAATAATAATTAGACCTAGAAAAATTTCTATAGATCATCTGGTTCAACTATTTACCTTTAAAGATAATTAAAATAGAATAAAGACATTGTATAAGTATACATGATTTATATATGGGAATACATATTTTAAAGAATGGTTGAGTACCCGGGGCCTGAGTGGCTCAGTCGTTAAGCGTCTGCCTTCGGCTCAGGTCATGACCCCAGGGTCCTGGGATCGAGTCCCATATCAGGCTCCCTCCTCGGGGGGAAGCCTGCTTCTCCCTCTCCCACTCCTGCTGCTTGTGTTCCTGCTCTCGCTATCTCTGTCTCTGTCAAATAAATAAATAAAATCTTAAAAAAAAAAAAAAAAAGAATGGTTGAGTACCTTATGGATTTTGTAAAGGAACAGAAAATAAAGAAGAGAGAGTGGTTTTCCCTAAGGGACATGGAGTTAGTTTGGACATTAGAACATGTGTTTTCACATTCTCAATTCAATGTCATTTAAATAACAAATATTAGACGATGATTATGTATAGCCATCCTGTAACTGTAGCTACACCACATCCATAACCATTTACCTAGATTTTATTCCTATAGTGATTAACATGAACTATGTAACTATTTTTTTTAAAGATTTTATTTACTATTTGGCAGAGAGAGAGAGAGCATAAGCAGGGGGAGTGACAGAGAGAGAGTGTGAGAAACAGGCTCCCCACTGAGCAGAAACCCCTGACATGGGGCTTGATCCCAGGACCCTGGGATCATGACCTGAGCTGAAGGCAGACATTTAACTGACTGAGCCACCCAGGCACCCCTGTAACTATTTTTTTAATAAGAATTTTATGGTAGTTGTAACAATATGAATGCACAAGTAGAACATTATTTGGGGAGACCTACTGTTACATGAAACTGAAACATTAAATGTTTGACAAAGAATATATTGGTAGCTATTTAATGACTCAAGGGTGCATGGGAATAGACTAGGCAGATATTTAGATAAGGGTCTTTCTAATACAGAACAAGGTTTATAAAATTTATTCAAGGATATCTGCAGTGACCCTATTAATTTTGGTTGGTAGCTAAGATAAGTTGATGCCTGATCTCCTATGGAAAGGCCTGTATAACACATTACTTCCAAATATTTATATACACTGTTTCTGTTCCTAATCCTAGTTTTAGATATATTAAAATTATCAGATCATAGATATATGTTTAGCTGCCAAAATTTGTTTTCTCATGTTTCTTGTCATAGTTACTTAATCATCAATAGTAATTGATTCTTTTTGATAAAAGAAGTAAAAACAAATGGTTCCTAGTAATTAAAGTAAAAATTAATTTTCCCAAATACCTGGCTTACAAAATTCACAATCATTTCTGTACTATTTCTTAAAACATCCATACTATAAATCATGTAGGTATCTTTGAATTCTGTATTGAGTTCTAGCCACAATCCTGGCAATGATCAAGCTTTTTGTTTCATTTAATTTTTCATTTCTCTGTATTATTGAAAATATATTCTGTATTTCTTCCATCTCAATTGCACTGAGAATTAGAGAATTAGAGTTTCCCTAATTCTAGGCATCATTTTGCTATTTTGGTAGACCATCTTCTCAATATGAGGTGTGGGTTGCCCTTCCATTGCCTGATTCTTAATGACAAGCTGCATAGGATGCTCTCTGAACACATTTTTTCAATTTTCCTTCTTCTGTAAATTATTTGCCTCCCACATATTTGCTGAATACCCAGTTCAAAACTCCAGTCAAAGCAACTTCTTTTGTCATGATCATCAAAGGAAATGTAAATAATACATACAATTTATTTGATTACTCCAAAAGAAATATTGTAGTCTTTGTCAAACTTATCATGTCCAAACTAAATTGGTGATCTTCCAGACACACACCTCCTTATCTCCAGTGCTCCTTATCTTATTCCACAAGATAGAAAACCGAGAATAGTGATTGATAGGTCTTTCTTGCTTACCCATTGCAATTACTCAATCACCAACCTTACTGATTCAACCACCTAACTATCCCTTGAATCTGTCTACTTTTTTTCCCTATTCCAAAGACATATCCTCATCTAGGTCACATCAACTATTATAATAACATCCTAACTAGTTTCCCCACTGTTATTAATGATCCTTGACAATTCATTGTCCACAATATGTAGTTCAGTCATGCCTGTGACAAGTAGTGGGGGAGAGTCAGGATCCAGACAGCATAATGTGAAATCAAATTCAGCCACTTACTTATCTCATAATCTTTGGCTAGTGACTTAACCTCCATGCTTCGATCCTTTCCTCTAAAAATAGGATATTCATAGTAACTCTTTCACAGGGTTGTTGTGATGAATAAAGAATAACACTTGGAATGGTTTCCAACTCATATTAAGTGCTCAATAGACATTGGCTAACATTATTTTATTGAGTCCATGTATTTTAATTTAATGCCTGCCATGTAGAAGGTACTGGACTAGCACCTATGGCTTAGCAAGTGGTGTAGAATGGTTCCTCCTTCCTCTAGATGATTTGGGATCCCTGGAATTGGCAGGACACTTGGAATATGGCTGTAGGTACTGATTTGCGTAGAAGACCACCCTTGTTATACTTTATAGACTAGATGGCTCATGCCCATAGGCTTTTCTTAAAAATTACCCTTCTTTATCAGTCTCAGGTATGTATGGTTTGCAATAACAGTGTGATGCTCAGCCATTTCCAAACAGTTTCTATTGTCTCCTAGGATGCTGATGATTAGCTTGACAGTCCTCTTGAGCTATATATTATGGGTTACCAACACAATGGGTATGATGCTGTCCTTTAAATGAGAGGAGTAGTGTTAGTTTGTTCAAGATTGATCTCCTACTGGTTAGCTTCCCAGGAAAATATCTGGCCTCTAGTAAAGCCCTGGGGCAAAATAGGCAATGCCTCTCATTTTAATGCAATCAATCTTGGCCAAGGCTCAAAAATCCCAGGCTCTCTAACACCAGAAAAAAGGGTTTGGGCCTCTCCTCATCATGAATGCTGATATAGCTTGCCAGATCACATAACTGTAATCACAAGGATTAGATCCTAGTATTTGATCATATCAAAGGAAGGGTTAGTATCATGCCCAGCTTCCAATACTGGGTTGTCAGGATAGAGTTAGAGCCAAGCTTCTGCTATGTCATATTTCTCTGTTCCATGGCCCTGATCGTACCAGAGAGGAAGCCTAACTCCCTACTTGTGCAGTTTAACAGTCCTACAGCTCAAGAGAAGGCTCTCCCAAAGTCAGAAATAATTCTCTGTGCTGTCCTAGAAAGGGCCATGGGGACCCACACTCCTGCTATTGCTCTAAGTTTTCCCTATGATTGTTTCTCTAGCAGACCACATGTGAGTGCTATTTCCCATTTGCCCTTGTTTGCATGACAGGGAAAAAGGGATTTTACAGTCCATTTTTGAGCAGCAACCTCACTGTGAACAGAGATTATAGGACAATGTTCACATGTGTGCATTCCCTTTCTACATCCTAGTAACTCCTCCACTCTTCTATTCTTTATATGGTAATGTTCCTAAGAAAAAATATGCATAAAGGAAATGCAATGTAAAGTAAAAACAAAATCTGTCGTTTCTTTATAGCATCCTTAATTCTCATCTTGTTAAATATTGGTAAGTAACTAGACAGGGGACATATATTTTTTTCTTTTAGGATCACTAATTTAGACCACTTCTCAGCCTCTTGGCTAAGATCAAGTGTAGGATCACTGATTTAGGATTACTCTTAACTTGGCTGTACTCCGTCCATACATCCTTGCTTCGCTTCCATAAAGATAGAGAATATTCCTTGACAAAAGAGTGTTCCCAACTCTAACTGTACTTTAGAATCGACTGGCGAGCTTTAAAAAGCATTGATGTTTAAGGCCTACTTGTAGAGATTTTGATTCAATTGGTCTGGGGTGGGGCCAGGGCAAAGGTACTACTTATATTATTCCTTAGATAATTCTATGGTGGAAAAAGGGATGAGAACTGCTGACATAGAGTTTAGGGCTTCAGGAGTGCAATATGAAACACTTAATAAGCATTTCTTGTTACAGAGAATATTGCAAGTTTCTATGGCCTTTCATATTATGAGCAGGATGTATCCAGAAAGGATGTGTAAGATGTTCAGTATTATAAAATAAGAAGAATTTTGTGCTCCCAAGATGAAATGGAATAGTGAGCTGTGACTTATAATGGAATCACATTTTTTTTAATTGGCTGGGGACTATTTCATTAAATATGGTCATTTTAGTTTCTTTGAAAGAATTATTGTTTGTGTTTAAGCAGTTCTTAAGATCAAGATATATGACTAGTGTCTAGGACAGAGAAAAGAAATATAATCTAAATCCAAAAGCCAGAAGAAATTGGCACAAGGCCATACTATCTAATGGAAAACAGAAGTAGACAGAAAAAGCTTTCTAGCATCTTTTAGATGAGCTCATTGACAAGGAATTGTTTCATATCTGAATTATTTGAGGGGAGTGAATTTATTTTAATGCAGCAGTTCTACTTTTAAATTAAAGTTAAAAAAAATGTACCTTTTTTATACCATTATCATTTGGCTTTGGAGAGGCAGTGCTAAAACTTGATAAATTTTAGCTTTCAAATCTGAGCATCTAACTTTGGCACCAAAAGCAGAGTGTGAGCATTCAGTACTGGCACTAGAGCAAACAAAACCGCAATTCTAGTGCCAACAGCAAGTGCACATTTCAAGCCCTATCCTGGGAGCTGGCACATAATTCCATAAATTCATTGCCCTCCATCTGTGTATTGTCACTCAGCTCCCTAGTCAAGCAATAGATAGACCTGCAATGACACAAATGATGTCCTATGTTCTCTTATAATTTATCACTCTTTGGATTTTCAGAACAAAGGTCATATTCAGTATGGACCTATAGGAGTTTGCTTTCTTTTACTTTCCCTTTTTCTCATTATGCTTGTCTTCTTCTTTTATCTTGGGACTCAGCTTTCGCTAGAGTTGGAAATAAATCTTTTTTTTTTTTTTCTCCTTCTTCTTAGCTTGCCCTTGACTACTATGGAAACCAAAAAAGAGCTATAGATATCCCAGAAAATTGATTTCTTTTTCCCTTGGAAGGAGGTAGGGGAGTTACTGAAGGTCTTTAAAACCCTAACATAGGCTTAAATGGCTAAAAAAAAAAAAAAAAAAAAAAAATTGTAGCCTCTGTTGAATTGGATCCAAATTATTTTGGCTGTTATCCACGGGGAGGTGGGGGGGGGGCGGAAGAGAGAAGCTGATAACATTTGTCTCTCAAATGTCAGTATAAATATCCTACCCTAACTGTAACCAGCAAAAAGAAAGAGAAAATTTAGAAAGAGAAAAGATGTTATCTCAGTAAAATAAAGGACAATTCACTTGACAACTTTACAAAGGTAAATTGTTCTGTTTTCAGAAAATGCTAGCTGTCCAAGTCAGTCATCAGCTTCCTTCTTCATTTGTTTCACCTACTATGAAATTCTGCATGACTGAGCCATCTTTTCTGATGGTGAATACCACCACACACATGCACCTATTCCATTGTGGAAAGGAGTGCAGTACAGAGGAATACTTGGGGGAGACGGATAATCAAAAAAACCTGCTTGTTTTTGTTTTGATATTATCCCACCCAGTGCTCCACTTTGCCACTCCCTGCCACCTGTGAGTTCCCGAGAGCTTCTTGTATTGCCTGCTTGTCTGGTTGTTAATGAACAATGTGGTCATCACTGATTTGGAAATCATTTGGTATTAGAAGCAAGAAACCAATAGATGCATTAGAGGAAATTATAAAAAATGAAATATTCCTTTAATATTGAAATTCCAGTTTTTATTAATGTCTTTCATTTCTAGAGATGCATAAGCTTCAAAAATGCCCCCCAATATATAATTAATTCTGTCTCCTTTGGAGGCAAAATGGAAAAATTTGTATATTTAGATAATTTCGTTGATCATCATCATCAATATCATTATCACCATCATCATATGTAACAAGCATGCTTCTAATGGATTTGTGTCTAGTAACACATTTAATTTTTTATCAACCTTATGACATAGTTACTAGTATTACTTTAGAGATTAGGAAACTGAAGCCCAGAGAATTGAACCGATCAGTAGGTAGAAAAGCTGGGATTTATAACTAGCATTCTGGGACCATTACACACAGTCTTATTTCTAATGGTGATGGTAAAATAATTGAAATTATTCATTCATTTACTCATAAATTATCTACTTGTACTAAATGCTATACTAAGTGTTGAAAAGTCACATATGAAGATTATGTAAATCATTGTTATGATAGACATAAGAGAATGATTTATTCAAATGTGTATTTTCAGAAGATCACTCTTGCAACTTTGTGGAGAATGTTTTGGGAGGTCGATGACATTAGTGGGTATTACAAATCAGAAGACTATAATCATCAGTCCATGCAGCAGATGATGCTGATTTAGAAGAAGATAGACGTAGTGATCAGAAGAGGTTTGTGCTCTGGGGAATAGACAGAGAAAAGGAAACTTAGAAGAGAGATGTAGAGGTGGTGTAATGGGAGGTGGGGCATGGTGAAGAAAATAGGATCAAGAAAATGACTGAGATGTTGGGCATTTTTGAAGCTTATACATCTCTAGAAAAAAAAGGAAGGAAGGAAAGGAGGGAGGGAGAGAAGTGTAAGGATAATTATCTTTTTTTTTTTTTTTTAGATTTTATTTTTTTTTTTTGACAGAGAGAGATATAGCGAGAGCAGGAACACAAGCAGGGGGAGCGGGACAGGGAGAAGCAGGCTTCCCGCAGAGCAGGGATCCCGATGTGGGACTCGATCCCAGGACCCTGGGATCATGATCTGAGCCGAAGGCAGACGCTTAACGACTGAGCCACCCAGGTGCCCGTAAGGATAATTATCTTAATTTATATCCAGTAGAGAGGAGATTATGGTCTATGGACCAAAAAACTAACAAATTCTTTGCCTCAGGAAATTGACATGAAGGACACAGTCTCTAGTGGAGGCCAAGGTGATTCTGTTTGCAAAGAATATTCACATACATACCTAGATCAAAGCACTGGGGACCCCTTTGATAAACTAGTGCTAGTCTTTTTGTAGTCTCTAACATGTTGCAGACGGTTTTTATTTCATTTCCTAAGTAATGCTGGTCTAGGAAAGTAATGACAGTATGGAATCCTTTAGCTTACTATGATCAGTTGTCATTTTTATTGCATGTCTCATCTCAACTCTGCTTGCCAAACAACATAAGATTAATCCGAACAGTCCCCCACGAGGTAAGTGAGTGCAGATCTGACAATAAGCATGATTGTCCCCAGTGCCTGGCTTCAGGAATTGCAAAAGGGAAAGGTTAAATGAGTTTCATAAAGCAGACATAAAGAGAGTTGTGTTCAGTTATAAAGCAACTGTGCGGTGGGTAGAGCAATTTATAAGTTAACAATGAAGGGAGATTGTGGATCAGCAGTTCTGTATCGCAGAAGGTTGGCATTTTGAGACATCTTTCCAAGTACACATGTCAGTTATACAGCTTTTAAGTGAGCATAGCATGAACACCAGACAAATGGTAAAGCTATGCTTGTAATTGCTAGTCTCAAAAAACTATGGAACAATGGAAGGCAATCTTTGAACTTGGCAAAATGGAAAATGACAAGAACATGTTTTGATGCATGGTGAATGAAGATGCCTGATTGGAGTACCACCACAGTTTGGAACTGGGATTCAAGAACATGAGGAATATTCCACTAACGTTTTTGTCTGGGAATGTGTCTGTAATGGAGAACAAAAAATTAAGAAGGTAACTAGAGAATGTCAAGATTATGCCTTGCATATTATAAGATGGAAGACAAAAATCATGCTTACATCCTAATGAAAAGAAGATTTAGTAAAATGGGAGGGAGCTCAGACAACAGAAGATTCCCTTTTCTTTTTTTTTTTAAGATTTTATTTATTTATTTGACAGGGAGAGACACAGCGAGAGAGGGAACACAAGCAGGGGGAGTGGGAGAGGGAGAAGCAGGCTTCCCGCTGAGCAGGGAGCCCAGTGCGGGGCTCGATCCTAGGACGCTGGGATCATGACCTGAGCCGAAGGCAGATGCTTAATGACTGAGCCACCTTGGCACCCCAAACGGAAAATTCCTAATGAAGAGGAGCCTTTGAGAACCAGTAAGATAACGGGTTCCCAGGACTGAGTTCACACAAGGCATTTGACAGAAGGAATTCACCTCCAGGGTAAGAGAAGAACAATGGGGAAAGGGGCTTGAATGAGTGTACATTTGAAGCTTTGGTGATAGAACTATGAGAAGGGCTTTTATTTTGATCCCAGCTCTCACCCTTCCACTGAACCAAAACTTTGGTTTGAATACTGTACATCAAAAAACAAGATCTGTCTGACTCAGTGCTCTCTGTGGCCCCATTACTACACCTAGACTGCTTCCACTCAGGCTCAATTCTTCAGGCATCTGCAGAAGACAAAGAAGTCAATGTTGAATCAGATGATTCAGAGGTAGCTTTTGAAGGAGGTAAATATCTAATGAGTAAATATCTGTCTAGTACAGAATTCAGTAAGGCTGAAAGTTATTGATTGGGGTGTCTCACTATCTGAGGTAATTAAGTCTCTGCAGGGAGAGCTCTGTAAAGAACTGAGGACACCCTGGGGCTTGAATTCAATCTAAGGAATTCCCTGTATTTTACAAAATAGCACAATGACTGAAACTTCTCACTTGTTTTACAGAGGAATCACTGAAGACACTTCTGAGTTTTCTAGCTCTTTATAACATTTTTTAGACAAGTTCAGTATAAACCAGCCTTTTCAGAACTAAGAATCAAATGCAGAAGAGGTTAAACTGAACAAACCTCCAGGGAAAGAAGAGACTATATGAAAAATTAACTTCTGGATGTTCCTTCATAAATCATAGTAATAGTAACAGCAATAAAAATAGCAATTAATATAAAAATCTATCCAAAGAAAAATGATGATGTGTTTATCTGAGATAAGACTCAAATTACTTTTACAGATTATCCTAAATAGGGTACACATCCTAAAATAGGGTAAACTTAGTTAGTGGTGTCAGCTTTGAGGTAAGCTTCTTGGACTGATTATAATTTAGAATTGCTTTTCTTGGTATAAGCATCAAATGGGTACAATATGGTTAGTGAGACTGAGGAACTTAATTTTAAATTTTGCTTAATTAAATTCACCTTTTTTAAAACCTGAAAAAAAAATTCACCTTAATTTCAGTTGCTGTATGAGACTTGTGGCTACCATATTGGACAGTGCAGGTCAATGTTGAGCTTTGTAGTATCACCAATCACGTAGAGAGGTATTCGTATCCTGACCCTCTTTTTTAGCTTTCCTGATTTCATTTGTCTCAGTTACTTTGGCTTTATAACTGAACACAACTCTCTTTATGTCTGCTTTATGAAACTCATTTAACCTTTCCCTTTTGCAATTCCTGAAGCCAGGCACTGGGGACAATCATGCTTATTGTCAGATCTGCACTCACCTCATGGGGGACTGTTCGGATTAATCTTATGTTGTTTGGCAAGCAGAGTTGAGATGAGACATGCAATAAAAATGACAACTGATCATAGTAAGCTAAAGGATTCCATACTGTCATTACTTTCCTAGACCAGCATTACTTAGGAAATGAAATAAAAACCGTCTGCAACATGTTAGAGACTACAAAAAGACTAGCACTAGTTTATCAAAGGGGTCCCCAGTGCTTTGATCTAGGTATGTATGTGAATATTCTTTGCAAACAGAATCACCTTGGCCTCCACTAGAGACTGTGTCCTTCATGTCAATTTCCTGAGGCAAAGAATTTGTTAGTTTTTTGGTCCATAGACCATAATCTCCTCTCTACTGGATATAAATTAAGATAATTATCCTTACACTTCTCTCCCTCCCTCCTTCCCTTCTTCCCTCCTTTCCTTCCTTCCTTCCTTCCTTCCTTCCTTCCTTCCTTTTTTTTTTTTCTTTTGAGCCAGTCTAGATATTTTAAGATTTCCATGGATACACACCCCATGAGAAAGCGTTCTACACTGAGCTGGAAGTTACCCACCTTGTGGAAAGAAGAGAGGGTGCTATGTGGAAATAGGTATCGACATCAACGTCTATAATTGCATTCATAAATGGCTTGTAAAATTCATATTTTCAAATTCATTCAACAATATTATCTAAATATCTACTGTGATTCAGCAGGGTGATAGGTAATATATATAAAATTGTGATTAAAACAGGCAAGAATTTACCATCTAATCTAATGAATCATATAGGAAACAATTAAAAAATTTGCACAGAAAATTATCTTGAAAACATTTTGCTCACTCCCTCCCCCTTCTTCTTTCTTTCTTTTGCTATCATTTTAGTTTGCTCCTGATTTCCTTTATCTTTTTTCTTTCTATTGAGATGTCTTCAATGCTCTGTTTAAAAACCTCTATTTGAATACCTATTATTCCTTATACCTTGAAACAGTGAAAATGTGGGATGCCTGGGTGGTTCAGTCAGTTAAGCATTTGCCTTTGCTCAGTTCAGGATCCCAGGGTCCTGGGATGGAGTCCCTCATTGGGCTCCTTGCTCAGCAGAGGGCCCGCTTCTTCCTCTGCCTGCCATTCCCCCTTGCTTGTGTGCTCTCTCCCTCTCTCTCTGACAAATAAAAAAATTAAAATAAATTTTAAAAAAACAGTGAAAATGTGATAAACATTGTGTCTGAAATCACAAACTTCTTTCATCTCTTTGCAGAAAGTTAATATACTCCTCAGATTATTTCATTAACAGACAATTGTCCTTACATATTAATATTTAAATTAATTTAAATGAAATAAAGTTAAAAATTCTGTTTCTTAGTTGCACCAGCCACATTTTAAGCATTCAATAGAGACACGTGCCTACTACAAGCAGCCTTGTAAGGTGCAAGCACTTACTTAGGTAGACATCATGCCAATTAACATATATTCTCTTCTTTCGCTTTTTCATAGCAATCTTATCAGGTCTGCATCCTTATGTCAATTTTATAAACAGGAAAGCAATTGTGTACAATGTCCAATTAATGTTTGCAAAGCCATAAAAATACTGGGAATTAAATCTAAGTGTGTAATTCTAAAAACTTTCTGACATTAGTAACACGAAAACCCATATGCTATAGAGTCTGATACTAAGTTCTTTCCTGCAGTCGAACTGAACTGAAATCCTAAGGATCATGGGTTGTTAATTTGACCTTTAGCACAGCAGCAGATCTCAGAATGGATGCCACTCTGCTCTCAGTACCTGGGGGTCTTATTTAGCCTAAAGCTGTCCTAGGCAAAATTCTATAAATAAGGGGTTGAGATAACCTTGCAATACACATAAAAAATAGAAATTTTATCACAGCTTAATTCCCTTACAGTGTCCAGAAATATTAACCTACACAGAACTTCCTAGACAAGTGGCTGAGTGTCAATAATGCTTATTTAGGCAAACGAGCATGTGGTTATACATCATTGTCCACAGTTTTGGGACATTCTACATAAACTGGCTATTATTAAGTGCTATTAACTCTGGGGGCATGCCTAGTAATTTTGTTTAAAAGTTTTCAGTGTTGGGTGTCTGCCTGGCTCAGTCAGTAGAGCATACAAGTCTTGATCTCAGGGTTGTAAAGTTCAAGCCCCACATTAGGCATAGAGATTACTTAAAAATAAAATCTTAAAAAAAATTTTGCAATGTTGATTTCTTGAATAAAAACTAAAGAACTATAAAATATAAATCACCTCTCAAACATGGGGTGGTAGTAAGTACTGTGCTAGTTTTCTTATATCTTATAGCTTCTTTAAAAAAATAATTATCATATGTGGATTTCTTTTAACATTGTTAGATCTCATTATTATAGATGTCCCTGATTTATTCTGTGATATGTTACATGTTATAAACATATGTAATATGTTACAAAGCCATACTGTGGTAATTTTAAATGGAGTCATTTCTAATAGTGACAAACATCAACTTCAGTTTCTGCTGAGTGGCTACTATCTTATCAATATCTATCTATCTGTCTATCTACCTACCTATCTATCATTTCCACAACAGAATATTATGAACACACCAAAAAGCAATAAATACTTTCTCTTTTATTTCAAGTAATGCTATATAGAGCTAACACTTGGATAATACAACAGCCATGTAAACCAAATATATACTCAGCAAAAACATGAGTAGATATGTTCATTTAACATATAATTGGAATTAAAACAAGATTAATTGTACGTGTAAATATGTATTTGAAGAGATTATTTTAATGTATCTTGAAAATTACTTTCATGCCTACATTTAGGATTTTATCTTAAAGACCAGAGTCAGCATAGAGCTATTAAAACTTAGTGAATAAGAATGTTAAAATTGGATTATTAATGGCATTTATAAATGACAAATATGGGAAAATCGTCACTAAATTATCCCTGACTATTGGAAAATCAGTATGAAAAAAGTAGAGAGAAAAAGAGGGAGGGAATCAGCCAGCCCTGGGTGGTGACCCCAATCACAGAAGCAAAATTGGCTTCCTGAATGGATACTGAAGAAAACAAGGTGATATGATGGTACAATTGCAAAATGTTCTAACATCTGAATTCCATAAAGTATCTCAAGTGTTTTACTGTTTTCTTCCTGTGAAAGATGGACTGTGGCTTCTAATGATTGATGGCCAAAGGCACAAAATGGGTATCTTTGCAAAATGAGGGAAGAAATAACACAAAGGGAATAACTGGATCTAAAATGTAGCATCTCTTAAAAATACATTTGTCAATTTAATAGCATTTTGATGGATGAATCGGAATTGTGCCAAAAATTAAACTTTAAACTCATTTTTGCACCACATCTAAGTATTGAGGCTCTGGAAGTAGGCAAATTGGGGTTCAGATTCATTGTCAAGAATCTAAAGTTAAAACACTTTGGGGAGGTATTTAAACATCTTAAACTTCACTTCCCTCTTTAAACTGGAATAATAATATAGATCCCAGTGGACTATTTGATAGATAAATAACACCTCTATTTAAAAATAATTCTTACAGTTATTGTGAAGATTAAAACTATTCACGTGTATATTATTAGCTCACTATCTGGCACACAGTAAAACCTTAATACATGTCTATTCATGTTCTTAATTACAGTGTTTAGCACTTAATTTTATCTATTACTGTAGTAGCCTCATTTTTACCCAAAGCATGAAAACAACCTTCAAGACAGAAACTGCTGAGTTAGTTGTACCCACTCAATAATAGTCACTATTAGATAAGAGGTTAAGATA
Organism: Mirounga leonina; assembly: GCF_011800145.1. Taxonomy (NCBI): domain Eukaryota; kingdom Metazoa; phylum Chordata; class Mammalia; order Carnivora; family Phocidae; genus Mirounga; species Mirounga leonina. The sequence continues at coordinate 15,837,552 of NW_023270865.1, forward strand.
TTTTTTTTTTTTTAAATCATACTGTTTTTCTTTTGTCTGGATGGTATCATTTCTAATCTTCCACCCAATTTCTGGTGCTTGGCACAAATTCATCCACTTTCTAAGATAACAGAAATAAATTATTTTTAACAAAACTCAAAATGGGATAAAAAGACATGATATCCTAGCTCAGAAAGGCAGAGGGATTATGCTGATTTTCATGTAAATAATTACATGAAATTGGGCAATTATTCTACATTAACGAAGATAAATTCTCTATGGCTATATGCCAAAGAGACCTGTTATGCACTAAATTGTATTCTTTCAAAATTCATATGTTAAAGCCCTAACCACCAGGACCTCAAATAGCAACTATATTTGGAGATAGGGCTTTTAAAGAGATGATGACATTGAAATGAGGGCATTAAGACAGTTCTTAAATCTATCTCACTGATGTCCTTATAAGAAGAAAAAATTTAGGGCGCCTGGGTGGCTCAGTTGGTTAAGCGACTGCCTTCGGCTCAGGTCATGATTCTGGAGTCCCTGGATCGAGTCCCGCATCGGGCTCCCTGCTCGGCGGGGAGTCTGCTTCTCCCTCTGACCCTCTTCCCTCTCATGCTCTCTGTCTCTCATTCTCTCTCTCTCAAATAAATAAATAAAAAATCTTTAAAAAAAAAAAGGAAGAAAAAATTTAGAAACACAAAGGGACACTGGGGATATGCACACACAGAGGAAAAACCATAAGAGGACAAGTGAGAGGGTGACCATTTACAAGCCAAGGAGAGAGACCTCAGAGGAAGCCGAACCTGCTGACACCTTTATCTTGGATGTCCAGCCTCCAAAAATGTGAGAAAATAAATTTCTGTTGTTAAAGCCACCCAGCCTATGGTATTTTCTTCTAGAAACCTGAGCAAACTAATACACAACCCATCCCAATAATTACAGCGGATCAGAAGAAGAAAGAGATGGGACCTGCTGGGGCAGAAGCTGCCTGTGTTGGGGAGAACAGGAATGTATTTCTGGGCAGGAGGTGGGACTAGAGGCTCTAAAGATGGAAGGGTCACTGAAGAACGAATTTAAATTGCACCCTTCTGTCTGCATGATGCTCTCAATCCTTCTCTCTCTGTTATGCCTTTTCTACATCATTGGCCCTTTCCAACTTATAATTAATTTATTTTCATTTTTATTTTTCCCAACCCAAATAACAGGGAGGGTCTGATTTTATTTTGCTTTTCTAATCCCCTTTTCCAAGATATATGCTCAGTCCCCAGATGAGTGCCTGACACTTAATAGAAGATCCAAAATATAATGAATAAATGAGTAGGTCCAGAAAGAAAAGACAACTTCATGGGTGGTCCTGAAAGGCAGAAATAATTTGATTGAGCTGTATAGTTTGGAAAAACATTTCCCATTCCACCAAGATAGAATCAGCATCATCTGTAACAAAGAGTAGCTTGTCCTGAAGTAAACAATTATTCTGCAAATTATTTCTACTGATTATCTAACAGAAAGAAATTTTACTCTTATTCTTTATAATGTTAAGGATTTATATGATAGTTTGTATTAAAGTAATAAAAAAGATAAAACATAAAAATGAAATTAATAAGTATCAATTGAAACATTATTACTTTAATATTTTGCAAGTCTATACATTTTAATATTGAGAACCTAAGCTATGCTAGGATGAAATACATTATTTTGCATGCCCACTCATTTTCAAAATGCATTCCAGGTAAGAAGACCAAAAAAAAAAAAACAAAAAAAAACCAAAAAAAAACCATGAATTTACTAGAGTCTGACCAAGTAATTAGCCAATTATTAGTGTAAAACTGTTTGCAGGCAACATAAAATTTCAAAGTGCCTCATCAGAAAAAGGAGACAATACCTTCTGTATCATCAAAGAAGTGAGACTGAAGGTTTTTCTTTATACTAGCAAAGACGAAGAACTCCTGGGACAAAACCATATAGGAGAGAATAGTCTTGGAGTCTTGAAGTCTATGTCGTAAAATGATTGAAGGGTTTTTTATTGGAGAATAGTGGTATGAAATGGTGGATAGTAATGGTCAAGTCAAAGAAGAGTAGGAATCATGGTAGACTCTTATTTAAAGGACGCCACTCATGGTAATTCATTATAGGAAGATCAATATCATTATTGTATGACCAACATGAAGAGATAATATAGAGGAAATAGGTAAGAACATAAACCATCCTCACTTACGAGGAAGTGAATGGGAAGAACAGATCTTAATGGATAAGATCAGGAACACCTAGTAAGAAAAACAGTAACAGCAACTGTCCTTGAGTATCATCACGATCAAGCGATAAAAACAAACCACTTCAAACAGCACTGCTTCTGCTCTCTTTTTAAAATCACATGCCAGGGGACTCCTGGGTGGCTCAGTCTGTTAAGCATCTGCCTTCAGCTCAGGTCATGAACCCCGGGTCCTGGGACTGAGTCCGCCACTCCCCCTGTTTGTGCTCTCTCTCTCTTTGATAAATAAATAAAATCTTTAAAAAACAAATATCAAATCAAATCAAATCACATCACATGCTAGTCATATGTACATGCCCTGTGGGTTATATTATAACGACAGTTTGAACTGTTCTTTTCCCCTCTACTATCAACACACCAGCAAGGAGTTTTCTTTCACTTCCCATTGTCCTACAAGTCATTCAGTTCTGTCCCCCTCAAAGCTACAGTGACCATTTAATTTGCCATCCAAACAGGGACATTTTTATTAATAATGTTATGGAGCCAGCAGGTATAAATTGGATCATCCCATCCAAAGTAGGAGGTGTATGTGCTCTACCTCTCATTCTGGACAGAAGCTGCCATTTGCCTCCCTGTAAAAACCACTTGTTAAACACACAAATATGGTTAAGTGAATGATATTTCCTCTTCTATCTTTGGTTGCATTAATCGTCTCCTACATTATAGCCAATATTCTCAAGTGGACTTGGGTTTTAAATGTTGTTTTATGACAGAAAATATTTTACACCTGTGATATTTTTATGTCTGGATATTCTGAGTTAGCACTCCTGAGTCTATTTAGAGGATAAAATGTTCAAACCAAAATTGTATCTAAACATCAGCCATCGAGGTACTTTAAAGATTAAAATTTAACCATTATTTATAACTACCCATATGTTGTGGAAATGTCCTGAGTATACATCAAAGAAAGAGTTTTTCCAGCAATGTTTTTCAGAGATTTCAAAGGCTGACAAAATCTCTGCCTCACTTGGAAATTGCTGAGGAGATCCTCTGGAACTATTGAAATAGGTATTATATGGCATTGGTGTTTTTTGTGGGTTTTTTGTTTTGTTTTGTTTTGTTTTGTCTCAGCTTTCCAGATGTTTTTAGAATGTGCATGGAGAATTGTTCTAGCCAATCAATTGACATAAAATTCTTTGCTTAATTTGTTATTGTATGGCAATGCTATTTTGGATATATTTTTGATTTGTTGTTGTACTGCAACGCTCTTTTGGATCTGTTTTTTCCTGGAGACCAATGAAAAGTGACAAGTTATTGAAAATAGGTTGGTAAGCCACATAATTACAGAATGTAATTTGTAATAACAAATATACCTTCAAACAGAGTAAATAATATGAAAATTTAACTACTATGTAGAAATGGTAATGACTTCATGATTAGATAGAGTAAAAATAATAATAATGTCATTATCAACAGGATTATGTTACTGAAATCAATATGTAAGTGATAGTATCACAATCTGGCAAGAGTGGCCCATGAAGTAATAAACCTAAAATTTAAATGAAAGTTAATTGGAAATTTAAATAACAATTATACGGAGAGAAAATTGATTTAAAGTGTTTAACAATCAAATGATTTTTTAATTTTAAAAGCTTTAAAAGTTTTTTTAAACCTCCTATTATGAAGAAAACTGATAGAATTTGTATATATATATATATTTTAATTTAAAGATTTTATTTATTTATTTGACAGGTAGAGAAAGAGCATGTGAGAGCACAGCAGGGGAAGCAGCAGAGGGAGAGGGAGAAGCAGGCTCCCCACTGAGCAGGGAGCCCAACTCAGGGCTTGTGACCTGAGCCAAAGGCAGATATTTAACCAACTGAGCCACCCAGGTGCCCTGTATATATTTTTACATTGCTTTATATGACCATGTTAAATGGTGTTATGTTTAACTATATGTAATTTAATATATACTCTATTAAGATTTCACAATATAGGGCGCCTGGGTGGCTCAGATGGTTAAGCGTCTGCCTTTGGCTCAGGTCATGATCCCAGGGTCCTGGGATCGAGTCCCGCATCGGGCTCCCTGCTAGGCGGGGAGCCTGCTTCTCCCTCTGCCTCTGCCTCTCTCACTCTCTCTCTCTGACTCTCATGAATAAATAAATAAAACATTTAAAAAAATGATTTAAAAAAAATGATTTCACAATATAGCTTGTCTATCCCTTATATACCAAGAAATTTTATTTTCTGTTGTATTTTTTGGATTGCACGTAATCAGAAAATCCAGAAAACACCAAAAGTTGTATATATTATATGCTACTGACATTTATAAATTAGAGAGTTCCCCTAGATCAGTGTGTTATGGGCAAACCTGATAGAAGGAAAATATGCATAGACCCTTGTGAAAAATCTAAGAGCCTATCCTTGATTGTTCTGAATAATTCTGGTCTAAGAGTTCTGAGCTCCAGTATCTACCTCTCTCTCCCCAAAGACTGAGGTTGAATAATTTCCAAAACCTTCATAACAAGCACTGTGTCAGCATGAGGATCTTGGGGCTTCTTTAGGCTAAGCTGGCGGGCTTCTGAGGATCCTGATGCTAACTAGGATCTTGGGTTTTGCAGAATGAGCAACAAAATGATTTGTGTTTTCACTCTCTCTGCTAATACAGATGGGAAAATGCTATAGCTCACCAGGTTTTGCAAACTTTGACTTGCCGACTATCACATGATCAAACTAGTGATAGATGAAAGATCAAGAGTGGGCTATTTTAGATAAACGTAGAGAGGATTCCTTCTAATTTTCTCTCTCATTTTCTATCTGGTGTGTGTGTGTATTATTTCCCATAGAATCAAGTAAAGACATTATGTAAATTTTGCAAAAATATAATTGTAACTCTAGCTAGGCAGTAGACAGTGCAACTATATGCATTTCTCAATGCACCCGATCTGTGCAATCTACTTTTTCCAAAGTAGAAGTTGTGTTTTTGCCTTTAAGTATAAAAAAAAACATCTTATTTAAAAATATATAAAAATATTGAAGGGAAAATAAAAGTCTCACTTCCATAATTGTTGTTTTTCTACATAATTAAAAAACATTTTACAAATATGTTTGTGTGTTTCTGAATCTATCATGTTCCCTTCATAAGAAGAGAGTTCTGTTTGTATAATATTCCCGGACTTTGCTCCTCATTCATCCATCGCCAAGTGAGGAGAAGGTAACTTGATTTGACTGGTGAGTTGGAATTAAAAAAATGCAAAGTAAGTTGGTCTATACCTCACTCTTCCTTCTTGGAGCTAGCGGGTTTGCAGTGAGCATATTTTTATTCTCAGCAGTCAGGCTGTTAGTTTAGGGGTGACTGAGCTGTTTCCAATTGGGAAAGTATTGATATTTACTGCATAACTGGTGGATCTCTCTACATGGGAAACTCAATATTACCAATTTAACTTGACTACAGAAATAAGCCTCTTTTCTGCAATGTCACTGTTAGCAGAGATGAACAGGATATTTTGGCCTCAATTTTGTGTTACATGTATGTGGCAACCAGTTTACATCTTGAGGTGGAATGAGAAGTATTATTTTTGGGTCAAGCCATATGATGAACTTACTAATATATCCACCCACCCTTCTTTACAGATGAAAAAATGAGGCACAGATGAGCTTACATATGTCCAAGGACATACAGGTTATAAGTGGAAGAAATTAGATTCAATTTGGTTGGATATAACCTACTTTATATAACCAATCACCTTCTTTTACAATATTCAATTTTTGTTCTATAATTTGATAATATATATGATTGTATATAATACGTTAGCTGAAGACAGTTATTTAAGTCTTCCTGACTTACACTTTGGCAATTTATGCATTACTGAAAACTATAGTTGTCTCAACAGGTTTCCTTACATACAGAGAAAACAAAAATTCTAAATTGTGTATTTTCGAGGGCATGCTTAATACTATCATTCTTCCCTTAAAAAAAAGAAATATATATATATTAACCTTACTTACGCATTACATGTTTTGGTATATCAGGAGTTTTTTTCTCTTTTGCATCAGTTAGATGCTTAATTGTTCTTACTTTGAATCCTCTGGTTCAGGAATCAACAAACCTTTTTTTTTTTGTAAAGGGCCAGATGGTAAAAATTTTTGACTTTGTGGGGCACAATCTCTGTTGTAGCCATCATAGGCAGCCACAGCCATAAATGAATGGATATGTGAGAATTTGGCCCACTGGGCATAGTTTACCAACCCTGCTATAATTCTGCAATGATCCTAGCTCACATATGATCAAGAGACTCACATTGCAGGCCGGTTCTAAATCATGGTGAGGTAGTTAGGTGATAGACTTTGGAGCCCGAGTGTCTACATCTATCTCTTGGTTTTATTTAAAAAATGAAAAATACTAATAGTTTCTACATCATAAAATTGTTATGAGGATAAAAATGAACCAGTATATATGAAATAATTATAGTAGTTTAGACACATGAATGAGATATGTTGAGTACAAGCAGCTATAAATATTATTGTAATCAATTATTATTTATATTTATATTTCATGCTTAATGTTCTGTTAATATCAAGTATAATGAGATGTTGAATTTCCACTATCAAATATCATAGGTTAAATCACCTTGTATCAGTTCGTATAGCTTTGCTTTATTTCTTTTATGTATGTATGTATGTATGTATGTATGTATGTATTTTATTTTATTTTATTTTTTTAAAGATTTTATTTAAGAGGTGAGAGCCCTAGTGGGGACAGGGGCAGAGGGAGAAGGAGATGCAGGCTCCTGGCTGAGCAGGGAGCCCTGATGTGGGGCTCAGTCCAAGGACCCTGGGATCATGACCTGAGCTGAAAACAGATGCTTAAAGGACTGAGCCACCCAGGTGCCCCACTTTGCATAATTAAAATTTGGTTTACATTGTAGGAGGACAAGCACATTTAAATCCATCATGGATAATAATTGCACAGTTTGCTCTGTTACATTGATAAGTAAAACCCAGGGTTTCTCTGTTAGTTTTCCTCTCCTTATTCACAGTAGGAACAAACTTGAATTTATAAACTTTCCATCACTGAGCCATTTTTTATAGCCAACCTCCCTTGAATGTGAAGTAGTTTCATTTATAATGACTATCTTTGAAAAGCTCTGCAATGATGCAGAACTGCATCAGTTTCCAGGGACTGAGAGTAACAAAAACTATTAATTATTACCATAGTAATGAACAGTCAAATATCCAGTATATTTGGATCCAAATAAAAGTGCCACTATTATATAAAATCTAAACCAACTACTAATCATTTATTTTTCAAAAGTATAGTGACAAAATTTATTGTAGAGAAATGTGATACTTATATTTGCCAAAACATTCTTACAGAAAAAATATTCTCCTGAGAGTAGAAAATAAATACCATAATATACAGAAATTGTGCTTTATATTCATTGTCTCCTTTTGTATACTTCTTCCAATACAACCCAGAGATGGTAAGGTGGTATTAAATAAAAAACTGTTGATTTATTGATTAATTAGAAAAGTTGAAATAAAAGTTAAAGAAAAAATGCAGAAAATGTAACCATGACTTTTCAGGACAGACAACTATAGCACTTTAACAATGTTATACAGGCAGAATTTTATAAGAAAAATAATATTTATTTTTCACACTGAAATAATTATCTATGATTTCACAATATAGCTTGTCTATCCCTTATATACCAAGAATTTTTATTTTCTGTTGTATTTTATATGCTTGGAAACTCATTTTTTTGCAGATTTATATTCTATAGGTAGAATTTCCTCAGATCTCAGTATTTTCTGCATATAAATGAAGAGATAGTGAAGATTACTTTTTTTTTCTTTTGATAGGTGAGGATGCTAAAATCTAGACAAATTATTTGACATGCTCAAGAAGAACCTGTGTCTTACAGGTGACAAAGGCAGGACCTGATATAAATGTTTGATTCCAATGCACTGACTTTCAACTATTACATTGACTTTATTCTTAGACAACCATAGAGATAGCTTATATCATTTCAAAAGAAAAAATTCACAATGATAGCATATTTACTTATAACTATGAGTAAAAAAAATATCACCATAATTGTAAGCCTGTGAATTTACTCAATTTTGGTTCAGGACTTTACTGATTTCTGACAATTTTTGATTTCACATTCAATTTCAAAACAAACTTACTATAATGTTATGGAAGAGATTACATATGGCAGCAACATATACCCAGTATTTGATGTATGCTTCTCCAGCAAATTCACCCTATAGAGGTAAGACGTTGACTATTTCAGTCATAGTAAGCATCAAGAATGATATTCATGCAGTAATGACACTGAAAATTTTAACATACATACGTACACCCACACAGACATACATTTTAGATCTAGTATGTGCTTCTATGGGTGCCTCACCATCTTCTGCTAACATAATCAAGAAACTTTATAGACATAATTTATGAGTAACATGGAATAAAGATAGTTTGGCAAGGTAGTTGTTTGGTGACTCATATAAACTTCTAAAATTGAATGCTTTTTCAGTGGGCAAAATTGAAAAGCCCTCATCTTTGACCTATTCAATGATTCATTTATAAAACTAAGTGATACATTTTAGAAGAATGTACATATATTAAAATGAGCTGCATTGTGGCATGTCATATGATAATGAAAGGTCTTTACAACTGAAGGGTTTCTAGCTACAGGTTTAGCTGAGCCTTTGGGCCTTCCCTCTTAGCTCACTGCAATTCACTACCTTCCTGATGCACTAAGTTGATTTATTGTCACAGTTAGTAACTGAGTTGTCAAACCTGAAAATCTAGTAGAGCTGTCAGTTTTACTCATCTCATTCCATGTAAAAATTAAATATCATTTATTATATTAAAGTTACAATCTGTCAATTTGAAATTTCGGTTTGAAGGATATTTATCAAAACTACTAAGTTTTCCCTGTTTTAAGGTGAAATGATATGTATAGTCATGTTCATAAAGCCAAAAAAATTGTTTCCTGCATGTGATTGCCGCAATGATAATTATTTAATAAAGTTACTACTTACAAAAGCAAATCATAATTAACTGTGACTAAGGTAAAAATATCAAACTATAAGTGCTATTGTCCCACTAACAATTTGTAGAAAAAGCAATGAAATCAGGCATATTAATTATTTTATCCACAAACATATTAAAGAGGATAAGATTAAAGGATTGCTTTACCTTATGTAGTCATTAAAAATCATTGAGGTGCACTGAAGTTTCTTAAAAAATGGATAGAAAGCAATCATAATCTATTTGAAAAGAATTTCAAATTTGAGTATAACTTTTCTTTCTTTCCATTTACAGCAATACCATATTACAATTTTATACTTAATTTGGATAAAGATATGTTTTGAAACACTTAGGCATGTTTGTTTCTGACACTTCAGTGAATATACACATGCAATTATTTTTCTTTATTAATTTTAAGAAATTTGTTCATTACATAAATTAAAAAGTTATCTAACCCTTGATATCCGTAGGGTGCCTGTGTTTCTAAAGATGAACATCCACTGGTAATAATGAACATGACACTTAACTCATGTTCATCATATGATTCAAGCAAAATAGAGGGAAAGACTCAACCCACATAACAAAGGAAATATTTATTAGTGTATATTTTTTTTAAATTTGACTATAGGCTTTTGATTTTTTACTAAATTACTAGCAGAGGAAGTAGCCAAAAGATAATTTTCAGATATTCCATTTTTTTCATATAAATGTATAGTCTTAAAGAGTTCAACTAAGGCAAGCTGGGGAATGACTTATTGACGTTCTCTTGATGCCAATGATATCTGCCAGATAGAAAGATAATGCAAATGGTATTTGCAATTTTAAATTTTCTAGCAGCCATATTATAAAAATATGACAGGTAAAATTAATCATGATACTACAGTTTAACAATTATATACAAAACATTATCATTTCAACATACAGTCAATAAAAAAATTGTTAATGAGAGTTTTCATTCTGTTTTTCTTACTCGGCATTGAAAATTCATGTTATGTTTTAAATTTACAGCACATTTCAATTTGAACATTAAGTTCTTAATGGAGTGAAATATAGTCCTAGCAAAACAATACAATTGTCCTTAATGGAAAAAAATATTCCATTACTTCAGCTTATATATTAATATTTAAATTAATTTAAATGAACTAAAGTTAAAAATTCTGTTTCTTAGTTGCACTAGTCACATTTCAAGTATTCAATATATACATGTGCCTATTATGTTATATGCTATCATACTGGACAGGACAGTTCTCAACCAGGTAATAAATCAGAAAACTAGGGCCTATATCTTTTTTTTTTTCTTTTTTTAAGATTCATTTAATTACTAGAGAGACAGAGAGCACACGTGTGTGCACACAACCTTGTGCGTGAGTTGGGGGAGGGGCAGAGGGAGAGAGAGACTCTCAAGCAGATTCCCAGCTGAGCACGGAGTCCAACCTGGAGCTAGATCTCATGACCCTTGGATCATGACCTGAGCAAAAATCAAGAGTCAGACACTTAACCAACTGAGTCACCCAGGCACCCCGAGCCTATTTCTTGAATAATTTACCATTTTTAATAAAATACAGCCATAAGTATAATGTTTTTAAGTTTATGAAGTATATGATCTTTCTATAATGTTAGTTTCTAAAAATGTATTAATATTCACCATAAACCATAATGATAATCATTGTGACAACCATATAAACTTTTATTCTTTCTTAAAATACACACAGACACATAATTACTATTTGTGAAATGACTGATTTAGTTAGCTCTGAAAGAATTTAGTTTAAATTTTGTATAATATGTTTTAGAGATTCAATGTATAAAATGTTCACATTCAATGAACAAGACAGCACAATTTCAATACTGCTATGTGACAGAAGCAGAGAACATAACCAAGAGCCTTGCTTTGTATAACAAGAAGATTAGTAGATTCTCATAAGGGAAAAAGGATGGCAGCTAGCATAAAAAGCAATTAAAAAACCACACAAAACTCACCGATCCCAGCACCCCTGATTCATCCACACAATACAACCATCTCATATAAACTCTGCACTTAAAGGAACAATAAATTCGAAGATCAAGGAAACAAAAAATTAAAAATGATAAATGAAGATTAAAGTATTTCTGTTTGCTCTCTATCATTAATTGTTGGTTTTCTGAATTCAAATAACTTCTTGTCAAAAGACACAAAATTGATGATAAATATGAAATTAATTTAAGTCTGCATTAAAAAAAATACTAAGGAAAGAGAAGTTGGAGACAGCAATACAAGAGAAAAAAAATAATAAGTTCCTGAGGAAATAGTGGGAATGGATTTCTCAAGCCCAAGTTGAATCAATAAAAATGTGACAGAATACATGCAGATATACTACTGTCAGTAAATTAAATTACATGGAAGAAAGAACAATTCTGTAGTTCAAATCAAAAACTTTTATTTGAATACTACTTCATATAGCTACTGAAAAGCTGTTCTATCTCTCTCAACCTCAATCTCTTCTTTTGTAAAAGGGGGTTAATTGAAGGTTAGGATGCTAGGAACAGAAACAATATAAGGCCAATCGTTCAGAGCCATTCAATAAAGAATAGGTCTTGTTAATAGTAACAGTTAGTACCAATGATTGAGCTCAGCTTACATATCCTTGTATGCTTACTGTGCCTCCTTATATCCTCTCATAGAGCTAATGAAAATGAAATTATTGTCCACATTTAAGACATGGAAATCTACCTTCAGCGATACTAAGCATCAAACAGAATTACCTAACTAGTATGTTGTAGAGCAAAGGTTCAAACACAGGCAATCCAGAAACACTGCTCTGAAATGAACATCATGATGTAATTTAGTGTAAACTCATACTCATACGTCAGGAGAAATGTTTAATTTAAGAATTTAGTAGTTGAATCTTCCTAGCCATAATGTACAATGAATCTATCATAGAACAACTTCTCTGTAGTACCTGGTTAAAGCAGGAGAGTGGCGGTCACCATTTTTTATATTGTAATAATATCTATTCATTTATATTTTAAAGTAGATCAGTATAGATGTTATATCTATGATGTAGGATTATAATGCCAGGACAAGCGATATTTACCAAGTAAATTCTATGTTAACAGCAATTTTGGTAAAGAGATGCATTATATTTATATGTTTTTTGTTTAAGCAGCAGATTTCTTTACAGAATACTCATAATCAAATTACTTGTATTCATAATAAAACTTTTAAATTGTAGTGACTCATTCTGAAAACACTGGCTTCTAAAAATAGAAATCTTGCTGAGAATAGTCAATAAAGCTATTTTTCTTTATCAGGTTGTAAAAACAGAAATTACTGTGAAAGTACAGTTACTCAATTTGTCTTCTTTAAGCTTCTAATAGATTCCAGTCTTTCAGAAGTAGCGCCCATAACGTCATACAGATTTTATATTTTAACAAGTTGCAAAAGTATGGCAAGACTAGAGGTGCTAAAATTAAGCAGATATAAAGGTTATTGGAGTTTAGAAAGCCCAAGAATGGAAATTGTGATTGGTGGGCCATTTTACATGGACATTGGAAATTCATTCATTTACTCATTCAACTTACTCAGCAAATATTTATCAAACAACTTCTTGTTAGGCATTGTGCTAGTTTTACTGTATTGCCCAAAACAGATAAGATCATTGCCTGGAAAAAGATTGCATTTCTGGTTCTAAGAGGTCATGGGACATAGGGGAAGGACGATAGTCCATTCCATAGAGGGAATGATAACTTTATAGGAGACTAAAGGAGAAGAATAATTAAAAATGGAGCACAGTTTGTATTAGAAAAGCCTGGGAAGATAATTTGGTGACAAATAAATACAGTATTCAGGCAAGTGATTATTTCTTTCATTTGTATTGATTGAAGAATCCAAGAGTAAATAGTGCATGAAATAAACGATCATCAAATTTTTAAAATAAATATTTTGCAAAAGTTTGTTTTGAGATTCCCAAGTTGGATTTATTTCTTAGAGGGGTGGTGGAAAAAGCACCTGAATTTCAAGTATTAAAGCTTCAACTTGATTACTCAACACTCAGTACTGGGTACTTAATCTCAAATCTGAACCTAACTACTCAATGAGGTCTCCTGTCCCACATCTCAAACTACCAGTAGAATATTTCCACATAGATGCCTCATAGTCAACATGTGCAAAACTAAGCCTTTTATCTTTTTTATTGCCCAAAAGCAGATTCCCTACAAACCTCCATTTCTGTCAAAGCAAGTAAACAAACAAAAACCAACCGGCCGCTTCAATCACTTAAACTGAAATACTGGTTCTTTCACTTTTCAATCACCATATCTCTCCAGACAGTACTTCTTTCTTATTCTCTATTCATACCAATTTTTCAGCTATGTAACTCTTGAATTTATTTAAATTTCCCAACAAAAAGTCATGATAGAAGTCTGAGGGGAAAAAGAAGTGGGAGAAATTATCTAAGGTATACTTTCAAAATTCCTCACAGTGTTTATGAATTGCCATATATTCAGGATACAACTGTTGATTTAAAATAGTGTTTTTGAAAAGGTTCATAAAAAGACCACATTTTTATGCTAATTATTTTGTTGAACATCTGATTTTTTTTAAAGATTTTATTTATTTTTTTGACAGAGAGAGACATAGCGAGAGCAGGAACACGAGCAGGGGGAGTGGGAGAGGGAGAAGCAGGCTCCTGGCCGAGCAGGGAGCCCGATGCGGGGCTCCATCCCAGGACCCTGGGATCATGACCTGAGCCAAAGGCAGACGCTTAACGACTAAGCCACCCAGGCGCCCTTGTTGAACATCTGATTTAGAATATATTTACACTTACTCTTCAATGGTTGAATAATTAAACTACAATTAATTGGATGCATACCATGTGTACAATACATATAATTTCTCATGTATTCACTTAACAAATCTATAAGATAGGCGTATTTATTGCAGTCAAGGAATATTAAACTGATAGAATTTGAATAAATTGTCCAAGATTATATAATTGATAAGTTTCGAACTGTTTCCTTACATCAATACCTGTGCTTTTTACCTATAGTAGCATGAATGTCAATGTGGTTCAATGGGTCTTTATTGCTGGCTCTGTCTCACCAGGATTTCTAAATGTTTATGTGCTAAGTGAAAACTCTCAGTTCCCATGTCTGCAAAATGTGCTCCTCTTTCAGTCTTTCTCACATAAGGAATTAACACAAACAAGTACCCAGTTGATCAAATTATACAACTAGGAAACCTTGTTTTCTGTTCTTCTTCACCCACATACAGTCTTTCCGCAAGTTCTGATCAATCTATCTACAAATGACCATGCTCCCAATTTTTTATTTTCTCACTACTACTAACGTTTATTTTCTCACTACTATTTTCTCACTACTACTTTCTCACTACTAAGCCAAACTCCCATCATTTATCAAGTGGACTATTTTATTGCCCTTCTAACTGGTCTACAAGCTTCCAGCAATTCACCCACAAAATTCATATGCTTATATTGGCCAAAGTGGTATTTTAATTTATAAATTATATCATATTACTCCTTTGCTTATAATCCTGTGTTCTCTCATTGCACTGCAAGAAATGCTCACATCTTCCTTTGATCTAAGCTTTCTAATCTGGATCTGCCTATTTATCCCATCTTCACCTTGCACTACTCTTTTTATCACCTCAAGTGTTCTATTTTCACATGATTTATGTTTTTAGAACTTGGCAACCTCTGTCTTACCTCATGACTTGCACTTACTTTTCATATGTCTGGAAAATTACTTCCCTAACTCTCTGTGTGTTCAAGCCCTTCCTTAATGTTCAGCTCCTGTGTGCCATCTACTTAGAAATTATTTGCCAGCCTGACCTTACTAACCATTCCAGAGTTCCACCTGTTTCCTTCATGGAATATATCTCAATGTGAAATGACTTGTGTATTTGTTCATGGTCTGCTTTCCCTACTGGATTGAATATAAACCCTAGGTTCACTTTAACCCTGGCCCTTGGAACAGGGTCTGACACATAGTAGGCTATCTGTTAATACTCGTCGAATTTGTGGATGAAGGATAAATTTAGTCAGAGCATAACATTTTTTTTCTGTACAGGAAAACACATATATCCACACACACACACACAAAACCATACAGAAGTACTGCTACAAATGGGAGTGTATATTTTAATTATAACACTCAGTACTGAGTTATTAATTTTTAGTTGATATTTTCAAATAGAGTAATAGATTAATAAAATTATATTAATGGTTTATTTACTTCTTGATGTAAAACTTCATATTTAATTTTGTATTTGAAATTGATATTCCATTCATTAGCAAAGCAAGTAACTTATACTTATAAAGTTGAGACAAGGACAGGCAAAGTAACAAAGCCTTGGGCAATCATGAGAATTTTCTTTAGTTATTTAACATTCAGACAGAGTTTTCTGCTATCTGACTCACACTGCAGTAATTCCAAGGATATATACCACCTTTTAAATTTACTCTTAAGAGAAAGGATCATTTATTTTGATTTTCAAAACCTCAGTCAATATCTTAAAATGATTTCTGGGGTTTCACAAATTAGTGGTTTATCATATGCATACTTAAAAATGCCACACAATAACTGTATAAACAAAAAGAGAACAGAGTCAAAAAAGTAAGTAATTCATTTCAAAAAGGTGAAGTTCCAAAAATGTAGTAAAAATAGTTAGAACAAGAAATGATGTTGAAAGTCATAATCTTATCCAGAAACGGTGTTATAAAACCACCTCTCATTCTATGTGCTTTAATGCATTTTATCACAGTTCTTACTTTCTAAAATAATATTTACTACTGAAAATACTGTTATTTTGTCAAAAAGACTGACTTGAGATAAAAAATACTAAACTTTCTAAATATACACACATACACACACAAATGCACACCCCTTCCAGAGTAACCTGAAATTCGATATATCACTTCATTGGCATTTGCAGATTTTTTTCTAGCATGACTGCTATTATGGCCTTGCTTCTTAAATTCACATTCCACACAGATAATTTTCTTATGGCTTCTGCTACAAAACACCTGTTACTTACATTTATGGTTATAATGAAGCTTGATGTCAAATAAAGACATATAAAAGATATAAACAATAAGATTCCGAGAGAGCTGTTTTGTAAATAACAGATCATTTTAAAAAGAAAAACGATAATTTATATGAAAAAGAAACAATCAACCAACAAAATAAAACAGACTCAAAGAGTTCAATGAAATTAATCATTATATATCTGGAATAAAAATCAAGAAGGTTGCTCCCCTCCCCCTTATTGGACTTGTCACAAATGAAATATGTTACAATAGAGAATTGGAATTACTTTTTAAATGATTATTCTGTCAAGTATTTTCCTCAAAACTGGTACAAAAATCAGCAGAGAAAAGTAACTTAAGAAGTCAAAAGTCCAATTAGAAAAAGATAATGCAACTGGTTTTTAAGAAATAAAGGGAACTATCAAAAATTAGATGAAGTTTAAAGCAGAGCACTATCATCTCTAAAGTTCATATACATGTGCTGAGGTGTCTTATGAAGGATTAATCCTTGAATATTATGCCGTTTGTGGAATAGAAAGATGGACTTGGTCTTATTGAAGTGAATAGTAAATTCTATGAGAAATTAATCCTACTGGCATCATAAAAAGTGAACTTACAAATATGTAAATGATTCTAAACTTGTCACCAGATTTGGTGAGGAACAACTCAGTCTGATTTATCTTTAGAGAGATTAGTTTTTCAGGTGATGAAAACATTACATAATTTTGCCTTTCTCTTAGGAAATCTTAAGATCCTGAAATTTCAAAAGTCTAATGAAAACACATGGCATCATAATGAGGTTGGAGGGTAAGAGAAAATTGAAGGGAAGGCATGTATAATTAGTAGAGAGATCCTATATTCAGAAAGATCATATCACATGCAAAAATCAGTCTGAGAGAATGAAAGTGAGATTAGGATTTCATTTAAATTATATAAATAAATAGAATAAAGTTGAATAGTCACAGACTTTGGCAGTATATTTAGTCACTAAATTATATACAAAGAAAAAGGCTGTCTCAATGGAAATACACCCTCCCACCGCCCAGTGCACAGGTAACAGAGATCACATGGTGCAAATATCCATGCATCAAAACTAGGATGAAAAAGTTTGCACTCATTTGAGTTCTGTTAGAAAGTAGTATGAACACAATGTTCATTAGCATGAGAAAACTTAGAGATAATTTGGAGGTATGCCCTGAAACATGAATAAATGATTCTAGGGTCCGCTGGAGGGATTCAGGTAATTTAGAGGGAAGAACAGAAAATGCATTAGCATTTTCTCAATAATGTATGCATCATAGTAAAACGATATACCTGGGAAAAACACTACAGAAGAGAAGAATAATATTCAATTCTGGATGAAAGCTTCTAGTTCATACCTTAAATGAGTTACTCAGAAGTTGTGGATAACAAACTCTTTGATTTGCAATATTGAAAGGCCTCCATTTACAGTTAAAAAGCTAGCCTAAAAATTGAAAAAGATATTGAAGGATCGTTGTTAGAGATTTTTCTTTCATGGTATAATTTGCTGATCGTTTGTAAACTATGGTAGATATTTAATAATTTAGCTACTTTGTTGCTCCAAAGCATATAATATAAATGTATTAGGAGGACTATAGACTTAAATTTTCTGGGCAAAAATGGTCACAGTGTTTCCTATATATTTATTTTCCTAAAATTATTTAGCAATTCCCTTTTACTCATATTAATAGAAAGTCTTTAAAATAAGCTTAGTTCAGCAAATATTGGATATATGGCCCATACAACTAATATATACTTGTGCTGCTAACATTTCCATCATTTTTGAAACCTAAATTAGTTAGAAAGTATTCTAGAAGTAAATAATGAGGTGAGTCCACATTTTGGCCTTTGGGTCTGACAAGCAAGAGGAAGGTGTTGCTTTAGTGAACACACTCTAAAATGTGCAGCTTATCTTGTTTTACAAAAAAAACTCTGTGGCTGAAACAGTTGAAGATAATGAGGGACGACAGCAGTAAGCACTGCTTCCTCTATGTCCCCAAGTCACATGAACTTAGGGAGCACTGTTGTGTCACCAATCATAATATTTCCTGCAGATGGGAAAGAAGGGCCAATGCTGAATTTCAATCAAACATGTATTCATCAAAGGACACGCTAGGGATATCCAACTAAGAGACAGATACCAGAGCTCTACTTCTCCCAGATCATAATAACTCTATAAAAATAGTAATCATAGCTGACTTTTATGTAGTTCTGATGACATGACAGGCTCTCTTCTAAGCCCTTTTCATGTATGAACTCATTTAATCTCCACAACAACGTTATGAGGAAGGTGATCTTCTTAGAAGCCTATTACAAAGAGACAGGCACAGAGATGTTAAGAATTTTCCTCAGATGATGTAGCTAGTGTTTAATATTAACCCAGAGAGTTTGACTTAGCCTCTGGGTTATATCATCTCTTCCCATATATTTCCTCCTGGGGAGATTCTGATAAACACACACATGTCTGCATGTGCACACAAATGTGGGCAGCTACATTTTCCTGTAAATACTCTGGTTTGAAGTCTTCATTTCTTCCTATAGGAATTCTGACTAAGACATTTAGGTGAGTTTTTTGTTGTTGTTGTTTTGGGGTTTTAGAAATAATTTTATTCTTCTTAATTAGCCTACAAAAACACAAGAAATACATTCAGAACAAATGAAGATTTCAGTACTATATTGCATAATTAATAACTAACTATAAAAAAGACTTCAGATTAACTGTGTATATATGTGTATATATACACATATGTATATACATGTGTGTGCACGCCCACGTGCAGACATCATATATGTGTTGTCATGGCCTATCCACTTTCATAACTTTTATTTTTTTATTATTTATTTATTTTTTTTGGATTTAATTTTTTTTAATTTTTGTTTTTTTATTTATTTTTTTATTTTATTTTAAAATTTTTATTTATTTTTTTTATTCTTATGTTAATCCCCATACATTACATCATTAGTTTTAGATGAAGTGTTCCATGATTCATTGTTTGTGCATAACACCCAGTGCTGCAGGAAACAAACTGAGGGTTGCTGGAGTGGGGAGTGGAGTGGGAGGGATGGGGTGACTGGGTGATAGACACTGGGGAGGGTATGTGCTATGGTGAGCGCTGTGAATTGTGTGAGACTGTTGAATCACAGATCTGTACCTCTGAAACAAATAATGCAATATATGTTAAGAAAAAAAAAAAGAAGAAGAAGAAGAAGGTAGCGGGAGGGGAAGAATGAAGCGGGGGAAATCGGAGGGGTAGACGAACCATGAGAGACGATGGACTCTGAAAAACAAATAGGGTTCTAGAGGGGAGGGGGGTGGGAGGATGGGTTAGCCTGGTGGTGGGTATTGAGGAGGGCACTTTTATTTTTTTAAAGGTTTTATTTATTTATTTGACAAAGAGAGAGCACAAGCCGGGGGAGCAGCTGAAGGAGGGGAGAAGCAGGCTCCCCGCTGATCAGGAAGCCTGATGTGGAGCTCAATCCCAGGACCCTGGGATCATGAAGTGAGCTGAAGGCAGATGCTTAACCGACTGAGCCACACAGGCACCCCCATAAGTTATATTTTAAATTCACAGTTCTAACCACTTTTATTGTTTTTCATTTATATAATGGTTTTTCAAAAAAAAAAGTATGAAAAGAGATAATTATGAAAAGAGATAATTAAATAAGAACTTGTTTTGGGTAATGTATAAGTTTGTTTCATCCAAAAACACCAATTACTTTCTCTGTTCAATCATTTTCTTAGGATTTTTGGATACCGAGAGTAACACTGAATTTTAAGCAAGACAATAGATTATACCAGTCTTCAGATTCTCACCTCCGATGGCTACGACCTGTTTAACCCTAGAACAATGGTGATGGTGCTGAAATGAGTGGCTATCGTGTAACTCCTTTGAAGATGTTTTTGGACACCTTGGTTGTCAATACATCAAACTTGCTGACCCTCCGGCTCCCTGCAAGCAGCTAGTAATCAACAGCATCTCACTGTCTTTTTTTACACACTGTTCGAACATGCTTTTGTAAAAGCTAAATCTGACCACTAGAACTCACAAGAACTTGGGACTTATCCTTTATAAAGTATCTATGCTTAATTAAACAATAAGCAATAAGCCAACCATTGGAAAAATCAATGTACTTCAACTTTATGTTCTTTTATATATTTGACAGTTAGATGTTAAAAGTACTAAAAAGAAGTCAACTTAAACTTTTATTTCCTTAGGACTTTTTAATGTAAAAAGAAAAATGTACATTTGCTGATAAATACTTGGAAAACTACTCAGTTATAATTCCTCAATAAATATACATTACTCGTAGTAATATAGTTTCACAAAACATAAATAGAATCTTTTGTATTTTCTTCTAGTCTTGGTCATAAACTAAAATAAAAATTACTTGAAATTTCTATGCCATTTAAACAGTCCACAAGAGACTCTTGAATCTTCATACCTTGTAAAAATCTTAGACTATTTTAAAATTTCTTCCTAATTTAGTGAACATTAATTCAGAGCCAGGATAACTTATTTGGCATTTATCTAACAGTAAGTCAGAAAAAAACAAACAAACAGAACTAAACTAAAAAAAAGAGTGTTCTTTTTCTTTCTCTACTTAATACATCAATCATTCTGTGTTGTTACTGCTTTCCATGAAAACATATTTTTAACCCCTAACATTTAGCCAATTCATGTTTCTGTTTTGTGTATTTTTTTTTTAATGAAGCATGACTGCTCTTTCTTCTGAGATGTGTTTTCTAGCAAGTGACAGAAAATCCACCAATACTGTCTTCTAAAAAACTGATTTTTTCCCCTACATAACGAGGAACATGGGGAGAGCTTACACTGTTTAATACTGTTACCAAGGACTCAGACCCTTTTCAGTGATGTGCTGTAGCAACCGCAGGTCTTCAATTTGACCCCCCTACTGCCATCTGACAAGCACAGACTGCTGATGTAGTTTTATGTACCACAACCATATTCAAGAGGAAGGAGGAGAAACAGCCAAAAGTTTCTCTCATTTCCACTATCAGAGAAGGAACTGTTTTTTCAGAAGTCTCCAACAGAGTCCTCATTGATCTGAATGGGAACACATATACACTTTAACTACAGTGGAGGTGGAGGGAGCAATCACTTGGTTGTGTACTTTCCACTCTTAAGGTGGGAGGAAGCATGGGGAAAGCGGTTGAGATATGACTTTGGATGACAGCACCACCAACTACACTATGATCATTTACATAAACATTATTTTATTTGAAACTAAGCGCTGAAACAAACACAAAACACAGTATTCCTAGATTTTAGGAGAACTTCTGTGAAAGGCTACCCTAAGGTTTATATATTTTATTAAAATATTAAAAATATTTTAAAAATTAAAATTTATTATTACTTTCTAATGATGCAATATTTAAAAAGGGACTGAAAGATATTTGGACGTTCTAATTGAAAAACTTGCAGAATCATGTGCTACCACAAGGGGTCTCACAGATAAATTGGTGCAAAATGAAAGTGAAATATACATGTATTTCATTAAATCAAACTGAAGTTCAAATACTGAAATATACTAAAATAATGAAATAGGGCAAATACAACAAAACAGAGTATAAATGAATATACTTATATATAAACTTAAATATATATTATATACTTACATATTTGAATATAATACACACACACACACATTTATATATTCACCAACACAACAAAAGAACTATAATGATATTTGAGGCTATCTGCATTATACCCATACCCACATATTTAAACACTTATTTTATATGGTTTCTATGATTGAAAATTATCTAGCTCCCCTTTTATGGACAAGTTCAGCATGGAGACATTCTCACAGTAACAACATATCACTCTAATAGCTCTCCTGTAAAAGATATTTTAATTTCTAAATGTGTGTGGTATTAAAATTCTAGGAAAAATGTATAACTTACTGCTTTGTTGGACAAAAAACAAATTTTTGTTGTTCCAGATGTATTTACCAATTCCGAATAGTCAAATTGATTGAAAAAATAACCCATTAATTAAGCTTAAGAATTAGGTACCATTCACAATGCAACTCAGGAGGTTGATGGGAATGGTAAGCCTAAAACAGGGTGTTGGTTTAAAAGTTACTTTATGGAGCAGTGGACCTCAAATCCTCACCAGCACCACTACTCTCCAGTTTTCCTATCTTTGGAAGAAGAAGACATTATATCCTCCAAAGGATGGAGGAGTTGAATGAGTGAAACTCTGGGCTTGAAAATACCAAGCACACATAAAGGGAGCAGTGATATTCCAAATGTAAAACAGAGAGATTGAATAGAAGTTTATACAGTGATAATGGAACTCCTAGCCCCTTTCTCCAATTTGGCTCTGGAAATCTTATATTCAGGTTTCTACCCACTAGGTGAGAGGTTGAATGATCCTTTAACAGAGAAGCTAAAACATCTGAGAGGAAAGACCATAGATGCTGATAATTGGGGGTTCCTAAAAAAAGCCTACCTTGCCAGCTGGTCACCCTCTAGGATATCCCACCATTTACTATCCTTCCTAACTCACAACAATATCCATTTATATCAATGTACATACTCACACAAACACACAACATCAGAGCTTATATATATAGGATTGATGAAGTCTTTATTAAATTGAACTAGACAGCCAAATATCACCAGGTATTTGTGGGAAATTTCCATCATGAAAGACAATAACCAAAATAAACACAAAATGCAATGCAGAAGAAATAGCAACAATACTGAGAATAGAAGAATCAAAGGCAATATAAGCACTGCACTCAAAGAAATGTGCAAAGATATCACATCCATAAAATAAAAAATAGTAAGCTATGAAAACATAGGGCCAAAAATTGTCCTAGATTTAAAAAATAATAACAGAAATTAAAAAATCAGTAAACAGATTAGAAGATAACATTAAGGTCACAGAAATTAGAAAACAAAACATGAAGATTACTAGGCAAGAGATTTGAAGACCAATCCAGGAGGGCTATAAAAATAATTATTAGTAAGAGTTGTAGGAAGAGAAAAAAATGAAATATTGTTTTTAAACAATGATACAGTTTTTCAGATAAACATCCCCTGTCAAGCTTATTACTCAGAAATTTCAGAACTTTATAGAAAAAAAAGAAGATTCTGAGAGCAATTCTGAGAAAAACATTAGCTCTCATCCAAAGGATCTGGAAGAACAAGGCCATGTGCTTTTCCATCACTCACTATGATGTAAATATGAAAGGAAGGACAGGACATTTCAGAGCTGCAGAGTTCCAAATGACCTCTTTATTCCATTTCTAAGAAAAATATTATAAGTTCTACTACATCAAAATGAGGAAATAAATCAAGATGAAGGAAAACATGAGTTCCAGACTAGGGAAAAAAAAAAAAAATAGAAGGAAAGCAGAGGGAATTCCAAGCAAATCAGTATCCCAGGACTCTACCATGCTGTGTTCTGGATAGAGCAGAGGGAGAGCACCATTGAAAAGGATGTCCTAGGACACACAACCTTGAGAACTGGATAAACCCAATCATCCGACAAAGTTTACTATCTAGAAAATTCCACTGACATTTTTCTTAGAAACTGGAGGGTATGAAAGACTTAGCCTTAGGCTAAAATAAACAAAAACAAAAAAACAACAAAAAACAAACAAAAACAATATGAAGCAAAAATTAACTCCAGAAAAAAAGAGAAAAAAAAAAAAAAAAAACTATAGGAAAAAAATGATGAAGCATGCAACAAGTCTCAAAATGAAAAATATTTGTATATTCATGTAAATTAAAAACTTGAATATAGATTTAACCAAAAATTTATGAGCAGGATATGGGAGCTGGAGATACATGGGCCAAGATAGCTACTATCTCCGTTTACCACAAAAAGTTGATAAGTAAAATTGACACACCAATAGATAAAATAGTTAAAAGTATTTAAAAATAAAGTTTCTGGTGTTCAGCATTCAGGAGATGTGGCATAAAACCGATTTTTGCTATTCTTATTATAATTCTTAACTCTTACCTGTTGAATTTTACATATTGAATGGCATATTCCTATGATACATTGATCTACAAAAATTGATGCAATCTCTTAAACTTAGTTTGAAATCCAGCTGTTTCTACTAATATTTTGAATTCTGATATATTTTTTTTTAAAGATTTTATTTATTTATTTGACAGAGAGAGACACAGCGAGAGAGGGAACACAAGCATGGGGAGTGGAAGAGGGAGAAGCAGGCTGCCTGCAGAGCAGGGAGCCTGATGTGGGACTCGATCCCAGGACCCTGGGATCATGACCTGAGCCGAAGGCAGTCGCTTAACCGACTGAGCCACCCAGGCGCCCTTGATATATTATATTTTAAGGAAATAAGTGGTTTATTTATATTTGCTTTTGTTTTTAAACAGATAAAACATATGGTTTTAGGCTGCTCTTTACAAGCATTCTCCTCCAAATAACACATTTTGCTGTAGACAGACTTTATGCCAAAGAGATGAAAATCAAAATTGGATGCAATAATAATTATCACAATTCTCTATTTTGTCTTCATTTTTGGAAATCATGCTGATGTGCTACACAATGATTTTAATTAAATGTTAGACAATGCATGATATACATGATAGTGGCAATGAGCTTTGCTCTAGATTCCTGCTACATTGGATCAGATTCTAGCTCTCTCACTTTCTGTGTGACCTTGGCCAAGTTACATGATGTCTTTGTGCCTTGTTTCTCTCCTATTTAATAACACAAATTAAAAAAAGCAGAAATCATAGTGTTGTGGGATTAAATTAGATAATTCACAGTAGTAACTTAGCACGGCACTTAGCAGTAGTAAGAGCTTTGTAATTATGAGCTATGTTATCATCATTCTCAGGAGAAAGTGTTTTATGAGTCTGATGAAGAACAATGAGAAAATTTGAGATATTATTGCACTTTTTATTTTATTTTTTTAAAGATTTTATTTATTTATTTGAGAGAGAGAGAATGAGAGACAGAGAGCAGGAGAGGGAGGAGGGTCAGAGGGAGAAGCAGACTCCCTGCTGAGCAGGGAGCCCAATGCGGGACTCGATCCTGGGACTCCAGGATCATGACCTAAGCTGAAGGCAGTCGCTTAACCAACTGAGCCACCCAGGCGCCCTCACTTTTTATTCTTTTAACTTTCTTTCTGTATTTTGTCATTACATTTTTATTTTATTCTTTAATTCATTCATAAATATGTATTTATATTTTTGTTAACAAAATAAAACCATTTTAAAAAGAGTTTTCTTGAGTTTTCAATGTCTTAGTCAACTGTATCACAATGTCCTAATTATACACACACATACACATTGACATATATATTCTGAATAAGATTTGTAGTAACTGAAAATCATAAAAGTCAAAACCATTCCAATTGCACGTCATTCTGAAGGATTAATTAGCTAATCAGAGTCCTGAGCTCATAAAAGTCAAAACCATTCCAATTGCACGTCACTCTGAAGGATTAATTAGCCAATCAGAGTCCTGAGCACATACCCAGAAAATACAACTGTGGTCTTTTTTATGATCTTAACTCCCAATAGGATTTCCATCACATCTGCCTTAAAGTGATATGTTTTCAAATATTATTAAATAAAACTAAAAAAATACATGACTTTTAGTGTTATGGATTCCCCATTTCTTATGGAGAAATAAGCTGAGAACATTTTGCATCACTTTTCAGGGTGTGAGTTCTTATGGGAAATCTCCTAGCCAATGATCTCATCACCTTATTCCATTCACTTAAGCCTCATCTTCCAGATCCTGACAACTGAGATTATTATAGACTGGATCTCATCGTATTGGACAAGTAATTACATGAAATAGTGCTTGACATGCTTAACATACTGCTCAGACAATATTAAATACTTACTAATTGTGAGAGGAAAGTACAGTAACCAGAAAACCACATCAGTGAAAACTCTGGATAAGCTTTTCACTATTTTCATTTGATATTCAAGTTTATATTCAGTCAGGAAAGGAAGTTACAAGTCATTTCAAATGTTTAGGTACAATCACTAAAAATGATCCTGAATTTGTTCTATTTATACTGAGTTCAACAGATTTACCCAAGGGTTTAGAATAATTACACAGTAGAGAAAAAAGTGCTTTAGAAAATATTTAATTTCCTCATTTTACAAAGGAAAAAAGTCTCTGAAGACAGCCAAAGCAAATAGAGTAAACACAGCATATAATTTTGCAAAGTCTATTTTACTTCAAGAAATATTTGGGAAATGGAGAGGAAATGTATTTCTTATTGGAACATGTTTGATACATTATATGGAACTTGTAATTCAAGAAAATGCTCAAATATGAGCAAGAATTCTAAGACTTTCTGTTTTTAGCTGTGTTAATATGTATTCATTCTGTGATTACTAATACTTGGTGATTCTTTTTTTGAGAAGAACTGATATGGGTAGTTAGTAAAATTGGTTACACAATAGAAATAGAATGGACATTGTTCTAAATTCCAATTCTGACAACTTTCTCCATAGGAACATTTCCACTTTATTCTTTCTCCTGAGTTCCTATGCATAAATGAGAATCATTCAAGTCCATTTCTTGGGTAAGGTACATCTAAAAACAGGACAAGATTTAACGTAGTCCTTCTGGGTTGCTACTGTAAATGTACATGATATTAGAAATGGAATTGAGCTCAAGAATTGATTTTAAAAAGTAAATCATTAAAATTAACCTATGTCACCAACTAGGGAACCGTGAAGTTGGCATTGGGTGAAGAGGCCAACATGTAAGAGACACCATCTAGGCTCAGAGTATGGTTCAAATGAGTCTATGATAGAAAATTCTCAGTGACATCTTTAAGTAAATTAAGTGAAAAAAAATCATAATAATAAATTGTATTATATACTTACTTTCTGATGTACAGTATCATCTGGGCTTGTTTGGGTATATTTATAAATATAAAACTAACAATATAACAAAAGGCATATTGTGGTAATTGCCTAAAATTAAGTATAAATAATGCACAAAAGAATTAAGGAACTAAAGATGAGTTCTGAATACTTTGGTGGGAACGTACCCCAAAGAAGAAATTGAATTAACATGACACTTGATGTACTCATATGTTTCCATATGGAATTAGGATAGGGAAAGACATCTCAAGCAAAAATAAAGATGCAGTAATGAGATAAATGCCAGGCACATGCAGAAAGTGTAAATAGTCCTATCCTTCTGAGTATATACACCTCTTATATAATGTACATATTACATTGAAAAGTGGCTTATGGAAACAGAAATTAAACATTTACAGTGAAATATGAAGGGTCTTGAGTGAATGATATTAGGTTTTTTTGTAATAAAACTTACAATTCCGCATTTTAATTGTGACAGAAGAAATCTACCTTGAGGATTACATTTTAATACAAATGACCATGTTTACTCACCAGAGGTATCAGATCAAATAATCCTAGAAATCTACCGACTGACATTTTCCCAATGATTTCCTTTTGTGGACGGAAAAATACGGAGGGAAGTAGAAAAGCATCACAAAAACATAGCTATAGGGAGTCACGATATTTTTTATTTTGAATTTCTCTTTAATTTTCATACAGAAATTCAGCAAGAAATTGTCTTTAAAAATAACATCATGGCATATCACTCGCAAAAACTACCCCTCAGCTCCATATATTGTTCACCCTCATTTCCTTTTGACATTCTCAAGTTGTATAAGTTAAAAGAAAAATGTACTAGAATCAAAGCTTCAAAAAATTCTTCAGTTTTTTTCTTCACAATTTAATCCTTATCTTTGAACCTCAACATAACAAAAGACAAGCAAAATTTTCAAAGGGTAATTTTAATTAAAAATGTTTAAAATACTTATATTAATTTTAAACAGATATTTGCTCTAATATTCTTTATATTTTCCTCTATTTGTAAAATGTCTCAAGGCAGCCTTATCTAACTTTAAAGTCATGTTCTGTTGGCCATGTTTCACTACAAACGGCAGATAATACAAGTACCAAAGCCTATTTTGTATATATTTTATACCATAAAATCCCTACATGTTTGCTTTTGGTGATCACCATTTTAGGAAAATAACCAACACACAGCATTTCTTGTAAATCTGAACATATGGTGCTGTCTCCCTTCCCTCTCATGTTTACCTAAAGTAAAATATCTTTTTCAGGAGGTACTTTTACCCTTTAAACAGGTAAGTGAAGTGAGGGGATGACAAAATTTGAGAATGACTTGAAGCTGAGATTTTTTTGAGTTCATAAAATAAACATTTGGGGATTCTGAAATAAATAATTCATCCTGTCAGATTACATCATTCGATTGACAAATGATGATATGTTTCAATATGGCTTGAATTGGTAATTCCAAGATCTGGCCCCTTGCCAATTAGCTCTATTTCTCTCCTTTTGTTTCCTATATTATGACTCCTTTTGCACTTACTGTTGCTGTTCCATTATTTTTAGGAGGTATATGCATACTTCTTATGAATTTTTAAGAAATGGTTAGTATTGGCTATACCTAGTTATGATTCAAATCTATTGACACCATTTAACCAATCCTAATGCTTCAGGAATAAAAAAGTCTGTATGTAATAATGTAATATTCAGTCTTAGTTTGGAGTTGCAAATTCATTAGTTGAAAGTTTCCACTTTTTAATTAGAAAACTCATTTTTTTTACCAACCTGCTGTAATGGGAGAACCTGAACAATCATAATGGGCTGCAAATATGCATTGTTTCACACTTTTTTTTTTTTCTTTTTCTGCCTTGCCTGTGCATTTTTCCTCCAATACAGGGAAAAATAAAACAAGGAAAAGTAATAAGAAAATATTTCCTTGAAAAGTGCAAGCATTAGTAATTTTCTCACCTATCTAGATGGTAACAGGCAATCCCTCAAAGGGAGCTATATGCGTTTTTACTTAGTGGAGATAGAATCTTCTATCATTTCCCAACGGATAAGCCTGTAAAATATTGATGTTCTGGAGGAGAGTGTAGAATAACACAAATGTTCTTGCGTTTCTTCACGAGAGCTCTGCTTCCTTTTTCTGAGCCAGTTCTTTCATGAAATCTCTCTCCTCAAGGGAGACCTTAATATTCTCCTTCACAGGCTCAGACTCAAGCCCATTTTCATTCAAAATTTCTGTAGAGCCTTCCTCTCCGCTGCTTCCCAGCACCTCTCCTACCCAGAGGGATTCAGCTTAAAGAGAAGGGAAGATGGTGGATCAACTAAGTTACCAGGCTCTTCAAATTATTATTGAAGAAAAGAGGTGAGCAGAGAAAGAGGAAAGAATAACAGCATCCCCTCATTTTAAAGGTATGAACCCATGGTGTCTTTTGGCCAATTAATTATATAATCCAACAAAGGAAACCACTAATATAAGTGATAAACTAATAATTATCCATAACCAGGTCTAAGCTGAATGGCCCTGTTGTTTTGTTAGGTTTGCCCTCTTTCTTCACTGTTTTTGAAATTTCTTTAAAAAAATTATGAGTGGGAGACAAAAGGAAGATATAGCCCTTATAGTTTTCCAACGCTGTGATGTGCTGAAGGGAGGAAGATGGAGATATTTCTGAGCAAACAGAAACTGCATTTTGCATAAACTTTAACATAATAGGATATGATTGCAGTAACTATGGTATTTACCCAAAGATTAAAGTAAAAGAAAATGGCACCTTAGATAACCTTAAGTATGTTATCGTGTAACACCTATTTTACTATAATTTTAAATAAAGGCTAATATTATGAAATGATTATGCCAACAGTACTATGTATTTATTCAGCAAAGTTATTTGGTAATAAAGTTCATTCTAAATTAATCCCTATTTTATAAATATTGTTTGATACAAATGGGTTTTTTAAAAGATTTTATTATCTATTTATTTATTTGAGAGAGAGTGTGAGTGGGAGGAGAAGCACAGGGAGAGGGACAAGTAGATTCCATGCTGGGCCTGGAGCCCAATGCAGGGCTCAATCTCAGGACCCAGAGATCATGACTTGAGCCGAAACCAAGAGCCGGGCGCTCAACTGACTGAGCCACCGAGGCATCCCGATACAAATGTTTTCTCATAAAGAACTCAATATTTGTGTCATAATTTCTTTATTCCTCCCACAATTTTCTTGAATAAATTATTACTTCAAATGTATATAATTTGTATATGTGTGGCATAACCAGGGAGACAAAATGCTGCAAGGCTTTTTACAAATATTTTGTTTGTTTGTTTTAGTGTATGAAGGATGCACAGAATGCATACAATAAATTGGTTGTAAAATCAGAAGATCAGGTATTTTTTTTAATTTTATAATTTGGCCAAAAATTAAACAAATATTAATTGTGCCCTATGAATAAAAATGGTACTTAATCCCTGCCATGTCTTAGATGACCCAGTCTACTGGGCACTTATTGGTAAACATAACACTTCATATACATTGGCTTACAAGTTTTCATAGCATGAGTTGTGCAACATTGTCATTACAAATCCTTAAACTGAAGTTCAAATGGCCAAACTACTCATGCGGCTCTGGGGTCTTTGACTCTAGATTCTAACCCATGGGGTTCATCTCCAAACCCTGGTTTTCAACCAGGAGAGCATCATGCTCAGACTGTGAGGCTAAGGTGAGATTACCCATGTGTCTTGGCAAGATTCCCCATTGACCCATCCTAGGACCTTGTGCAGTTGGTTACCATCCATATACTTTTGGCTCCTCAGGTGTAAAAATAACTCCCTATAGCCCACATTTAATTCATATCACATACCTGTGAAGAAGCAAGACAGTATTTGATTCTTAATATAGTTGGAGTAAACAGTCTTTGTTTTTTTTCTCATTCGGTGTATTAAAAAAATCAAAGCTAAAGAGGTAGAAAACCAGAAGTACATATAAAATTGACAAATAGAATCAACACCCAAAATATAAATGCAGACCTACAGGGGGTTAAATTTCACTAAGGCAGTCATGTTGAGTAATTATATTTTTTCTCTTTCTTGCTTTCTATTTTGATATATATTTTTTTCTATTTTATAATAACAGAATGTTTTCATTTCAAAAATAGGTAAGTCTATAAATACTATATGGAGCAATGCTAAAGGTTACAAATTTTTAAAGTGACAATAAATTTCTGTCTCTATTTCTCTTGATATGTTTGAATGAATGAGCGCTGTTTGAAGGAACAACATATCATTTGATAATTTCTATATATGGTAGGTAATTCTTCCTTTCCGTTTCACAGGAAAAACTACTTGCTAGCAATTCTTAGTGAATAACATTTAAAACCAGCTTAGCACAATTTAATAAGAAAAGGGTATCTACAGAAAAACATCGCATATACCAGGCACTGTGCTAGAACATTCCAGTGATTTATTTTATTTAATTCTAATGACAGCCTTATGAATTAATATCATCCTATTTTTTTTTTTATTTTATTATTTACCTATTTGAGAGAGAGAATGAGACAGAGAGAGAGAGGATCAGAGGGAGAAGCAGACTCCCCGCCGAGCAGGGAGCCCGATGCGGGACTCGATCTAGGGACTCCAGGATCATGACCTGAGCCGAAGGCAGTCGCTTAACCAACTGAGCCACCCAGGCACCCAATATCATCCTATTTTTTTAAAAATAAATGGATGCTTTCAAAGGTTAAGTAAATTGCTCACACACCTGTAACTTTTAAATGACAGGCTAGCTATAAACTAGATGCACTAGCTCAAAAGTCTCTGTGACAACACACTGCTTGGGAATATATTCTGATTTCATTGTGCATGCATGATTGTTGGGGTGTTTACTGAACCATACTGAAAAAAGAAACAGATGGAGCCTCACAGAAGTAATAAGTTAAGGTGTTACTCCCTTAATTACTAACACTCAATTTTCCTAAACTACTAATTATTCTTCCCCAGTGTTAGATCTCATTCAGAGCCTAATACCATTCGACGTTGGGATAGAGAGAGAATTTGGTAATCAGATAGGAAAGTTAGGGTAGTTGATGATGGGCATGGGTGGGAGCAGAGGAAAGGCTAGTTAGTACAGACTGGATTTAGGTTAAATCGAACAGTGGTAATAAATATTTGCTGAATTTATATTAAGTGAATGTCACCGTATTAACTTACAAGGGTTGCCATCACAAACACCACACACAAGGTGGCTTAAATATAGAAATGTATTTTCTCATACTTCTGGAGGCTGGACCCCAGCTGCCAAAGTGTCTGGAAGTTTCATTTTGAGGCATCTTTCCTTGTATGCAGTTGGCCACCTTCTCCCTTTGTCATCATATGGTCTTCCCTCTGTTTGTGTTTCCTGACACTTATCTACTCTTCTTATAAGGATACTAGTCCTGTTGGACTAAGGCCTAACTTCAGCACTCTATTTTTACCTAATTACCTCTTTAAAGGCCTGTCTTCAAATACAGTCATCAAGTCACATCATAACCAACATGATGCTGAATTTCATATTGAGTACAGAGATGAAATGAATAAGGATTTGCCTTCACGCAAGTTTCCAGTAAGGTAGGGGAATTATTGTCTCAAACAAGACTCTTACTTCCAAATCAGTTAATCCCATAATGCTACAGAATGTTCTTTGTGTAACACAAACTATTGATGCTGCTTCTCACTTCATATTGTTAGCATGCTCCTATCAGAGGCTAAATTCACACTCCTCAGCATAATAATTAAGTCCCTGTTTCACTAATTCCACCCTCTCTCAGTGTAGTTGAATTATCTGCCATGGTACCTTCTCAGCCCCTGAAACTTTCTCAGTCAATAGCTACCCATTAATACTTTAACAACACTGACCATGTTATTGTTTCCTTCCTGTGCTGTACTTTCTGCTTTTATTTGCACATAATTTTCTCTACCTTGAAATTCCTTTTTTTTCCATTTCCATTGTGGGACAGGCTAGGTTGCTAGCTGGTCTCCACAACTGTAGTTCTTTTTCTGAGGATTATATTTCCCAGATTTTCTTACAATTATATATAGACACATTGCTGATTCTAATCAAAGCATTTGAAATAAAATTGATATGGGCTATTTTTGAGTCAAGAATTTTTGAGGGAATGGTTTGTCCTCTTCTGCCAGTCAGATGCAACATCAAGACCTGGGGAATGAGCCTGGGTCTCTGAATTACCCAGGGAGAAGTGTCAGCTATTGAACTGGAATAACCCATGACAACTATTGCATGAGTGAGAAAAATACTTCCATAGTGTTTGCGACATTACATGTATCTAGGTCTATATGTTAGTTCATTCTAGTCAACCCAGGCAATATATCCAGCTACTGAATTCTTATTTGTATTTAAAAAAAAATAGTTCAACCATCATTATCCATGTAAAGTTTTCTCCCATGTTTTCCCCTTCTGAAACACACACCCTATAGATTTAGAAAGGAGTAGGAAATATAAAACACTGAAAAAAAAATGAGCAGGATTTAAGGATAAATTAGATGGTCTG
This sequence comes from Mirounga leonina, assembly GCF_011800145.1. Lineage (NCBI taxonomy): Eukaryota > Metazoa > Chordata > Mammalia > Carnivora > Phocidae > Mirounga > Mirounga leonina. Next base: position 15,871,233 of record NW_023270865.1, read on the forward strand.
AGAGGATGAAGTGTGGATGGTGAAGGAATGGAAAAGAATTCTTAACATATGTCTAAGTTTAAAGTATAAGAAAGATAATTGAAGGACAGAACTGATAACTTCAAGCTTGGACCCATCAGGTTTCACATGGATATACAATTAAACATACCTAACTACTGCTTATAAATGTGAAGAGGGTGTGATTAAATATATATTTATGATTGAACCTCTAAAAAATTACTGGCAAGTCTGTATGAGATGATGAAATATATGTGGGAGAAATGTGGAGGAAAGGGGAATATGTCTGAGAAGAGGATATGGAGAATTTTGAACATTAGAAAGATCAATTAAGAAGTCTCAAGATAGCACTGTAATATTAAAGTGGAAAGAATAAAACAAAAATTTAGAAGAAGGAGTCTAACATGAGAGAAGTTGTAAAAGTTGTAAATCACAGATGATAAAAGCCATTATGTTGTACAATCATTAGTGTGAGAGTGTAAGCTCTCTGAGAGCAGGAATGTTTGCTTTTTGAGCTGTCGTATTCCCAGAACCAGAATAGTGCCTGACACATAAAAAATGGTAAATAAATAAGGTTAAATCAGTGATTGAAACATTTGGAGAGGATAGATTAATTGAAATACTGAAAACCAGACATTAGATTACAGGACCTTCAAAGAAAAAAATTCATATCAAGCAACTCAAGTGTGTTTGTGATGTGGGAGTTTCAGCATCTCTGAAGAATGAAGTTTTGAAAAAAGTGGAGAACATCTTGAAAATGGATACCTTGTAAGAGCCTTTAACAAGTAATAAGTGAAATGATGACCAAATGGACTTCAATAGCAAATTGAATAAAATCTCTTACAACATATCTTATGAGTATCTTGTGATGTAGAGGGTACACCTGATGATAAAACCAGCAGCTAATAGATTACCTGAAACTTAGAAAAGATTTAATAAATGATTGCTAATTTAATGTTATAAGTTAATCAGTGGAGTGGCAGAATGGTCAATATAAATGGAAATAGGTTTTATATTCAATGTCTCAAGTCTTCTCTGGTTATTTGAAATAAACAAATTACTTAGTTCCTCCTAATCAAACCCACTGGCTTGAGACTTTTATTCAGAGAAGAGCCCTATGAATAAAGACAATTTTCATGAGATAAATACCCTAGGAAGGGTGTCATTATCCCAGAGCAGGCTGAAGTAGTTAGGGGAAGCTGGAGTAAAAGCTGGAGTATCTCTGCACCTCTTCTCTACTGAGAACTGCTGGTGTGTGACTGGAAGCAACTGGATCACACCGGAGGCAGTCCAGTGGGAGGGGTTCCACTGCTCCTGCTAAATAGACAATGTACTGTTTTTCTGGTGGTCCTGGGAATTCTTCAGTTTAGCCAAGGCCCTTACAGATAGTAATTTTTTTTGGGGGGGGGGTTTGTTCGTTTGTTTGTTTAAACCAGCTAGAATGAATTCTGTTGTATGCAAGTAGGAGTGCATCAGCAATTCAAATAAACATATCATTTTTGCCTATTATATTGACATTCAAAGTGGCTAAAGGTATTCATTTGTTGATATGTCAGTACCCACTTCATTTAACTGCTCTGGGAGATCAAGGATCGACTCTGTCTTATTTTCCTTTGCATCGGGATGCTAAGAACAGTGTGTATGAGATACATAAAAAGCAGTTAGTAAATATATGCTACCTGAATGAAGGAGTTAATAAATGAATTCTGGTAGATATAGCTTAGTAATGGTGTGTGACCATTACCTATATACCCTCAACCGTAGGCCTGCAAACCCCTAGTTACCCAGCAAAAACTAGCAAACTCAAGCATGGCGAAGGCAGGTCCTATATCTGATATTGTTACAAAGACTGACAAGTTAGAACCACTCCCCTAAATAGGCAAACCACATGGATATTCCCTCAGAGAATCTTGACATCACACCTGGGTATAATAACCACTCTCCACAGTGTCCCCTGCAGCAGAGTTGCTAGAAGAGGGCATGTTCAGCCAGCAACCCCATTCTCAAATAAGTCAACTTAAATATCAAGAGTAGAAGTCCAGAGAAGAAAAATAAGAATAGTTTCTAAGGTACCCAAGTGTCAAAAACATCTATAAGTACAAGTTTGAAAAGTGGTGAAAGATTGATCAAAGATCAAATCAAATAGTACTTTTATTGGAGAATCCACCAAGTGATCCTTTCTGTCTACTATTTTTATCACCATAATTATTGTTTTTTTTTTTAAAGATTTATTTATTTATTTGAGAGAGAATGAGAGCGAGCACATGAGAGGGGGGAGGGTCAGAGGGAGAAGCAGACTCCCTGCTGAGCAGGGAGCCTGATGCGGGACTCGATCCAGGGACTCTAGGATCATGACCTGAGCCGAAGGCAGTCGCTTAACCAACTGAGCCACCCAGCCGCCCATCACCATAATTATTGTTATAATTATTATCATCACCATTGTTAATACTGCTGTTTAGTTGGGTTTAGCCTAAATATGTCAATGTTTTCAAAGATTTAAAATTATTATATGTAGATCTACAATCAACCAAACTGAGATTTTATTCTCATAACATAAATATTCAATTATATATATTTATGGTGCTTAAATCACTCACCATTTTCTTTGATGTGCTATCATATACTATTTAATAAACATAAATAACTGCAGGCCAGAAGAAGAAAAAGAAATAGATCCATTTCATCCCACTTCCAGAAAATGAAGCAACATTTCAAATTGCCAGAGACACTTGTTGTTAATTGCTTCCACTGATTACTCCGTTCTATTGTGGGAATCCAGCTTGCCTTCCCATCTCCTCTGCACTGTAAAGTGAGGTATTATTTATTCAATTCATGAATTCTTAAATTGAAACTGAAACCAAACTTCCCACTCGCATGCCCTTGTGTATATGCCCAACAGCTCACCTCCTCTTAGCCTGACTTTAACTTCCCTTCGCTGTTCCAACACAAATAAATGCGGCCATTATCTTGAGACATAATCAGTCAGTAAAAGCGACACAACACACTGCAGATCTTTCATTGAATTCCCATTGATCATGAAAACAGCCAAAGTAAAAGAAACCAATACTTAATACAGGTACTCATTTAAAAATATATATGCAGATGTGTGTGAAAAAATATATACATATATGCATACATACACACACAATATATATTTATTTTTTGATACAAACTTGCTTGGATTTTTTTTTTAATGGTCTTTAAATGTCACCAGATTTATCCTTTGTTCACTTGTAAGGGTTTGATGTCAAAAGACCAAGGGACCAAAAATCTCCAAAAATATGTCACTAAGGGAGGTGGTAGTACTCCTACAGTATTTCATAATAAATTATTATTCCATCAGACATACTTAATTTTGAATTAAAAATAATGTATGGAATTATAACATGATGGCAATGATTTAAATAGAAAATAAGCTCAAATACAAAACACACCAAAGATGCACAAAAATAAATAAATATTCCCAGATGATACAAAATCTGTCATTAGTCCATTGCTAACAAATTGCTAAAACATCAAGAAGGGTGACCTGTTTATATATGTGCTACATCTAGACAATCTAGTAGTAAATCACTTAGGAAAAATAAAAGACCCAAGATTAAACAACTGAGCTAACGATGACCACAATGAAGTTTATTTTATTTAATATAAAGACTATATTGTTCTGCATTAGATACCTTTTTGTAATTTCCATAGTCTCCTAATTATAGCCTAAAAGAATTAATTCTTAATTACCATGTGTGACTTAATACAGTAAAATATTTTTTTCTCAATAAAATGTGTCACATTGGGGAGGGTATGTGCTATGGTGAGCGCTGTGAATTGTGTAAGACTGTTGAATCACAGACCTGTACCTCTGAAACAAGTAATACATTATATGTTAAAAAAAAAGAAGATAGTAGGAAGGGAAAAATGAAGGGAGGGAAATCGGAGGGGGAGACGAACCATGAGAGACTATGGACTCTGAGAAACAAACTGAGGGTTCTAGAGGGGAGGGGTTTTGCCTGGTGATGGGTATTAAAGAGGGCACGTATTGAATGGAGCACTGGGTGTTATACGCAAACAATACATCATGGAACACTACATCAAAAACTAATGATGTAATGTATGGTGACTAACATAACATAATAAAAAAATGTGTCACATAATTTAGAATAATATTAATAATAAAATTCCTTTTGTACTATAGAGAAATTATTTCATGTTCTAAGAGGGAAAGTTTCTGAATAAACAATTCATGATTAGAGTAATTAATGATTTTATGTATGGGAAGGGTGACTTTGTACTTCAGAGTAGATGGAATAATAGAGTTTCTTCCTTGTATTTTTATGAGTGGTCCCTTGGTTACAATGGAAACTGATATTGTCAATTTCATCAAGATTCAACTAACTTTAAAATGTAGTCATTTGAATCCAGTGTTCTGTAAGTGAATCAGCTTAAAATAAATGAATGTTTTGCTGAAAGCAATGAACTCAAAGCTAGTGTGTATGCTTTTAATGTACATAAAAATAATTTTATTAATCTGTTTTTTTGGAATTAAAGATGACTTTTATTCATGCTCCATAAAAAATAGAATAGAGCAAATGATACTGTTACAGAAAAACAAATCAATTACTTGACATACATTTGAAAAATTACTTGACATACATTTGAAAAATTCCTGTGTACATAATAAATAAATTCATACAATGAAATGTTCTCATTCTGTTACTGTGTCAATTTGTGTAGAGATGTTATAATATAAAAAAAAAATAAAAGATCTTAGGGTAAAAAGCAAATATAACTTTCACTTGAAATATGAGTAGACTTAAAAAGTATTTCTTGACATTATAAAATAAATATGAACACTTATTTGTGGTGATATATTTAAAAGAGCTGCTACTTCTTCTGTCATGGTATTGACATATTAAGTCAAATAGGCAAAAAGTACATTTTAGTACATAATCCTTACACATGAATTAAGTACTTCCATTTTTCACATGGATTGAGGAATTAATTTTGTTTATTATCAGATTTTGTGGGCTGAAAAAAAATATGCCTGGATTTTTCTATTTGTGGAACATGAACCACTCTCTGGAAATGGAAGAAATGGGTAGCAGACATGGATAGGAAATGATTTATCAGCTGCCTACACATCCGTGAGAAACTTTGGAGACTGCTACTGATATTCGATTAAAATAGGATTAGTTCTTTAGTTGTTAAACTGGCATAAATTGCAAAATTCATTCATGAAGTCAATAAGGCTTCACCTTAAACCTCCTTTTAGACCTAGGGAAGATGATAATGAATAATTTCATACCTATGTAAATGTATTATAAACAAGGAGGAGGGTTCAGGAAACTAATAAACCAGAAGACAGTCATAGAGTTGAAGCCAGGTGGGGTCAATAACAATCTATACAAAAGATCAGAAGGGAATAGCTCAAATATCATTATTTTAATAATTGTCCTGAATTCTGATTAGAGACACTGAAATGAAGACAAGGCTGTTACACATATCTTCTGTTTCTCTAGATTGCTTCTCCTCATTGTTTTTATCCCAGACTATTTCCGTTCCTGCCACTAATACAATTTTTCTAGAGCAATCTGCATTTTTTAGTCAGATTTACTGAACCTCCACTGTGTTTAGAGCTAATATGTGTGGAAGTTCTGAAAAACAAGATACATAAAATCATTTTTAAAATGAAAATAGTGAAATGCATTTCTATTTCATTTCTCATTTCAAAATATTCCACATTTTGAATATCAGTTTTGTTCAACTAATGATGACAAATCATCAAAACTTTTGGCTGCATATATTTTTAAGTGGTTTTTCCGGTTAATGAACCACAACACTCAATCTCTATAGTATTATCTTTTAATTTTAGCAATCAACACATACTTGATTGCAAACAGGACTTAAGAGATATATTGCTGGATCAATATAATCTATCAGCACTATCACATCAAACTGAATGGATACCTGCAGTATTTGTTGGGAAGCCAACGGCTTCAAGTTAGCAAATCTCACCTTGATGAGACGTAGGAAAGCAAAGGCATGCTGTGGGAAAGTGGGTGTTTGGGCATGTTTTGCAAACTATTTAATAACAATGTGGTCTTCATAAATTGTAGACTCCTGGTTTAAATGGAATTTTGGAAAAACACTCTGAATCAAGTCTTCAGACTTGTTTGTTCAGAAAAAAAAAAAAAGTAAAATGTAAATGTATAAGATGTACACACACTTGGAACAAAATCCCATAATGTAACGTGCAATGCACTGTTATTTTCAGTTTACCTCTTGTCTTTTTTAGTTTATTAAAAGTACGTTAGAGGCGAAGTCATTAAGTTGATTTCATAACCTTAATCAATTGCAACCAAACGCTGAAGATACCATAATGGATCCAACTCCATTTTATGCTTGATTTAACTCTTCATGACACAAATGTGATGCTATTAAGATGGCATTGCTAATTTTTCCAAAGAAGACATCCAAATGGCCAACAGACACATGAAAAAGTGCTCAATATCGCTCAGCATCAGGGAAATCCAAATCAAAACCTCAATGAGATACCACCTCACACCAGTCAGAATGGCTAAAATTAACAAGTCAGGAAACGACAGATGTTGGAGGGGATGTGGAGAAAGGGGAACCCTCCTACACTGTTGGTGGGAATGCAAGCTGGTGCAGCCACTCTGGAAAACTGTATGGAGGTTCCTCAAAAAGTTGAAAATAGAGCTACCATATGATCCAGCAATTGCACTACTGGGTATTTACCCCAAAGATACAAAAGTAGGGATCCGAAGGGGTACGTGCACCCTGATGTTTATAGCAGCAATGTCCACAATAGCCAAACTGTGGAAAGAGCCAAGATGTCCATCGACAGATGAATGGATAAAGAAGAGGTGGTATATATATACAATGGAATATTATGCAGCCATCAAAAGGAATGAGATCTTGCCATTTGCAACGACGTGGATGGAACTGGAGGGTATTATGTTGAGTGAAATAAGTCAAACAGAGAAAGACATGTATCATATGATCTCACTGATATGAGGAATTCTTAATCGCAGGAAACAAACTGAGTGTTGTTGGAGTGGGGGGTGGGGTGGGAGGGATGGGGTGACTGGGTGATGGACACTGTGGAGGGTATGTGCTCTGGGGACCGCTGTGAATTGTGCAAGACTGTTGAATCTCAGATCTGTATCTCTGAAACAAATAATGCAATATATGTTAAGAAAAAAAAAAAAAAGAAGAAGAAGAAGGTAGTGGGAGGGGAAGAATGAAGCGGGGGAGATCAGAGGGGTAGATGAACCATGAGAGATGATGGACTCTGAAAAACAAACAGGGTTCTAGAGGGGAGGGGGGTGGGAGGATGGGTTAGCCTGGTGGTGGGTATCGAGGAGGGCACATTCTGCATGGAGCACTGGGTGTTATGCACAAACAATGAATCGTGGAACACTTCACTTCATCTAAAACTAATGATGTAATGTATGGGGATTAACATAAGAATAAAAAAAAATCTTGGTTAAAAAAAAAAAAAAGATGGCATTGCTAAAACACCATCTGAGGGGAAATGTATACTCTTACAGTAACGCGATTCCTAAGCTAATTTATCTATATTTCTTGCCTCTCTACTCTGGATATTTGCAATGTGTTCAAGATTCGAAACAATATCTACAGTCTTAGATATTATTTAAAATAACTTGGAAAATTATACATGAAAAGTAGTATATATTTTCTGAAATACTTCCAAAAATAGGGCATTGTCTCTTGAAAGGGAAAAGAAAAGATTCTGTCAATATTTTCCAATGTGTTATATGTTTTAAGTATTGCTATTATATTGCTATAAATACATATAGCCTTTGTTTCTCTATTTCATATCCCTCGTTAATTATATTCTCTTAGTAAAAATAATAAATTTCTAAATATTTAATATGAAAATGAGTAAATTATCCACACTCAAGGTCTGGAATTCAATTATCAATTCATTAAAGGGACTGTAGGATAACAATTCAACAACTGTCTTTAGAGAATACAGTACAGAGTTAAAACATAATGTTAGATTCTAGGGGATAGTAAGATTGATGTGACATAATCTAACATTGAGAGTTTTAAATTTAGGGAAAGACCGGGAGATAAGTTGTTATAATCTAATTTAACAAAGAGTCCATTTGGAACATGTACAATGTATAACAGGTAAGATATTGACTATAATTATAATAAAAGGTAAGTGGTATACATTAAGTAATCAGCACATTTGAGGTTATGCCTTAAGAGAATGAGTTAGAATGGTCTCTCTGGGACAGGATACATTTCTAAGGTTCTGCCCAAACTGTTTGCACTATTCCCTTCCTTTGGTGAGGCATAAGAAGGAAAAGGTAAAGGTGACTATAAGGAGAAACATAACCAGGCAGACTTTCTAGAGGATCTGTCTCTGGCTTAGGAGAACTGAGGAATGAATTTTCAGGGTGGAGTCATTACAAAGCAAAGCTCAAACTTTCCAAACATGTGGTTGAGAACTATTGCTTTCTAATAATACCCTGATATTTTCCATTCTATTGGCCTCCAAAATTTGGGAGAAGCAGGCATATTGTTTCCTAAAACTTAGATATTTCCTCTTTACTGATTTTATGGAGACTTGGTTAGTAACACTTCACTGAGTAGACATCACTGTGGTTAAGCATCCTTCAATGTGTGTGTAGACAGAACTTAATTCTGGGGTGGTGATTTGGGGAAATAATGCAGAAATTGACAGCTAAAATGAAATTAAGGCCAGAGAAATATAGTCTAGGCAAGAGAGTACAAATATGCAAGGACACAGAGCTCTGAAAGAATTTTAAATCTGAGAGATTTCCAGAGTTTCACTATGCATGGAATAAAGAGAGAAAATTGGAAAGCTAGCAAGGGTCTATCACAAAATACCACAAATGCCAAGCTACTGAGTCTGAACACTGGGGATTCCCTAAAAGACAAAAATAGGGACCTTAGGAGTCTAGATCTTTTAAACAAAGTTTTACTTTGTTAAAGATCAAATAAATATATAGAGACCAAAATGTACCATTGTCTCAATTTACAAAACCAAAGGATACTTTTGATAATTTTTAAAGAAGGTACAGTTATTTGTGTGGGAAATAGTAGATATAATAAATACTAAAATGAAAAAAAAAAACACAATAAAGTAATTTTACATTTCTACTGCCTGAAGTAGCACCAGAATAGGCTTTTATACTGCAGTGTCTCTATCATTGTATTTGGGTGCTATATGTTTTTATCCCTGTGTAAAATGGTACAGAGATGGAATCCATGTATATGTTTGTGTGTTGAATTCAGGCATTGAAATTATGCAGAGCAAACCATTAATTAAAATAAATCAGCTCACCTTGATTTGAAAGAACACACTACACTTTTCAAATGAAAAGGGGCTAAATTGTTAGAGCTAAAAGTTTGATAACAAACTCATAACCTATACGTAGTAGACTCCAGATAAGTCTCTAAGAGTACTGACTTCACTTTCTTCAGTTTCAAAATATTAAGGATTATTTTTCATACTTACTATTTTGGTTTAGGAAATCACAAATTACAATAAGAAACCAAAGATAAAAGGATCATTTAGAGCAATAGCAAATCCAGAATTACAAGTAGCTGATTGCCAAGCTAAAATTACGATCAGTACTATTCATTCATGTCATCTTTATTTGGTGGTTACTATGTACATAACATTAATAAAAATGGTGATTAAAATGAATATCTTAAGTGCAATAAATAAAGTTCCCACATTCAGAGGAATAGAAACAACCAAGGTAAAATCTTAGCAGAGCCACATACAAGATCCATGAATGCAGAACTTTTCTCCATCTTGTTAATTGTTATGTTGCCAATACCTGGAACAGTGACTCACTACATGGTACTCATTACATGGCTTCATGGTCCTTGTTGAGTGAAAGAATGAATGCAGTTGCCTCAGTAACATGGTTGGTTCATCACTGCAAAACATTGTTATTGGCATCCTGGAAATCAACACCATGGATACAAGGAGAAGAGCCTTGCCATAAATTGCTTAACTATTACTACCAATCATTTTGTGCTACAGAATTAAAACTTTTAAACGTAGAATCAGAAGAGATACACATCTTGACTTATAATAATAGAAAGTATAAGCATTTGGCACTTATAAGACATAGCCCTCAAATCCTTGTATAATACAAGCATCATGGCAATTATATTCTCTTAGATGGAAGATGCTGGAAATCTGCATCTCAACTATAGAATTATTTATGAATATGACTTAATTTTGTATCCAATGCCATATTATATGGCATAATCTGATGGCAGATGGTCCTGGGAGGCTCAATTATGTGGAAAGGCAAGTTATGTCATAAAAATAAGTTACCTCCTCTGAAAGTGTCACTGCTCATAAAATATTGAATGGGGGAAAAACAAAACAAACAAAACTAAGCAAAACACACTTGCTGCCTACCAAGGTTTAATTGGTCTTGCAGTTATTGACTATTGCTGGAAATAAGTCTCATAGGAAAAGCTTCTTGTACCTCTGACAATGCAAGTCATAGGAAAAATAATAATTATACCAAATAAAACACCAGCAGTTGATGAACTGGCTGATGAATGTGGACAAATATTCAGATTTAATGGATCAGACACTGCCAAAAAATAACTCAGTAATTCTTTCACAAAAGTTACCATCAAAATGGGTGCTAATACAAATATATATCTTTTGCAGATAAGATTGTCTAAGAAACTAAAGGGAAAGGAGGTGGTTAAAAATATTGTGGGTCCTTGCTTTAAGAAGAACAACCATCATAAATGATAGAACTATATTTTTGGTATGCCTAAATTACATGCAATAGTGCACAATGACAGTTTAAACTAGCAATGATGATTCATCAAGACATATTCCATTGTCACAGAGTGTATAAAAGCTCTACCCAACCTCACTGCAACATGGCCTAGGGCCACCTCAGCATGACTTTTTATTTTTTTATTTAATTTGGTTTTTTTAAGATTTTATTTATTTGACAGAGAGAGACACAGCGAGAGAGGGAACACAAGCAGGGGGAGTGGGAGAGGGAGAAGCAGGCTTCCTGCCGAGCAGGGAGCCTGATGCGGGGCTCAGTCCCAGGACTCTGGGATCACTACCTGAGCCGAAGGCAGACACTCAATGACTGAGCCACCCAGGCACCCCTCAACATGACTTTTTAAAGGGTTCCCAGGGTATTTAACTGATAATGATGACAAAGCATCCATTGAGTGCTTTCCTTGACAGGATGATTGGTGTCAATCTTTGTATATGCATGCATTAAGCTACTTTTTCACATTGCTACATTAATAGCAGAAAGTCACAAGAATTCATTTATAATTACGTCTCTTTTTAGCTTAGTTCTTAAATATCACCACCTCCATATCATCCTATGCTTTGTAGTATTTGTCTGTTTTCTTCATATTTTAGTTAATTGTGTATTCATTTCTCTATTTCTAGTTAGTAAACTTTTTGAAATCAAAGAATTATATAGTTGATCTTGTTGTCTTGAGTGGTTCTCAGCAAGGCTGGAAATGGTTTCTCTCTCTCTCTCTCTGCCCCCTCACTCCTCCATAAATATAAATGCTGAAATTATATATCTAAGTGGAAGGATAAAATTTTTGTCTCCATCTATCAAGCACTAAGCCTACTAACTTTCTATAAAGCGAGAAATATATTGGGGAATTAAATAATTTTATTCTAATCTTGTCACTTTTTCCATTTAATCTCTCAACGTTCACTTTTGCAACAGGAGAGATTTGGATTATAATTTTTTAAAAGATTTTATTTATTTACTTTGGAGAGGGGGAGAGAAAGCATGTGAGCGGGGGGGGTGGCAGGGTGGGAGTGGGCACAGGGAGAGAGAGAATCTCAAACAGACTCCATGCTGAATGTGGAGCCCAACATGTGGCTCAGTCCCACGTCCCTGAGATCATGACCTGAGTCGAAATCAAGACTTGGACACTCAATGAACTCAGCCACCCAGGAACCTCTGGTTAATAATTTATATAAAACCCTTTCAAATCTGAATAGTCTAGGCTTCTTCCTTTATTGCTAGGCCTTATAAACCAAAGTAGGAATATCTAATTATATTACAGACAAATGAGGAGTTCCTATTCAATATTACATTTTACCATGGCCATTGGTGATGTAGGAAATAACACTGAATATCTGAAAAAAATTATTGTTATAATGTCAAATGTATTCTCAGAATCTGCAAAAATTACTTTACGTGCTTAATATAAACCATCTCTGCTTAGAAACCAAACTTCGAGAAGTGAGAAGAATCTTTATCAGAAAATCATGTAGTGTTTGTTTGTTTGTTTGTTTTTAGTGTTTGTTAGTTTAAGTAAATAAGTGCCACGGCTTTTCTTATGTGGACTATTCAGTAGGAAATCTTAAAATGAAGTGCTTAAACATACACCCAACACAAAATGCTTCATGAATTTTCTGAGGTCTTTACAATCATTTGACATGTTCTGCTTTTATATTCTTGAATAGAAATGAAACAGAAATTTCAAAGACTAATATTCTTATTTATGATGGTGAAGAGACAAGGACAAAAAGGGAGAAAAATGGATTAAGAATTTTAGAATTTAACACTCTCTTAAGTTAAACATTAAATAATAACTATGCTCTGCAAGGAGCCTGCATTTAGTAGATTTGAAAATTTTTATCATTTAATTAAAAAGACTGGGAAAATACTGATCTATGTTGTCACAGCATTTATGTAAAGTACTTTGTATAAGAACCAGGGCTTCAGGGTTGTGTAACATGCAGGAAAAGAATTCCCAGGATCCACTCTGAGTTGGAAATTTAAGCAAACTCTGCACCTGGGAGCAATCAGATAATTAATTTTACTAAAAGGGAAAAGGCACAAATGACTGGTAGTTTAAGAGAAGATAAAACTTTTGGGTGCAAGAATCAGATCCTTTGGGAGAAAAAGCAAGACCAAAATACAAAAAGCCTTAAGAAAATAATCCAATAGCATTAAATGTGTCTTTAAGCGATCACATCTGAAAGAATAGATAAGAAAATTTCCTCTACTCCTCAAATCCTTCAACATAAAGAAAGTTGGCAGAAATTTGCAAGTAACAGTAAACTCATTTCAAGTACTATGCTGACAGCCTTGAGCACAGATAAATGATTGAAGCAGGAGTAGAACTGTGTATCAAGTTTTGAACTTAATATAGGTAATAGTATTAATCTAAGTATAAATGAATCAGTGCTTTATATTTTTATTTGTATTAAGTTCATATTTTCAAAATGGAAATACACATTTGAGAAGGATTTTAATTCTTTAAGAATAAGGAAGGATTATTATTGATTAAATCACATTTATCCACTCTTAATTCACTAAGATTGGGTAACTCATAAATAAGTTGAGCTCTTTTCTACTAGACTGAGGTGCTATAGTTTATCTTATTCATTCATGCACAGCAGCTAGCACTTACCAGGCATTTATACATGTTTCTAAGTCAATGAATAAAGGGATGGAAGTTTATTCTTTTTTTCTTTCTTTTAAGATTTATTTATTTAATTTAGAGAGAAAAAAAAGAGAGAGAATGAGCGTGAGGAGGGTCAGAGGGAGAGGGAGAGGGAAAGGGAGAGAATCTTCAAGCAGACTCCCCTCTGAGTATGGAGCCCAATGACTAGGGCTCAATATCACAACCCATGAGTTCATGACCTGAGCCTAAACCAAGAGCTGGAAGCTCAACTGACTGAGCCATCCAGGCACCCTAGAAGTTCATTCTTTGATCAAAGTGTTTATGAAACATTAGAGCGGAGATGAAATACTAACTTACTTCTTGTGCACATATTCATACCTTCTAACAAGATTTCATCTTAGTTGTACCTGATTATCTAATCCCTGAGATAAACTGTGAAATTCAAAGATCATCTGTGGTTGGCAGTGAGGACAAGACAGGATCCACTGGAATTTCTTTACTCACCAACAACAATGAAAGTCTGTGATTAGCTCATTTGAATCAGATACAGTGTTTTAAGCCTTCTTTGGGGCCATGGCTGTTCAGTAAGAATTCATATGACATGAAGAAAAGAATCTCAAAGTAGAAATTCAGCCAATCTGTCAGTCAAGTAAAACCTAACCAATTCCATTTATTTGTTGACAAATATATCAGGGAAAAGCAAGAATTGGTTCTAAGAAATTTATTCTTAATTTTCATATAATGGTAATTTGCAGACAGAGTCACAAGTGTTAAGCTTTGTTGACCATTTAAAGCTTTCTCTTCAAGGTAAGTCAAATATGTATAATCCAGGTGCTTTTATACTCTGCTTTTAATATAGTAACATTTTCTTCACTCAGTGCTTTGAGCCACTCTGGCCTTCTAAACAGTCTCAAATTAAAAGTAGTGGAGAAAAGGACTTCTGAGTTACAGAAATAGCCATTATAAAGACTAAACATTAGAACTTAATTTAGAGTTTATCTCTTTACTTTATACACAATTCTAACAACTTTGATTATCTGACTTCTCAAACACTGCAGATTAGAGAAAGAAAATTAAAAGGAAGAACAAGAAACATGCAGAGCCAGTTTCTGAGAACTAGCTCTACAGAGCAACAAATTGACATCAGAATGTAGGCATCACACTCAATAATATTTGGTCTTCAAAACGATATGAAGTGTAAAAGACAAATTATTCTTCCATTTGTTAAAAATGGCAAGGAAGACTTTAGTCAAGACTATTTCAATAGAAGTAAAGACCACTGACATAGGGAGAAAGACTGAACTCAAACATAAATATAGAAAGGACAAGTGGGGATTTATAGCCAATGGGCAGTGAAACAGAGTAGATGAGAAATTACTAACTGCAACTTGGTTAGATATGGAGGATGGGGAAAGAGGAGTTTGAACTAGACAGTTCAAGAGAAGCAGGGCAAGAATGAAGTTTAGTAGAAAAGAAGTCTCAGAGAAGCCTAATAAAAGAGTTGAGTCAAGGAGATAGTTTCTGTACAGTCAAGAATAGGTCCATTTAGGTTTTGACCTTTAAAAGAAGTTAGAGAATCTGCAACATTTGAGAAAATGTATATTAAAAAATGCTTATTTTTCCCCAATTATGCCAATTCAATGGTAGTCTCCCACTATGCAGAAAATGGACTAATCCAGACCACTTTACTTCCTAATGATGGCTTATGATAATTTAGCATGTCAAATAAAATAATTGTCTTTAACTTTTCCCAAATTCAAAAAACACGTCAAAGAAGCATTAACATTTCTGAACAAATTGTGTAATGGTCATTATCTGTCCTTTTATGAACAAGGTCACAAATAGTTGGTGATGATTTACACTTGGTCTGCAATAAATAAACAAGAAGGAGGTAAATTAACATTTATATTGATTGCAGTCTTGCAGATATCACCTTACAAAAACAGAAGGAAACTGTTTACAAGAAATTTCCTGCTTTTTTCAAGTTGTTAACCTTATTTAATAGAGATGGCTTAATCTCTTAGTTGAAATAGGATGATAGAATAAAATTTGGATGTTTCTTCTAGCCTTCACTTGTGTTATCCTGGCATACTTTTCTTTCTTGAAATTTCTTCTTTTCCTTTTATTTATATTAATTTATATATTTTTCCTTCTTTAATTTCTTCCTCCTCCCTCTCCTTCATTCTTTGTCTCTTTGTCTCAATGTCTTTTTTCCCTCTATCTTACATATCAATATTTCAATGGTCATCCTTTCTCTTTGCTGCATCCCAAACCTTACTCATTCCTTATGCCTTTCCCTGATCTTGAACTGACTGACTTGTTTCAATTATATGCACAAATATTATTTAAAAGCTACGTTAAGTTGATTTTAAGCTATCCCACTCATCTCTAAGTTGACCCATATACTCCATTTTATAATGATGGGGTTGAAATTCTGAAAACTATATTTCCCTTTTTTCAGGTGTCCTATTAAAAATATGGGTAACTAGATTGAAACTAGAAGGCAGAAAAAACAAGGAAAAGTTGGTTGCTCTGCCTGTCAGCATCACTCCAGCTTCCCTTCAGCAATGGCTCTTCACCATCAGTAGCAGTTAACCCCAGTCTCCAGTAATTTGGGTCCTTCAGGAACAAATATCACAGTGTCCCTTCAGATGTAGTAGCACTCTAGGAGATGGTCTATTCTGAGGTCTGGACCCAAATTATGTGGTATCCAGCTTATGATCTCCTGAGGTATCAAGAGTAGCCAAGCGGTGACTCTTTTCCAGAATTTGGAGCCTAGCTCTGCAAAGCCTTCCTGTGCTATTTACTGCAGCTGCATGACACCCCTTTCTCAGGATCTGTGTCTCAATTCTCCAGGGTA
The DNA here is from genome assembly GCF_011800145.1 of Mirounga leonina. Lineage (NCBI taxonomy): Eukaryota > Metazoa > Chordata > Mammalia > Carnivora > Phocidae > Mirounga > Mirounga leonina. Next base: position 15,887,551 of record NW_023270865.1, read on the forward strand.
CCATCTCTAAGTTTCCAGATTCTGGAAGTCCCAAACCCTACCCTTTGTGCCCCAAGTCTTAGAGGGTGTAATCCTGATTTACCTTAGTGCTCTCTCTTGATCTTTCCATTTTTCTAACACCTCTTTAACTAATGTATCTTAAATTCTTTCTGTTGTCATATTTAGTATGATTTCTCTGTTTCTAATTGGACCTTTTAGTCTGATACTATATTGGTACCAAACATAATCCCAGGAAACAAAACCCCATAAATGAGATTTATGGGTGGGTTTAGTTGTATCCTTGGCCTTGAACAATATGCTGAGCATCTCAACATTGAAAATGAGAGATCAGTAATTCTTGCTGTGAATCATGATTAAATTGTCACCTGTGGTTGATTGTGAACCATGTCTAATCTTTTTTTTTTTTTAAGATTTTATTTATTTATTTATTTATTTGAGAGCGAGAGAGGGAGCATGAGCAGGGGGAGGAGCAGAGGGAGAAGCAGGCTTCCCGATGAGGAGGGAGCCCCATGCAGGGCTCCATCCCAGGACCCTAAGATCATAACCTGAGCTGAAGGCAGATGCTTAACCAATTGAGCCACCCAGGTACCCCAAACCATCTCTAATCTTGATGTATATGAGTGACGGTATCTTCTTTTTACTGTCCTGGAGAGTATGAAGAAAACAAATGACAAGTTCAAGACTTTCAACTTTTGGCTCCATTGACAGATAAAGAACAAGAGATCTTCTGTATATTCTTAAAATAATTTATTTCACTGAAAATCAAATTCAATTTTGTGAGTTAAAAACTAAGTCAAATTCACAGACTCCCAGAGCTTGACAACCCAAGGCTTGAAGAGAGAAGTGTTATGCTATATCTAATTTGTTTTTCACATTCCTATATCTGCTGGTCCCAAAACTTCAGAGTAAAGCAGAAGTGTACAGCATAATAATTCAATTGAACTTTCCAGAAAAATAATGTTATCTTGGAATATCTGCATAGAGATAGTAGAAGATACAGTGGACACTGTTTTTGCAGGGAGAGCTGGTTAAATGAGAAGAGAATCTCCCAGCAACCCCAGGAAGCAAACAATATGCCCATTTCACTTGACCTGAGACAGTAAGTGGGAAAATTTGTGAAAGGTGTTGATAGCCTTTAAAAAGTGGAGGATGTGGTTGGGTTACTGCAGGTTACGGCCTTGTGTATAGTTCTTATTTAATTTTCTTTTATTTATTTATGCTCTTCACTGGCATTGACTCACTGCTCCAGAGGAGTAGTTTCTGGTATTCTTTGTCCATCAGTGTCTTTTTTACTTTTTCTTTATTCAATGAAATTATCAACACCACAATTCCCCAACAATTCATCACCCTAGCTCCATTTGCTTTATTTTATTTTATCAAGTTCATTTCTCTGAAGAAACAGGACTTTAATTCTATGAATCACTTATCTGAAGAGCAAAAAGTATTATACCATTTGAAAATGTTTTCGTTCTATTCATTTACATGTGAGTTATTTTGAAAGTAAATATGGATGTTTTCAGGATTTTTAAAATCTCCTTTAAGCTTTATCTTTAAAATAACTTACTTAAAAAAAAAAAAAACTAAAAAAAAAAAACAAACAAGCAAAAAAAACCTAACTCAATTATATTACAAGAGAAATGTACCAAACATAAATTTGCACATACAATTTTACTATCCTTGAAATGATCTCTTACCTGCTTCAGGCATGCAAATATTCTCTTTGATTTAGGCTAAATTTGAAACATTAATTTTCTTTAATTTTATGAGACAAGGAAATCATTATCATTTTTAAGAAAAATGTCTTGTGATTAAAATTGGCTTTACCTAGAGAATTATGAATCTTTGATCATTAAAAAAAAAAAAAAAAAAAAAGAAGAAACAAAAATGTATCCCTGTTGGGTCCTGCCTGAGACTTATCAGACACAGTAAATACCTAATATATTCTCATGATCTCCTTCAGTGATTCTGGGAAGACAAATACAGTTCTTATTTTCATAGACCTCTTTATAATTAGAAATGGCATGTGACCCATTTCTACAGAGTATAAGCCGAAGTTAGCCGGGGCAGGGGGGAGTAGGGAGAAAGTTACATGGTGAGATTTTATAAAAAGCTTTTGCTTTTCTGATTAATCAAAACAACAATACAACAATGAAAATGGGGCATGTGCAACTGGCAAAGCCCTTCCTTCTAGTCCCTATTTACTGCCTTAAACTTAGATATCTGGAACTGCAGCAGCTATCTTGAAAATACTAATAATAAGCGTGGGGGGGAAGGCCACATAGAGTTTCCTATTACCTGGAGCTGCAAGAATTCCTGACCTTTAGAGAGAGAAATCATGAATTATTTTCAGGTCACTGTTTCATGTGCTTGAGTAGATGGGAGTAAATTTATGATACCATGAATTATTTTGCACATATATTAAAATCTTGATAAAACACGCCTTCCCTTGTTAATCTGATAGATCAATTGGTTGCTAACTTATATCATACGTACCCTACAAGTCTTGCTCCCAGCTTACGTCTCCTCCCAATAAAAAATTAATTTCTATAATATGTAAAATTTTCTTATTCTCTGGAGTATCTGCCTTTTTTGTTAGGAAGCAAATTATTAAATATTAGGTAGTATTTTTTTTTTCTTGGAAAAGTGGGTATAGGTGCCAGAGTTTTAAGAATATTTTGGGGTGCCTGGGTGGCTCAGTCAGTTAAGCGTTTGCCTTTGGCTCAGGTCATGATCCCAGGGTCCTGGAATCAAATCCCACATCCGGTTCCTTGCTCACTGGGGAGCCTGCTTCTCCCTCTGTCTGCCATTTTCCCTGCCCGTGCTCTCTCTCTCTCTCATTCTCTCTCTCTTTGACAAATAAGTAAATAAATCTTTTTAAAAAAAGAGTATTTTGTTAATCCTGAATAAGAAAGTTAATATTAATCATATGTTTAATATCTTATTTATGAATTTATAAAAATATGACTAAATATATATACCTAGGACTGAAATAGGTTATGTAGAAATTTAAGAAAAATAATAAATATTTAAAATTTAAAATGTGGGGGCACTTGGGTGGCTCAATCGACTAAGGGGCTGACTTTGGTTCAGGTCATGATCTCAGGGTCCTGGGATCAAGCCCTGGGTAAGGCTCCCTACTCAACAGGGTATCTGCTTCTCCTTCTCCTTCTGCCCCTCCCCTCCACTTGTGCTCTCTCTCATGCACTCTCTCTCTTTCAAATAAATAAATAAAATCTTTAAAAAAAAAAGTAAAATTTAAATTGTGGTTCAATATAATAATACCTTTCTCAATGTGGATTAATAGTTCTATAATTGGTCTAGATCTTTTTTTTTTTTTTTTTTTGAGAGAGAGAGAGAGAAAGATCGAAACAAAGAGCATATGAGCAGTGGGGTGGGGCAGAGGGACAGAGACAATCCCAAGTAGGCTCCACACCCAGTGTGGAGCCTGAGGCAGTCTCGATCCCATGAGCTGGAGATCATAACCTGAGCTGAAATCAAGAGTTGGTTGCTTAACTGACTGAGCCACCCAGGTGCCCCTAGATCATGTTTTTAAATATAATGCCTCTTTATTCTGTCATTAATAGCTAGATATTAAAAAAAAAAAAATCTTTCTTTTTTTTTAAGATTTTATCTATTTATTTGTGAGATAGAGTGAGCAAGAGAAAGAGTGCGAGAAGGGGAGAGGGATAGAGGGAAAGGGTGAAGCAGACTCCCTGTTGAGCAGGGAGCCTGCAGGGCTAGATCCCAGGACCCTGGGATCATGACCTGAGCCAAAGGCAGACGCTTAACCAACTGTGTCACCCAGGTGGCCCTAAAAATATTTTTCTAAAGGTAGAAAAAATGTCTGCATATGTGTATATGTTTATACATGTCAGTATTCAGACATATTTATAAGTATACAGCTAACTCTTATAGATTAAGTAAGAATAAAAATAATGTAATTCATATCTTTATAGGTGACTCAAAATACATAAAGACTACAACAAAAATAAGCAAAACTCATTAAATATATTTCAAATTTATATACAAGGAGTAAAATGTTTGGATATGGCATTTAATTACTCATGGTAAAATGATGATAATTTAAAACAAATTTTTCTGATGTCAAGAATATTTCTTTTCCTTTCTAGGTTTGTTCCTCTGTTTCCACATGTAATTTTGAAAATCAACACAATGGTATGCATGGGATTTCTTTTAAACTTGCTACAATTTGAATATATATTTTAAAGTATATTATTTTTTTGTAAGATTTTATTTATTTATTTGACAGAGAGAGAGACAGTGAGAGAGGGAACACAAGCAGGGGGAGTGGGAGAGGGAGAGGCAGGCTTCCCTGTAGAGCAGGGAGCCCTATGCGGGGCTCCATCCCAGGACCCTGGGATCATGACCTGAGCTGAAGGCAGATGCTTAACGACTGAGCCACCCAGGAGCCCCTAAAGTATATTATTCTAACAAAAGTCTTACATTGCATGATTTCATATGGGGTTATATTTTAAGTACTATCCACATTTTTCCACAAAATCCAACTCCTTCCATCAATCACTTGTAAAATAAGGCACGTAAATAACATTTGCCAACAATGTAAAACTAAAACTAAACAAAATAACTCATATCAAAAGAAAATTAACTGTCATGCACACACACACACTTACATACTCTCATACACACACATACACATTCTGAACCAATCTCTATCTGTTGTGGTCACCTCCTGTGATTTCCTTCACTATGCACAGACACAGAAAAATGTGGGTCAGGCATTTGTCAAGCTGCTGTGCCCTCCCCTAGCACTCAATATACTTAAATTATAAAAGTCAATTTTTTACTGTAATTGCTTAATAACATTTATATTTCTCACTACTGTGTAAATTACCTGAGAGTAGGGCTTGCGCCTATTTAAATCAATGTTCTAGCTTCAGTACATACCATGGTCCCTGGCACACAGTAGGTGATCAATTAGTATTTATTGAGTGAATACAGGATTATGAGGTTTTTCAGACATTACCAAGAAGTATTAATTTATAAGATGAATAATTTCTGGAGATCTAACGTATGTCATGGTGATGGTAATTAATAATACAGTATTATAAACTTGCAAGTTTCTAAAAGAGTAGATCTTAAAAGTTCTTGCCACACAAAAAAAGTTTAATATGTTAGGTGATGGGTATATTAAAACCTTATTTAGGTAGTTATTTCACTATATATACATTTAGCAAATCATCATGTAGTACACTTTAAAATTACAAAATGGCATATGTCAATTACATCTCAATAAATCTGAAAAAAAATTAAAAAAAATAAGGTGTATTATATTTTAAAAGGTATATCAAAAATATAAATAAATAAGGGGTACCTGGGTGGCTCAGTTAGTTAAGCATATGACTCTTAACTTCGGCTCAGGTCATGATCTCAGGGTCTTGGGAATGTAGCCCTGAGTCAGGCTCTGCACTCAGCAGGGAGCTTGGTTTTCTCCTTCTCCCCTTCTCTCTGTCCCTCCCCCTGCTCTCTTTCCCTCTCTCTCAAATAAATAAATAAATCTTTAAAATAGATAAATAAAATATATGAATTCAAGTTTAAATTTGATCTTTTATTTTCAACTAATTTTGAATTAAACATTTGCATTATAAATTAATATTACAGCAAATTGGGTCAATGGAGACTAAAATTTTATAATATACAGAACAGATTATAGCCATGAAATTCTATATGGCCCAAAAACATAATCGATTAAAAGAGCTACTGTTCTTCCAATTTACTTCTTTCAGTAGTTCCTTAAGAAAACTATGTAAAGAGATGTATCGGTTCTATCCTATTAATGATACCCAATTTGCAGTACTTTCAAAGAAAAAGATATAGGGCTCCTGGGTGGCTCAGTTGGTTAAGCAACTGCCTTCGGCTCAGGTCATGATCCCAGGGTCCTAGGATTGAGTCCCACATCGGGCTCCCGGCTCAGTGGGGAGCCTGCTTCTCCCTCTGACCCTCTCCCCTCTCATGCTGTTTCTCGCTCACTCTCTAATTAATAAATAAATAAAATCTTAAAAAAAGAAAAAGAAAAAGATATAAAGGTAATAACATTTTATTGTGTGGATAGTTAAAAATCATTTGGAACCCTAGAGAAAGATATGGCATTTGAGAAAGCAGGTGCACTTAAAAATATATACAAAGAAAATATAAATCAGTTTCGAAATGGATATTGTCATGGGATTAATTCTTGTTAAAAATGTTCATTATGTTAAACAGGGTTATAATATGCATGTTTTGTATTGTTTAGAATATTCAAGGCTCATAGATGTTGGCGTAGAGAAAAGGCAACCTACAGGTTGGATGAGACTCATAAAAAAGAGTTAGTTTATAAGAAACTGTCAAAATGCACCAGATATGTTAATTTAGTAAAATATCTAAGCAAGAACCTTGTAAAACAAATGCAGTATTTATCTAATTTATTAAATACATGTAGTTAGTATAGTAATAATATAGCAATCTACAAAGTACACAAAAGATAAATAAAGAGAAATACATAGTCATAAGTGACAGAATTGGTAAATTCCAATTATAAGTCATGCCACAGCTGGGCTGATAGCTTTGGGACCCTAAGTCAGCCCTCCCTTTGGTGAAACCGGCAATGGCAAAATGTACTTTTGCCTATGTCTTACCATTAAGGCAAGTGTGCGTTGTTAGTTGAGGGGCTCCTTATTCATCAGCAGAGCATCAAGGTGGAAGGCTGATGTCATGGAGAGAGAAACAGGCTGCATTAACATCCTGTAGCCCAAAACCAAGGTAGTGTTGCTTTTCTGCTCATACCCTGTCCTAAGTAACTTAAACTACCCTAATCTTCTTTCCGCCTGAAATCGATGTGAGCATTTTAATTTGATCCATGACCCTTTCTGTTCTGTCACTTTTGAGATGATTGACTGGTGATGGGATTTACTTGGAGGCTATAAGTCTATCAAAGTAATTGAGGATCTGCTTTAATTTTGCCTCTTCATTTGCCATTTAAGAAGTGTAAAATTTTCATATAAAAAATAAGCTGTAAGATTATTCCACGCTCTATTTAGAACAGAAAAGAAATAATATTTGTCTTACTTGTAATCAGTTTTTCAATGAGAGAATCCCTTTTTTGCTTGTTTTTGGTTTTGTTTCCTGTTTTGTTATTGTTGTTTTTTTCAATGTAAGGAGGAAAGAAATTTTAAGTTGAGCAGTTACTACTTCTGATCCTGATCTGTTTGCTTGTATTCAAGTCCCAGCTCTGTTGTTACTGGGTTCTGTCTCCGTGGATAAATTAATAATTTCTTCAAATCTCAATTTCCTCATTTAAATATTAGAGGTAATAGCCTATCCTACTACTATATCCTACTACTATAAACTGTAAAAGTTTAATGAAAAAAAATGTTTCTAAAATGATTAGAAAGGAGCCTGATACATGAAAGTAACCAATAGCAGTTATCACATAAGGTAGAAAAAATGAATATTTTTAAAATGTGCAAATAGTTCAAACTACTATTGTAGACAAGGCCATGCTCTTTTGAAGTAGAAAAAATATAATACATAATAAAAATGATAGACTTTTTCAGGCAGTTGCCTGGGCCTGGATAAAATGAATCTGTCCATTGTATTCTAAAATTGTAGCTTTTTATGTGCTTAGGCCGAGGGTGATTTAACTTCATAGTAGAACTTCTATTTTTTATTTGACTTCAGTAAGGTAAAGATCGTGGCCAACAAGACATCTAATTTCTTTTACTTTCTTCCTTATCAATAGGTTTAACTTTGTTTTAAATTAGTAGTTTACATTTTTATCTATTTATTTATTACCATTCTTGCAGAGGTAGAGTTAGGTTCCATTTGCTTTATGATTATTTTTTAGAAGGAACAAAAAAGATATGTATATAAATTGAAGATTGCAAAAGTAATTTAGTATCTTATAGGTGATCTATAATATTCATATTGTTAAAGATCATTTTATTTTATTTTTTTAAGATTTTATTTATTTATTTGACAGAGAGAGAGAGAGCGCGAGAGAGGGAACACAAGCAGGGGGAGTGGGAGAGGGAGAAGCAGGCTTCCTGTGGAGCAGGGAGCCCGATGTGGGACTCGATCCCAGGACCCTGGGATCAGGACCTGAGCCGAAGGCAGACGCTTAACGACTGAGCCACCCAGGCGCCCCAAGATAAATGCATTTTTTTTTTTAAAGTTTTTTATTTATTTGTCAGAGAGAGAGAGCATAAGCAGGGGGAGCAGCAGAGGGAGAAGGAGAAGCAGGCTCCTCACTGAGCAAGGAGCCCCATGTGGGACTCGATCCCAGGACCCTGGGATCATGACCTGAGCCGAAGGCAGACGCTTAACGACTGAGCCACCCAGGTGTCCCTAAAGATCATTTTAGATAAAATAGTTCAGAAGCAGATATCAAAAGTGACTTATGTGGTCAAATAAATTTCAGAAATAAGATCAAGTTAAATACTGTTTCTACAAGCATAGAAAGGACCTAAGAATAGAGAGAAACTTGCTCTCAAGGACTCTGCAGGGCCTGAGACTTTACCCCACTTAGTAGCTAATAAGTTAGCTTGTTAGTTTCATAGATGTTGGCAGATGTAGATTCTAGGTCAATGACAGCATACTTTATTACACATGGAAAAAACAATAACCAAAGCTTTTTGTTCGTATGTGCTATTTCCCCATGGGAGTAATGCAGGAACTAGGAGAGGACTCTTGGGTCAGTCAGTTTGGGCTGCAGTAACAAATGTCATTACATTGGTAGTTTAAGCAAGATTTTTTTTTTTTTTTTCTTTTCTCATAGTTGTGCAGGCTGAGAAGTTCGAGATCAAAGTGCCAGCAGACTTGTTTCTTGATGAGGCCTCTCTTCCTGGCTTATAGACAGCTACCATCTCAAACTATGCCCACATGCCTTTCCCTGGTGCAGAGAGAAAGCAAGCCTTGGTGTCTCCTCCTCTTCTTTTTTTTTTTAGGATTTTGTTTATTTGACAGAGAGAGATACAGCGAGAGAGGGAACACAAGCAGCGGGAGTGAGAGAGGGAGAAGCAGGCTTCCCGCGGAGCAGGGAGCCCGATGCGGGGCTCGATCCCAGGACCCCAGGACCATGACCTGAGCCGAAGGCAGACGCTTAATGACTGAGCCACCCAGGTGCCCCTCCTCCTCTTCTTATAAGGCACTAATCCCATCATGGGCACTTTACTCTCAGGACCTTACATAACCTAATTACCTCCCAAAGGCTCCACCTCCAAATACCATCACTGGAGGTTAGAAATTAATAAATGTTTTGTGTGTTCTGACTGTTCTACCCACTCGCTCTTCCTCCATCTCTCTCCCTGTCCTCAGGTCTTCCTATTCCTTAAAACATAGCAACATTAAAATTAAACAAATTAATAACCCTCCAATGGCCTCTAAGTGTTCAAGTGAAAGTAAGAGTCAGTTGTTGCAGCAAATATTATTGTTGTCTTACTTTACGAAATAGCCACAGCCATCCCAATGTTCAGCAAGTACCAGCCTCATCAGTCAGCAGCCATCAACACTGAGGACTCTCCACCAGCAAAAAGATTCCAACTTGCTGAAAGCTCAGATGATGGTTAGCATTTTTTAGCAATCAAGTATTTTTTAATTAAGGTATGTGAATTTTTTTGCAGTATTTTTTTTTAAGATTTTATTTATTTGCTTGACAGAGAGATAGCGAGAGCAGGAGCACAAGCAGGGGGAGTGGGAGAGGGAGAAGCAGGCTTCCCGCCGAGCAGGGAACCCGATACGGGGCTTGATCCCAGTACCTTGGGATCATGACCTGAGCCGAAGACAGATGCTTAATGACTGAGCCACCCAGGCGCCCCAAGGTATGTGCATCTTTTTAGGTATAATGCTATTGTACACTTCATAGACTATAGTATATTATAAACATAACTTTTATATGTACTGAGAAAATAAAAAATTCATTTGACTTTCTTTATCGCAATATTCTCTTCATTATGGTGGTCTGAAACTGAATCCACAATATCTCCCAGGTATGCCTGTATAAACTTTGATGGGACACAATCATTCAGCCCATAACTGTACATCCACTGGATTGTGTTACTGTTCAGTGTTTTTATAGCAAGCAGAAGCAAGAATTATTTTTGTCCAGGGGAAGAAGTTACATCACCCCTGAGTTTTGCTTGCTGCAAACACAGCTGGGTAACTGTCTCAAGTAAAGAGTGGTCAGGGGGCGCCTGGGTGGCTCAGTTGGTTAAGCGGCTGCCTTCGTCTCAGGTCATGATCCTGGAGTCCCTGGATCGAGTCCCGCATCGGGCTCCCTGCTCGGCAGGGAGTCTGCTTCTCCCTCTGACCCTCCCCCCTCATGCGCTCTTTCTCTCTCATTCTATCTGTCTCAAATAAATAAATAAAATCTTAAAAAAAAAAAAAATCTTAAAAAAAAAGAAAGAGTGGTCAGATCTAGTCATTCTTGTTACATTATAACCAAGAAGAACAAGCAGGGACACTGATGGCCCTTTGTAGACTGCCTCTGCTAATATTAGGCAAAGTTGAGAACTTGAATAAAACTGTAAGCAAGGAAAAAAAAAAAAACAAAAACATTCTCCTCTACTTCCAGCATTAAGAACAATGACTGGCACATAGTAGGTCAAATACATACTGATTACCATAATTCAATAATTGAGGAGAAGCTAGTGGACTTATCACTTAGAGTAGCAGGAGGGGGTTATCTATGGCCACCTACACCTTGTTAGAGAGTTGGACTTAGTCGAAAAATCACTGAAGTTGTAAGTAAGGAAGGGGCATGGTCAGATTTACATGTTGGAACAATGACTTTGACTTCAATATGGTGATGGATTTAAGGGGAGCAAGACAAAGACAGGGAGACAAATTAAGAAACTATTGCAATAGAAGGAAGAGATGATGAATAAGGGTCTAAACTAGGGAATTATTACGCAGGACAACATGGAGAGGGATGTGAGGAATATTTAGAGAGCAATTAGCAAAACAATGCAGAATGGAATGAGAAGAGACAGAGATTAAGAAGGTACATGGTAGCCTCACTTGAGACATGCCTTAAGCATGAATCAGGAATTCAGAAGGAGTAGTGGGACTTTTATAATTACATCCATTGAAATGAATCTATTTTATAAAATAAACTATTTTTGTTTCTAATAGATTTCAAATATATGTGATTTTTTCACATCTGACAAATATAAAAATTAAACATTTAAGTGTTATCATTATAAATATCTTTCTGTACAGCAATAGTTTTCTTTTTTAAACCATCAAAATACAGTTATAAATTAATTCTCCATTCTAAACAGATCCTTTCCTTTCTTCTTTCCTTCATTCCCTACACAGATTATTTCTGCGATCATGTATGTAAGAAAACTGGTCAGCTATATGATTTACCCTTTAAAAGCTAAGCAATTTATTCTTTGGTGATTATATGACTGGTAACCCTGGTTTTGATAAATTGCTTTTTGGATTATATTTCTAAAGCCAGCAGCTTTCTTATATTTGGTTACAAAGACAAAGTGAATTTTAATGATAGCTATAAATAACATGCCATCAATTTGAACTAGGAAACTAGTAGCCTCCTTCACCAAACTTTGGTAACATCTTATAGTGAAAAGATAACATTGAAATGCAAGGAAGCTATGCATACATGTGAATACATATAATTGTGTGCATAATCTTGAATATTTACTAAATGCGCATTCCAAGTTCCTTGGTTCCTTGTAAACATGTAACCTGATACGTTTTGACCTGAAAGTATAGACTGAAGTCATATAAGTCAATCGAACTGCTTTATGCATAAAGACAAATCCAGGCTATTCATAGAAATCCAAATTCTTATTCTCAATACAACAGAACCACTTAGACTCACCACTTAATGGCTTTGGATAATAACTTCTATTTTGTGGTATAAAACCTAAAAACAAAATATTCCCACTTGATAGCTCTATGAAGACCTGGAAACCACCTTCAGTCACAGTGCTTCCTATCCACATTAGCAAGAATTTACCTTTCAACATGACCTTATTAGGCCTGGTTATTCTTGTCCAGGCTGAGGAAGAAAAGACTTTTAAAATGAGATGTTTCTTAATAGTGCTGCTTTTTTTTTTTTTAAGATTTTTTTTTTTTTAACTTGAGAGAGAGAATGAGAGAGAGAGAGCAGGAGAGGGGGGAGGGTCAGAGGGAGAAGCAGACTCCCCGCAGAGCAGGGAGCCCTATGCGGGACTAGATCCCGGGACTCCAGGATCATGACCTGAGCCGAAGGCAGTCGCTTAACCAGCTGAGCCACCCAGGCACCATTTAAAGAAATCTCTTTAAATGGATTTACTTTTCTTTGTATAGACATATACATTAACTGTAAGGTAGCTGAAGAATACACAATAACTTTAAGAAAAGCATAAAAACTACCTAGTAAGTCATATATAATTGCAAACATTTTGCTTAACTTCCTACATTATATGCATAAAAATATTTAGTAAGAGGAAATTTCTATTTTTTCTGCTTAGAACTTCCAGAAACAACTTAATCTTATTTTTCCTTCAGCTTTATACTCACTTCATCCAAAAAAAAAAAAAAAAAAAATAGAAAAATAGACATGCATCACAAAGCCATACTATATGCATATATAGTTATTTACAGAGTACAAAATCCCAAAGCATTTTATCTGAGTGTGGGTTAGAGGGAGGGAGATGGCAGTTCTTTTTGCTGAAGACATGTTAGGAATTCCTGTTCTTCTGGAGAGAATCAACACATACAAAACCAAATACCTATATCCATCTCAATGGTTCCCAAACTTGTCTGTATGTTACAATCATCATTTTGATGATCTGAATCTATTCTAGATTTAGAGCATATACATTGATGCCCTGATGCCATTCTCATAGATTCCAGCATAACTGATCTTGGGAGTAACTAGGATATTGGGATTTTCGAAGCTCTTTTTTTTTTTTTTTTTTTTTAAGATTTTATTTATTTATTTGACAGAGAGAGAGCACAAGTAGGCAGAGTGGTAGACAGAAGGAGAAGATGCAGAGCTCGATCCCAGGACCCTGGGATTATGACCTGAGCTGAAGGCAGATGCTTAACGACTGAGCCACCCAGGCGCCCCTCGAAGCTCTTTGGGTAATTTTAATGTGCAGTGAAATTTGGGAACCAGTCATCTATACTAGACTGTAACTTGCCTCTTTCCATTTTAAAAAAACACATTTGAGATCTTCCCAAATGTTCATTTTTCTTTTTTGTTTTTTACTTAATTTAATGAACTGTGGTTGACAAACAAAAGCTGTAAATATTTAATGTATACAACTGGATGAGTTTGGAGAGAAGTATACATTCCTAAAACTGAGATAGGGAAGCTGAAGGGACTCCAGTTTTCAAAAAAGGCTCCATCTCTGCTGTTTTTCTGCTGGGCCACCTATACTCCTGTTCTATATTTTGCATCTGAATAAACCAAAGAAGCAATCTTACTACTCCAAGGGGGAAGCAAGAAAGTTCATCATTCTCTGAGTTTCTCCTAGGCCCCCAAACACCTGAAAATTTCTAGGAAAAGCCAGATCCCAAACATGTTTCAGGACATTAGCTGCAAACAAACCTTGGTTGACACTGGCATTAATACCCCCTACCTTCCGGGCGCCTGGGTGGCTCAGTCATTGAGCGTCTGCCTTCAGCTCAGGTCATGATCCCGGGGTCCTGGGATCGGGCCCCGCGTCGGGCTCCCTGCTCCTCAGGAAGCCTGCTTCTCCCTCTCCCACTCCCCCTGCTTGTGTTCCCTCTCTCGCTGTGTCTCTTTCTGTCAAATAAATAAATAAAATCTTAAAAAAAAAAAATACCCCCTACCTTCAGTAATTTACGCAATACCACCTGCCATTCCCCTAACACTTGCCTTTGATTGGATCTTACCCTGGATTTCTGAAGGAACATGTACCTTGGACTTCTTTCCAATATAAACCCCTAACCTCAAGCAATGATGATGCCCCTTTCCTTTCTGAGTCTCTTGGACACTCTGTCTGCTATATCCTGTCACTTAATTTATTCAGAAACTCTGTTTTTACTTCCTCCTGACTCACATTTGATTTCTATCCTTCCTGAAGCCAAGCACCCTCCCGGCTGGTCCTATGAAATGCTCTTCTGGTCCTTGGACCCAGCATACCTGCATCAAAAGCATCATTAAAATCAATGCCATAAACACATCTACCACCTCCAAAAATTTCTTCCCACCTTCTTATTTCTTTATTAATTATTTGGTGATAAGAACACTTAACATAAGATCTACCCTCTTAGCAAATTTTTAAGTGTACAATAAAGCACTGTTAACTATAGGATCCATGCTGCACAGTAGATGTCTAGGACTTATTCATCTTGTACAACTGAAACTTTGTACTCTTTGACCAACACTTTTCTGGTTTCCACTCTCTCCAGTCTCTGGTAACCATTATTCTACTTCCTGCTTCTCTGAATTGAACTACTTTAGATTCTTTGTATCAGTGAGATCACCTAGTATTTGTTCTTCAGTGTCTTAGCATCATGCCCTCCAAATTGTTGTCACGAATAGTACAATTTCATTCTTTTAAAAGGCTGAATAATATTCCATTGCATGTAAATACCTCGTTTTCTTTATTCATTCATCTATCCATGGACATTCAATTTACTCCCATGTCTTGACTATAGGATAACACTGCAATAAACACAGATATCTTTTTGGGATCCTGATTTTAATTCTTTGGATATATACCCAGAAGAGATTGCTAGATAATATGATAGTTCTATTTTTAATTTTTTTTGAAGAACCTCCATACCATTTTTTCACAGAAACGGCACTAATTTGCCTTCCCACCAACAGTGTACAAGCCTCCCTATTTCTCCACATCTTTGTTGATACTTCTTATCTTTTGTCTTTTATTTTACAAATGCCACCTAATTTTCAAAAGAAAATACACAATTTCCATTGTTTGGACATACCATAATTTGTTCAACCACTGTCCCAGATTAGGATACTTCATTTGTTTGTAGTATTTTTTATTTCATTATGCTCTTATGGAATATATTATTTCATAGATGAACAATATAACTAGAGGATGAATACTTAGAAGTATATTATTTGCATAAAAATGCATGAGAATTTATGAATTCTGTGAATACTTTGAAATTGTCTTTTTTTTTTTTTTTTAATTTTATTTATTTATTCATGAGAGACAGAGAGAGAGAGAGGCAGAGGGAGAAGCAGGCTCCCAAGGAGCAGGGAGCCCGATGCGGGACTCGATCCCAGGACCCCGAGATCATGACCTGAGCCGAAGGCAGACGCTTAACCATCTGAGCCACCCAGGTGCCCTGAAATTGTCTTTTAAAATGTGCCCAACCACTGACATTACAGAAGAATGACTGTTTTTTCACAATCTGTTAGTGTTTCTCAAACTCTAATTTGCATGTGAATTACCTGGTGATTTTGTTGAAATGACAATTTTGTAGGTTCAGAATGGGGCCCGAGATTATGCACTTTAACATTTCTTCATTCTATGGTTTCTTAAGGTGTTATACTGGGATATTTGTTTGGATTTTTCTACTTACAGTAAGTGTTTGCATCTGTATATCTCCCTCTAGGAACTGTTCTAGCTTACCTCCTAAGTTGTGCTTTTTTCTTCATTCATCTTGAAATATTTCCTAGTTCACCTTGTTTTTTTCTATGAACACTGGTTATTTAAGTACTAATTTGTGAGTTTTGCAAATGTCCTTACACTATTGATTTCTAATTTTTAGTGTAAGTGAAAAAATATTTGGGATATACTTATCATGAAAAAAAGTTGTTATCTGAAATTCAAGTGTAACTGGGCTTCCTTTATTTTACCTCGTATCCTACAATACCCCACACCACCACCAAATTATGTTAGCTGCAGTCCTTACAAAACCTGAGTCTATCATTCTTCTACTGTTATGATATAAATTTGAATTATTAAATGGTCAAATTTAGAGCTATGCTTTAATATTTTCATTGAACTTTAATTCACAAATGTATATCTTTTGAACACTAAAGTTAAATAGATAGTTATTTCTAATGCATTTTTAGAGGGGGGGGCCAGAGGGAGAGGGAGAGAAAGAACCTTAAGCAGGTACCATGCCCAGTGCAGAGACACCACCAGACAACCCGAGGGGCTCAACGTCACCATGCTGAGATCATGACCTGAGCCAAAATCGAGAGTCAAATGCTTAACCAACTGAGCCAGCCAGATGCTCCTGTGTCTAATACATTTTTAAATATTATATATCTTATATAATTAAATGCAGTATACTGGTTAAGTTTATATAAAGAGATATGCCATCATCAAAACTGCCAGACTAAGTCAGTGAGACTCACAGTTAGATTAATATTTTCAGTTAGTGATTGTGCATTCAGCCCTACTATGTTTCACATACTGCACAAGGCCTTCAGAATGCAAGATAAAGAAAACACAGTCCTGATTTTTTTTTAATGTCTGGAAAGAGTATATGAGTATACAGTAGGGTCGTACTGATGAGAGAGCAAAAGGCAAGCTGAGGGCAAAATGCAGCCTGACATACCACAAACCAACCCCCTTCCTTAAGGGGTATATATATATATATACACACATATATAATATATGTATATATAGCATTTCTTAGGCACTAGTAATTGCCTAAGAACCAAGGCAGGGGAAAAACAAATGGTCAACTGATAAATATTGCAGTCACGTAGGACATGAAGCTCCACTATAGTTTGTAACTGTCTTAATGATTTACAAAAAAACACAAGCTTAATAATAGTCGACCTCCAAGAACATAGAGACTTAATTTCCTAGAGCCCTAACATCCCCTTCACCTCCATAAGATAGAAAATCCTGTGTAATCAGTCACTCCTCACACAATCAGCATTTTCTGCCCATAGGTCTTGTCCCTGTGCTATAATAAAAACATCTTTTTGCACTGTAAAACATCTCAAGAATTCTTTCTTGACCATTGCACTTGATGATCCCTCATCAATACCACAGACATATCAATCTGCAATTGTAATACAAGTTAGTCTCATTAAATGCCAGCAAAAGAACATTAGGTCCCCTCTTGCTAGAGATAATTTCAATTTTGGGGGGAGGGAATATATATGTAATTATTGTTATGCAATATATGTATGATTCTACTAGATTTTTCTTCAGATAAGGGCAACATGATTTTCTCCTATTTCCAGGTGGCTATGCTTTTAGAAATCCTTCCGAATGGTAAGTTTCAAAGAGGTAAGAGATTGCAATTTGATATACTATTAAAAAAAATATGGGAGGAATTTTGATGTCTTTAGATCTTTCAAGCAACCTGGCAGTACTATGATATTTGCAAATGAGCATTTCTGTTCTAGCCCAAAACATCATAGCAAAGGCTTACAATGCCTGATATTCAGAATGTTTGTATAGCAAGTAATACACCTCAGCATTTATTAGGGCCTGAAATATAATCTCAAGAATATATGAATCTCTAATTATAAAAATCCAACAATAACCCTCATATTTTGGTTAATTAGTTTAAATGATATTTCTACTGGACTATTAAAATCTTGGCCATAGATTATGAGGAATAACTAGCTCATTCACTGAAGTACATTAGTAAGAGTCTTGGCAGGAAAAATCAGATAGCATACTCAAATCAGGAGAATTTCTAAAAGCATAGCCACCTGGAAAGTTTAGTACAAGAACTGTTTACAAATGGGTGGGAAGAGTTACCTTCAGCTAGTACCCTGAAACTAATAGTAGGTCTGTTTTCACCTTGTTACTTGAAAGAATGAGGGGAAATAGTTACGGGAGCCCGGAAAAGAGATCTGGATAGAGAGATGACCGCTGTGAGAGGAACAGTGGCCCTTTGTGATAGGACAGAGCCAGCTGTCATGACCTGGCTGAGTGAGAACCCAGGTCACAAATATGTCAGCCTCATTCTCTCCCTCCTTCTGATTTTTTAGACCTCCTGTTTGGCCAAACCCAAATTGAAACAAAAGGGCACGAGTTCCCATTGATGTCATCAACATGGGGCAGGCTCTGATGGAAAGAGCAAATGGAAAATGTATAAACTAGAAGTTACCAAGGAAAAGCAGCCATTCAAACTCTATAATTTTGTTTTAATGTACTACTTCATCCATGTAGACATGCTTAAGTTTTCCTCTTTCTGATACCAGAATCTGATGTTTGGATAAGTTTAGACTAATGTGTCAGAAAATTTTGGAGGTAAAAAAGAAATGGCCTGATGAAAAATATTGGATATTAGATCTACATAAAATTTACATCAGGAAAACTGTAGATCTCCATAAAGATAATCACCCTCAGAGGAGCTGACTTTAAGGAATAGTGAAGGCTTTATGTGACTGCTCTTTAGCACAGAAGTCCCAATCACATTAGGGCATCATGGGCCCAGAAATAAGCCAGCAAGCAACCAAAAAGAGTATCTTTTTTTTTTCCCCAAAAAGAGTATCTTAACATAAGTACCAAATTACAACTTTCAAGAATAAACACTCCGTGGCAGATGGGGACAAATACTCCTCTACAAAAATAGAGTAGACTCCTATAGTTTGACCAGAATATTTTGTTATAGGCTATCACAGTTTATGTGAGCACAAATATAAAGCCCCAGAGAAATAAAATTAGCAGAAAAAATCTGAAATTCAATAATTCTCTCAAGAGGAAAAAATGGCATATGTAGAAGTTTAATAATCATGTATCTATCATTTCTGGAGTTATTTAAGAGGCTAGAAACATTAATATTTAAGGAGATATTTTAAGCACATATAAAAATGGCATAAATATCATATTATTTTACCATTATAATACATATATTTGCAGATAGTGGCTCTGTAATACCAAATTAAACGTCTAATGAAGAACGCAGTGGTTAAGATTTTCTCAATCAGAGAAGACAGTAAGGGGAAAGGCCGTAAATTTCATTATGAATTACAGGAGGATCCTTCATGAGAGAACTGAGTTTTCATGAGTGTCTGGTTGACATTTGCAAAATTGGTATGTCTTGACATTTAGAAGAGTTGTACAGAATTATGTTTACATGTTCTAACATTATGTAAACTAAAATACATTTGTAATGTTTAAAGCATTTAAAATAATATTGCTGTTATAAGAGACTAAGAACAGGTCTACTTTTAAGTACAAGCAGATTTCAGTCTTGGAAAATGAAACAGTGACATCTGGTTCTAAAGTTGGATCTGAAAGCAAAACAGATCAAAAAGTCAAGCTACTGAAATAATGTTGCATGTTCTTATTTTACAAAATAATACTTTAAAGTTTTGGCTTGCAGGGTAGAAGGAAAGCAATGTACCATGTTAAATAGAAGACAGAAAAATTTCAGCTTTAGCCACATACAATTGCTGATATTCAACAATTTTGACTTGCAAAGGAGACAATTTCAAATGATATAAAATGATAGATGATATTTATGGAGTGTTTTCTATATGCAAGCACTATTCTCAGAACTTGACAGGTTTCCACTCGTTGAATGTTCCTCAAACCTGAAGAGGTTGGTACAGATAGTATCCACATTTTACAAATGAGAAAATAGACACAAAGAAACTAAACAACTCACCCAGGGCTACACCTGTAGATAATGACAAAAATTGTACCTGAAGTCAGCCAGTGTGGATAGACAGCTGTCTTTGATTACTATGCCACTCTGTTTCAAATGATGGAATAGGGGCTGAATGTGTACTTGTTTAAACATCAAGGAGGTTGTGGTGTGTTCTTCTTTGAACTGCTGTCCCTGCCCTTTTATTCAAGGGGTATCCAAGTATCACCAGTTTACTCTAAGAAGTGCCTTGAGATGATTAATTTAGAGGCAATGTAAATTCAAGAGGGAACAAAAGACTGAGCCAGAATGTTAAGAAATTTTAGGAGATGTAGACCTTGCTTAATACAGTCACAATGGGAAATGAGCAGGGAACATAGGACATTTTGCAAAAGGAATATTCTGATGGGATAGAACAGTGAATGAGAGAAAGAAAATAAATACTCATCTTCCCATCCTGGTTAACTGAGAAAATTACTTGAAAATTGTTAGAAATGCAAAGTGAAATATCTTGAAATTGAGGTTCTAAGGGGAAAAAAAATTAATGTTTTATATGCTAGCATACCCTATAATAGTTTTAAGTTTTTTTTTTTTTTTTTTTTTTAAGAAACTAAATAAAGTAAGTATGTGTAATATGTGCTTAATGAGTTGTGGCTTCTATTATTATTTTATAAAAGGTTATAAATTCCTTTCAGAAACTGAATATGAATATTTGGAATTTGATTGAGTGACATGATTATTACTTTCCATCCAGCTAAGCTTCTATTTCAAAGAGATTATATTTTTGGAAATATTTAATTTTGATTTGTACAAGAAATCCCTCTTCAGTATTTGGGAATAAAAAATTAAATACTAATAGCTTGCTCTCACAATTGTTAATAAACATTATAATGCACTTCTCCCCAAAATATTAATGTAAATATTATTCTCTATTATGTATAACATTTAAAAAGATGTGAACTCTTGTGATTTTTTTACTTTCAGAATGTCTATATTCACATAAATGTGTGTGTGTGTGTGTGTGTGTGACATTTGAAGGATTCCACATTATTCCTTACTATTGATTTTTTCAGAAAATTCAATTCCCTAAAAATAAGCGTGTACATTTGAGTACACACTTGCAGTGATAAACAAATAAACAAAGAACTTGATAACAGGGACCTTGTCACATTCATGCATATGTTTTTCTTTTTCTTTTTTTTTTAATATTTTATTTATTTGCCAGAGAGAGAGAGAGCACAAGCAGAGGGAGTGGGAGAGGGAGAAGCAGGCTCCCCGCGGAGCAAGGAGCCCGATGCGGGACTCGATCCCAGGACTCTGGGATCATGACCTGAGCCGAAGGCAGACGCTTAACGACTGAGCCACCCAGGCGTCCCCATACATATGTTTCTCAGGCAAGACAGTCACTGGAAGGTGACTGACAAATTCTTCTTGGAAAAAATAAGATAGGAAATCCAGTTGTATATGTGCTGCCGAAGCGAGCACAATAGGAAATCCAGTTGATCCATGGGATAAGTTTGCACGAGAGAGGCATTTCCCCTCTCCTGAGCAGTGGTTCTGTACTTCCTGTTCTTCAGTAAATATACCTTTGTTTTCATTTTCATTGTTACCTTCCACAGCACCATGAAACATAGTTTCTTGAAAGTAATAAATACCTGTAATACATTTCTGGACTAAATATATCCAAAGTCATATTACTCACAGACCTACATGTCTCCTCTATTTTCTCTAGAGGAGGTAACATTCTCTGCTCTCTGACAGGAGGAAGAACAAAAAATCTGACTTGTGAAAGGCTGGAATTCAATATAAATAAATGGAAATGTAAATAACTGGAAATGTAAATTGAGAATAGAATGGAAAAGTGAAACATGAAAAAGACATAATGTAAACTCAGTCATTCAGAGAGCAAATAGACATGTATGAAGATGATGACAAGAATATCTTGGAATGGAAATGTTTGTGATGCATCCAAGTACCAAATTCTGATAGACAACAATGAGGTTGCTCTTTCCCAGGCCAGAGGGGACATATCTGAAGAATGTCTACATTGGTGTGATTGCTGAAATGGGATGAATGATTGGGAATGACAGGGGAGAGTGAGCAGATGGAGACAAGGGGAGTGCTAAAAAGAAAACCTTGGAAAATAACTATCTTGAATTGTAGGATAAACAAGTAAAACCTGTAAGGAGATTAAAACAAAAGGCAGAAAAATCAAGAATTAAAGTTAGTAAAACTCAGAGACACAAAAGTCGGGTGTCAAATACTATAAAGAGTGTAAGTGAGGTGAGAGAAGACACTGCTAGGTTTGTCAGTTAGTTAGGCATTGGTGAACATTTGCAAACGGGGACAGTAGAGTGGTCAAAGAATAGTGCAATCCTAGATATGTCATGGCAAGGAGAGAATAGACCAAAAGGAAGAGAGGCATTGAATGCAACTATGCTTTCCAAAGTGTGTGAATGAAACGGTGCCATGAACTACCCAGATAATGTAAATGTGGTATCACATTTTACAGGGATAAGTTCATGATAATTCTTTTAGGCACAAAGGGAGGAATCAATAAAGAGAAGGTTGCACATAAAACAAAGGGACGATTAATACCTTCTGGAGATGGGACAGGATTGCAATAAGAACTCAGTAGGAAGTAGCAACAGCTGTTGATCATCACAGTATCACCAACATTAAGAATGACATTTGCAAGCCATCACCACCACCACCTCCAAAAATTAAGTCTTGTCTTCCTTTTTCTTTTCCTTGTAGAAGACTGCAAATATGAATAATACAAAAATATTTTATTCCACAATATTGTATAATCACAGACCTCTGTTCTTAAAGAAATTAAACTGAAATTTTAAAAAGTAAATGATTCCCAAGTTACATTTTTAAAATTTTATGTTTGTATCCGTCTAAAATATGTAAAGAAACAGAGGGTTTTAGAGGGAAGGGGCCTCAGTGGCACAGTCGGTTGGGTGTCCAACTCTTGGTTTCAGCTCAGGTCATGATCTCAGGGTCATGGGAACGAGCCCCACATCGAGCCCTGCATCAATCTCCTTGCTCAGCATGGAGTCTGCTTGGGATTTTCTTCTCCCTCTGCCCCTTCCCCCACACTCAAGCTCTCTCTCTCTAATAAATAAATCTTTAAAAAGAAAAAAAAAAAAACACAATAAAATGCAGAATACTATGTACTCAAGGAATTAAAGCTTGAAAGAATAATTTAAAATATCAACTATTAATTAAGGTGACAAACTATGCAGATCAGTAGATTTATGATTTTATTATGCACTTCTAATTTTAACTCTGTAATTGTGGTTCCACACCTGCTAATAAGGATATAAGAAAGCAGTAGTTTCGGTCATATTTGCAGGGTGTTTAATCACTGCCCTTGAGAAGTCTGTTTTTCTGGTTTCTAATATGTGCCTGTATTGATCATCCTGAAGGGGAGGCTTCTTTCCCAATTTCTAATCATGCTTAGAAATCTATAAACATTTAAAAATCTTCTACATTAGGCACTATTGGTTTTCCTGCCATTTTCATTTCCAGTGACTAATTAATGTCAGGAATAGGGAGATCATTTCCAGGTAATTACTAGAAGTAAATTGATTTATTAGGCTATGACTTATAATACAAGAATACAATGTGCAGTGCATGATTTTGTTATATGAAATTGGGAAGTTCTTTATCAGGAAATCAATAAAATCTTGCAGACTTGCAGTGCTATTTGAATATGAGTTCTCTCTTGCTATATAAATTATTTATTAGGTATCATAAAATTACATTTCAGATCATGTTTATAGCCAACAAATAATTTTACGTAGTTTTAAATAAATACATACAGAGTAAGGATTAATAATTACAGTACATTTCAGAATTTCACTGTTCCTCCAATCACTGAAATTATCTTTCTTTTTTTTTTTTTTAAGATTTTATTTATTTGTGAGAGAGACAATGAGAGACAGAGAGCATGAGAGGGAGGAGGGTCAGAGGGAGAAGCAGACCCCCTGCTGAGCAGGGAGCCCGATGCGGGGCTCGATCCTGGGACTCCAGGATCATGACCTGAGCCAAAGGCAGTCGCTTAACTAACTGAGCCACCCAGGCGCCCTGAAATTATCTTTCTATTAAGCTCATAGTGGAGAAAGAGTAACAGTCACATTTTACTTTTTTTCTAGTCCTTACTATGCACAGGCAATCTGCTTGTTACAAGTTGTCTTTTCACTACAAGGAGCAATGCATCATCAGTGACTCTAATCTTAATAGAGTTATTTTCCTTATGTGGGGCATGGAGTTCTAGTTTTTTAGGGAAATGCACATCTTTGCTCAGCTCCTTCATCATGCCTGTCCTCAGATAACAAAAACAGGCTTATTATTGTAGTAAATCTAAAATTGTAATGGTAAATTGGGAAGAGGAATGTGTTTTACTTTCCAACGCTCATAAAATGATCAGTAAATATCTTAATAAATGTTCTGAAATTATGTTTGGTGAATAAAGGTAATTTTGCCTTGAGGCAAAAAAAAAGAAGAAGAAGAATGCTATGAAATGGATAAAATGGATAATGTCAGAATTAAAGATAGCCTGGCAATGTCTAATGGACTCAAAAATAGATTTTTTTAAAGATTTATTTATTTATTTATTTACAGAAAGAGAGAGAGAGGGCAAGTTGGGGGGAGAGGCAAACACAGAGGGAGAGAGAATCCCAAGCTGACTCCATGATGAGTGTACAGCCTAACCCGGGGCTCAACCTTATGACGCCAAGATCATGACCTGAGCCGAAAACAAGAGTAGGACTCTTAATCGACTGAATCACCCAGGTACTCCAGGACTCAAAAATATTTTTAGGGCGCCTGGGTGGCTCAGTTGGTTAAGCGACTGCCTTCAGCTCAGGTCATGATCCCAGGGTCCTGGGATCGAGTCCCGCATCGGGCTCCCTGCTCTGCAGGGAGCCTGCTTCTCCCTCTCCCACTCCCCCTGCTTGTGTTCCCTCTCTCGCTGTATCTCTCTCTGTCAAATAAATAAATAAAATCTTTAAAAAAAATAATAATAAAAAAAATATATTTTTAAAAATGGATGTTGTTCATCAAAATACATACAAATCAAATTAGTCTAACAGTTATTTGATTCAGTGACTGTATGAGTCACTCTGTCTTTTGTGCATAATATTGTGGTGGTTGCCAACATTGTCTACTTCCACTTCCAGAGCCAACCTTTTCTCTAACATATCAGTATTTATCACCTACTATGATACTTAAAGGTCAAAATGGCAAAAAAAAAAAAAAAAGCCTGCTTCACTTAAAAACTAAAATAGTAATCATAAAAAATTAGGTCTATGCATGATAAAAACAGTACTTTTTCCATACAAGTTTGAGAAGACTCCTCTTCATATTCAAATGTGATCCCTCCACCTAGATTTTAGAAGTTCTGAGAAGCTAAGTTAAGGATTTAGGAATTAAACTTTTAGGATTTGGCTATAAAGCAGATAGCAGGAAGAGTTGCTATAGGAAAATAAGTTGCCAAGAGATTATGGCAGTTGTTCAGGTGAGAAAAATGTGTGGCGTGGCTATGGCATCAGGATAGAAAGAAGTGGAAACTCTTTAGAAATATTTAGGAGAATAAGTTGGCATTGAGTGGCATGGAAGGTCTTTTCACCACTATAGGAAGAACATTGGCTAGCATACTGACTTATTGAATGAATAAATGAATGCATAAGTAAATCAATGATTTTATAATAAGGTGGTAGAATGGATGAAAATGACAGGGGGAAAGAAAGAATGTGGAATGATTTCTGGCTTGAGTAACTGTCCACAGTTAGTATGATTTACTAAAATAGAGAATGTTAGAAACTTGTCATGAGGTGGGGGTGGTAGCTAAACGTTCTAGTATTCTTCTTTACTTAATTTTACATCCTTTGGTGCTAATATTCCCTTTTCAATTTTAGAATATTCCTCATTGAAAATAAGATCAAAGTACATTGCTCTTATTGACATATAAAGATGCAAATACATTAAATTTAAAAGCTTCTTCACAGCAAAAGAAACAATTAAGAAAAAAGACAAGCTACAGAATGGGAGAACATTTTTGCAAACCATATATGGGATAAGGTATCTATATCCAAAATATCTAAAGCCTTAAGATAACTCAATAACAACAACAACAACAACAACAACAACAACAACAAAAACAATCTGATTAAAACATAGACGGAAGAACTAAATAGACATTTTTCTAGAGAAGACATCCAAATGGCCAATAGGTATGTGAAAAGATGCTTGATATTCCTAATCATCAGGAAAATGTAAATCAAAACCATGATGAATTAACATCTCACACCTGTTAGAATGGTAATGCTGAAGAAGAAAAGAGATAGCAAGTATTGGTGAGAATGTGGAAAAAAGGAAACATTATACACAGATGGTAGAAAGTAAGTTGGTTCAACTACTATGGAAAACCGTTTGGAGTTTTCTCAAAAGGTTAAAAATAGATCTACCATGTAATCTAGCAATTCCACTTCTACATGTATACCCAAAGGAAATGAAAAGAGGGCATCAAAGAGATATACAGGATCCTGTGTTTACTGCAGCATTATTCACAATAGCCAAGATAAGGAAACGACCTAAGTACCCATCAGCAGATGAATGGATAAAGAAAAGTCACACACATCTGTAAATAGAATATTATTTCGGCCATGAGAAAGAAGAACTCCCTGCCATTTGTGACAACATGCATGGACCTTGAGCATATTATGCTAAGTGAGATAAGTCAGAGAAAGAAAGACAAGTACTGTATGGTACCATTTATATGTGGAATCTAAAAAAGCCCAACTCACAAAAACAGAGAGTAAAATGGTGACCACCAGGAGATAGGAGTTGGGAGATAAAACAGATGTTAAAGGTACAAACTTGGAATGAACAGCAAATAAGCCCTAGAGATCTAATGTACACCAGAATGTAGACTATAGATGACAATAGCGTATTACAGTAAACTTGTGAAGAGACTACAATTTAATTATTCCAACTAAAAAGAAAGGATAATTATGTAACATTGTGGAGGTGCTAATTACCACTACAATGGCAATTATGTTACAATATATAAAGTAATCACATTAACAGGTTATATGCCTTAAATTTATACAATGTCATAGGTGAAATATATTTCAATTTTAGAAACAAATAAATACAAACAGAAAGAAAAAAAAGATGCCAATTACCTGGCACTGTCCACACCTCCATCTCGTGTTTTGCTATCTTCTACTCTTTTAGAGTCATTCTCATGTGATAAAAGTCTACATATTTTCAATTGTCTATTTTCTCTAGAAAGCTTTTACTCTATTCCCCAGTGATAACTGGTCAATTTTCTCTCCAGTAAAATATTTTAACACTTTCATGAATATAATTTAAAACCTTTGTCACATTTTGATTCACGAGATAATCGTTCTTTAAACTGACTGACTGTGTCAAAGGGAGGTAAGACACAACTTGGAGAGTATTGAATTTACTACTCCTATATAGCAAAACCGTTGTTAAATGGTATTATGTGGGGCTCATAGCGAAATACACTAAAACTGGTAAAAAGATACATGTCAGGATGATAAAATCAAAGGGGGTACATCTAAAATATGCTAATCAAGATGTATTGAAACTTGTACTGAAATCCTAGACAAAGAATCGGCAAATGTTAGGGGCACCTGGGTGGCTCAGTTGGTTAAGCGTCTGCCTTCGGCTCAGGTCATGGTCCCAGGGTTCTGGGATCGAGCCCCGCATCGGCAGGGAGCCTTCTTCTCCCTCTCCTCCCAGCTCGTTTCTCTCTCTAGCTATCTCTGTCTCTCTCTCTCTCAAGTAAATAAATAAAAAAAAAAAAATTAAAAAAAAAAGAATCGGCAAATGTTAGAAATCAACACAAAGAAGACATTATTGTTCCCCAATACTACTTATTTCTTTGCAGAAGTCAGCTCAGCACTACCATTTTCTATCCTCTTTATAACACAGTACGTAACAGTATTAGTGACTACAGTTTGGCAGCAGGAAGCAGACAATAATGATTTTTTACCACCAAAAGAAAGGAAAAGATAGTAAGAGGAATGTAGAGTGATCAAAAAGATTCAAGGGACCTTGCATGATACCAGGTCTCAATTGTACATTGTGAATTATCCACGTCATCACAGGTCACAGGCATTGCTACTCTGCTGTATGTTTCTGAGAAAACTCATTTATTCTATTCATTTTTGTGTGTATTGACATTTAAAAGACATTAAATTAAAAAATATAAAGTAAAGGGATTATTTCAGAAATAAAACATTTAATTAAAGATTAGAAGACTCTTCTATTCTCCTCCTCCTTTCCCAATTCCCTCGAGGTTGCTCCAATTAGATACACCTTTACAGAAGTAAAGTCTACCCTCAAAAATCCCTCTTTTTCAGCCTTTCTTCTGAAAGCACCCTTTACAATTTTGCTCTAATGGATTGTTGGATCTCTCCCTGCAGGGTTCCCAAGTGGTAGAGGATTTTTGTTTTTTTTGTTTGCTTGTTTGTTTCTTGTGTACTTTTCTCATCACTGAGCCTGAAAGCAGGGTGGGATTTGTATCCTCCTTGTTCCTCATTGCTTTTCCTAGATCCCATGTTATAAGATACTAACCTTCAGGATATCGCATTAATGCATCATCTTCTGATACTCTGGTGTCCCCCGCCCCTCCCTAATTCTTGATGGCTTTAGCTCCCACTTCACTATCACTTTGCCTCTCAGAATTTTTGATGAGTTCTCAGAGTGAGCAGAAATCCTAACCAGACTTTGGCTTCCTAGTTTCTCAAACTACTGTGAACTTGCCTTGCCCACTCCCGAGCCACTCAGTTCCAGTCATGACCCAGACCTTGTCATTACCTGTAATAACACCTCCTCCATAATCTCCATTTCGTGCATCACACTCTGTCAGCTCCACTTTCTGACTTCTTGCTTGGACTCTGCCTCACGCAACCCCACTCTGATAAGCCATCAACGCCACCGGGATGTATATTTATTGATCCTTCAATATTTTCACTTTCCCTCATCAACCTTATATTTTCTCTTACATCAGAACCAAGTTGAAATTCCATGGTCAGTTGTTTTAATGACTCCCTTGAATATACTCTCAACTATAACACTTTTCAATTTTGTCACACAACTTGCCTCTATTCTAACTCTAATTAAATAACTCTTTATTAATCCAGTCCTGAATCTGAGCACTGACATAACTGGAGACAATCATAAAACCATTCTGCCTGATCTCATTTTACATTTTCTCTCTAAACACTAAGGGAATTTATTTTTCTGTTGGTTTCTCTCCCACTCTCTCAAATGACTATTCTGAACCTTTTCTATAGTCTTCAAACATCTATCTCTTTCCTCATAGTCACATTTAGGTGATGAATTTGCCTCTGAATTCACTGAGAAATGAAGTCCAGTCACTTGCCCTTACATCTATGTATCTGTTAATATGTATACCTTCATACTCTGCCTTCACTCCTGTTAGTACATCAAAGGCCACCCCCTCCACTTATGTATTGGTTACAATGCCCTCTCACCAGGGTCTTGATCTCTATATAATATTATTGGCCAAAGAAAAAGTCTCTTCTTTTGATGGACTCAGTCTTTTATTGGGGTACAAGTGCTGGTAAGCATGAGCTACATTACCAGCCCCATTCGCTCCCTGGACTCAGTACCTCTATGCAGTATGTCCTACAAAACTCTAAGCAGGAAATCTGTCTTTTTCCTTCTCAAGAACACCACTCCAGCAATTCTGTATCCTATCTCCAATGCCATCAATTCCCTGTCCCTACTACATTATTCCTATCATGCTCTTATTTATTCTATCCTAAAAATATCATCTCTCTTGGCCAACCCCCTCCTTCCAGCTCCCTTACTGTTCTCGGTTTCCCAATTACAGCTTAATTTATTTTAAGACTTCTTTATATCTTTGCAACTCTGCTTTTCCCCATCTCTCTTAAATGCACTATAGGTGGGCATTCTCTTCTTCCACTCTACGGAAGCTATTTTTGGTGAAGTCATCAGTGTTCTCTACTGAGAAAGGCAAGGCCAGTTCTCAGAACTTAAGTATCTTGGACACTGTTGATCTCTTCCTGTAAACTCACTTCATAAAAACTACTCTCCGTTTGATCAGTCCTTCCTCACCTCTTTTCACTGCCATCTATACCAGAGTGGTCCAAGCCACCATCAAACCTAACTTGAATTATAGCAGTAACTGCTTACCTGGTCTCCCTGTTCCCATCCACGCCACATTTCAAGGGTGCTCACTGCAAATCATGGTAATACTTTTAGTATATACACATCGATGAGATTACTTTTCTATTCACAACCTTCACTGGTTTCCCATTTCACTCAAAGTAAAAGGAAAGTGTACTTACAACCGTCACAAAGAATTGGTAGCTTTATGACCTCTCAGATCTAATTCCTTTCAAACTTGCTAACTCTGATCTCCTTTACAGGTCAATAATTTCTCTAATTTGGTTTCTCTTCCTCAGGATTTCAAAATTTAATCCCTCACCTTCTTCAAATCTTTACTCAAACCTCACCTTCACAGTGAAGCCTCTTGCCCAAACTGTGGAGAATTCCATCTCTCTCCCAGAACTCCCAAACACCTGCCCTGCTGTATTTTTGTCCTCAGAACGTATTACTTTTTTACATATTATATTACACTTATTGACTCCCACTTCTGAGAATAATTTCATTAAAAGTAAGGAGGTGTTTTTTTTTTTTTTTTTCTGTTAATTTCTGTACTTTCTTGAGTTCCTAGAACAGGGCAAGGCACAATAAAAAATCCTTAAATTAATTGGAGTTTATGTATTAGATACTATCCTAGCCACTGCAACTATGAGGAGAACAACTCATCTTTATTATTCAATAGTTTTCTGATGTATTCTAGTTTATATAAGATTTTTTATCTTAAAAAGAAAAGTTGAGAGGGGCGCCATTAAGCGTCTGCCTTCGGCTCAGGTCAATATCCCAGGGTCCTGGGATCGAGCCCTGCATCAGGCTCCCTGCTCAGCGGGAAGCCTTCTTCTCCCTCCCCCACTCCCCCTGCTTGTGTTCCCTCTCTCGCTGTCTCTTTCTCTGTCACATAAATAAATAAAATCTTTAAAAAAAAAAGTTGATATGTGTTATTATACTATACCTAAGTAATAATGACAGTAATCAATGCAACAATCATGAATGTTAAATTTTAATGAGGTGCACTTCATTAGTCTGAGTTTATAAAGTTTCCTAATAGTTGATGATTAATGTTTAGGCAAATTTTAATATCATTTCTATTCATTTACAGTCCCTACTTTTTCTAATGATATGTTGCTTTTGAATTGTTTCTGAAGTTTCTTGATTAAAAAAAATAAAGAAGATTAATCTAAACTATGGACTTTGGGTAGTAATGATGTGCCAGTGTAGGTTCATCGATTGTGACAAATGCACTAGTCTGGTGTGGGATGTCCACAGTGAGAAAGGTTATACATATGTGGAGACAGAAAGCATATGGGAAGCCTCTAAACCTTCCATACTGTTCTTCTGTGAACCTAAAACTGCTCTAAAAATGAAGTATATTAATTTAAGAAGGAGGGATGTAAGTAAATATGATCGTAGATTCAATTTACAAATGATGGTCAGGTGTCATGAAAATCACCAGGAACAAAGAGAGGGTGGGTATATGCCCTTAGAAAAGTTACACCTGAAATTCCACCATTGCACTATGCTTTACTTCATTACGATGCCTTATGTTATTTCATTATTATTAAAGCATATCAATTTTCAGTACTATTTTGCTACATGATGTGGGATCTTCTTGATTGCATAAATATATGCATAAATATATATGCATTATAGATAACCAAGTTTTTAAAACCTGCTCTTTACTTTTTATTATTTGCGCCATCTTTTGAAGTATATTTTTAATTAATGTATATATTGTTTTTTAAATTAGTAATATCATGTGTAAACACTTGCTGTATTATAGGCATTATAATCAGCATATTAGCTCATTTAATCCACAGAATAATCCATACAAAAGTTAGGAGTAACATAACTATTATAGTTTTACAATAAAAAAAAACATTAAGGCATTAAGTAACTCAACATTATGATTATGATGAGTTAGAAAAATGAAATTCAAACGGATGACTATCTAATGCCACAGGATCTTCATACTCTTTTTTTTGTGATACTTCTTAATACAACTGTATTGAAGATACTTATTGAAAAACAAAGAAATAAAGAAAATAACAGAAAATAAAATTCACTCATGCTCAATAAGTCAAAATGTTGACATTCCAATGTGTTTTCAAATTTATGTTTTACTCTGTATAATTTATAATATTGTGATAATGCTTACTATTTTGTTAGAACTTTTATACTTATTTAGGTATCTCACCTTTTAAAACTGATTAGATTTTTCCCTTCAGATATTTTTTAATCTCATTCCATTGTATGGATGTGCAACAACTCCACTAATCACATTTGACATTTTTCCCCTAATGTTGTGATTAATAATTTTTCTTGTACTAATAACTTTGTTTACTTCACTATGTTTATCATGTTCTTAGAATAAATTTATAGCATTAACATTGTTTCATCAGTCCATACCTGTTTCTATGACTTTCTAAAAAAATTCCTGTCTCCGAAAATATATCAATTATCAATTTCAACAACAGCATATTTCTTAGTGTCTAAGTTTCCAAAACCAGGTATTATTATTTATTTTTGTTGCAGTTGGTTTTGTTTGTGCTTCATAATTTTGATAATAGTATCTGAATATCAGATAAACTTGTTTCAGATTAACAGTGAAAGGGGACATTGTTTATAAGAATACAAGTCATCTGTGTTCTTTAGTTCCTTTTTAATGAGCTGCTCATTTTTTTCTCTCTTATCTGCCTCAAACTTTGCCCTATTGATTTGTCAATGCTCTTTAATAGTAAGAATATCATCTTTTTGCTTGTCACATAATTTGTGAATCTTTTTTTTTCTCCAAGTATGTGAAAGCATTATCTGTGCTTTCATTATCAACTATGTTGTTTAGTGAACTAGAGAATGTAATGTTTATGTAGCCAGATCTTTGTGACATCTTATTTTAGTGTTTAGAAAGATTATTATATTTTCTCCTAGCCTTCTTATGATTTTACGTTTACTTCTTTAATCCAACTGAAATTTATTCACCTTTGAAGTGTTAGGCCAGAATTTAATATTTTATTTCTAAGTGCATTTAAGTAATTCTTTCAGCTCCAATCATTAATAAATTTTGCTTATTATTGTAGATTTTAGTCCACTAAGAATTCCAATCACTTCTTCTAAGTCATCACTCTCTCGATTACTTAATTCTCAGAGATTTAGTTGTCTTTGCTTGCTAAGAAGGACCCCGCACCTGGCTATGTCAATCAGTTCTCATTCTTAGAACTTTGGAATTGGCTCTAAGAGACTGTAGTCAACTTATTTAATGTTGGCCACCAAAGAAAAACCAGGTCAAAACCATAGGACTGAAGACCCCATTTTCCACATGAAAAAGTTGACCTATTGAGTTGCCGGGAATGGCCAGCAATCTCTGTACCAACGAATGAAAGCAATCCCTGTACTCCAAACTTTGCTGTGAAAGAAAGGAGAAGTCAAGCGGTCAACGCTCAGAGACAAACAATCTTTGCTCTTCTTTGCTCCTGCTTTTATTGGTCCTTCAGGATAATCACAAATCCTTATCACTGTTTCTCAAGCACGTGATGTGTGACAAGGGGTCTTACTGGAACTAGGAGGATCTGCTTATGGGAAAGATACGATACGCTAAACTGCGTGTTCTACGAGTTCCGCTAAACATAGCCTAAAGGACAGTGCATACATCTCTTAGAACACAGGGTGGCTGTTTGGGCTAAGAGAGCTTCTGGAAAGGTAACTCCCTGTGGCATTCCAATGGCAGAGTGGTGACAGGGGCCTCGGCATTCCAAAGACCTACACCCTTCTCCAAAACCCTCCCTCACCCCCAGCGGCCTCTGTGTTACATTTTAGCAAGCCAGATATTATGGCTGATTTCATGCTCTACATTAACCCCAAAACAGAGTGAGAAATTATATAATAAAATAAATGACTGAAAAGAAGTAGTGATGGGTCTATGTCTTAAGGAGAGAAAGTAAATCAAGGAAATCAGCTGCTGTCAGCCCTGGTGGATGTCCAGAATGTTTGCCTGGATATTTTATTGAGGGCAGGGTAGGCAATATATGCTGAGAGGTATCCTTTTTTTTTTTTTTAATTTTTAATTTTATTATGTTATGTTAATCACCATACATTACATCTTTAGTTTTTGATGTAGTGTTCCATCATTCATTGTTTGAGTATAACACCCAGTGCTCCATTCAATATGTGCCCTCTTTAATACCCATCACCAGGCTAACACATCCCCTCACCCCACTCTGCTCTAGAACCCTCAGTTTGTTTCTCAGAGTCCTTAGTCTCTCATGGTTCATCTCCCCCTCCTATTTCCAACCCCTCATTTTACCCTTCCTACTATCTTCTTCTTTTTTTTTTAACATATAATGTATTATTTGTTTCAGAGGTACAGGTCTGTGATTCAACAGTCTTACACAATTCACAGAATTGGATGGAACTGGAGGGTATTATGTTGAGAGAAATAAGTCAATCAGAGAAAGACATGTATCATATGATCTCACTGATATGAGGAATTCTTAATCTCAGGAGAGGTATCCTTTTGTCATTCCAATAAATTCTGCTTTTTCACTTAACATTGTAGATTCTTTTCTTTGCAACAAAGTAACCTCTAATTAAAACTCAATCATTTATACACTTGTGTATTTCTTGAAATTTTCTTTTCATTTATATACTCTTGTTTGTTCTTACAGCAGAACTTCCTCATACATTTGAATAACAAGCAAGATAAGTCATCATATTTTCCTTTTTTATGAATATATGTTCATGTATATAACATATATAGTATGCATATATATATATATATATATATATATATATATATATATAATGTTTCTAGTCTTCCCCTGTTATAATGGACATCTCTTATGTTTACCTATTAGGAAGAACTTGAGGATTAATCCATCCTGTGGCCAAATCAAAACAAAATCTATTAAAATTCTGATATTTGAATTAAATGTATAAAATAATTCATACAAAAGAGGGGGACTAATTGGACTGACCTGATGTAATTTTTCATACAAAATGTAATTTTTCATACAAAAGAATAACATGTTTCCAGGCACCTGTGTGGCTCAGTCAGTTAAGGTTCTGCCTTCAGCTCAGGTCATGATTCCAGGGTCCTAGTATAGAGTCCCACATCAGGCTCCCTGCTCAATGCGGAGCCTGATTCTCCCTCTCCCCTTGCTCCTACCTCCTGCTCACTCTCTCTCTCTCTCTGACAAATAAATAAATAAAATCTTTTTTTAAAAAAAGAATAACTTGTTTCTGTATTAGATTTTAGTTTTTTATTGTATAAAAATGCATGCATTTTTCATCAATGTTTCAACTAGCATTTACTGAATTCCTGTGATGTTCCAGACCTTGGCCATGGTAGTACATACAGCTGTGAACAGGGTAGACATACTTCTACACCCAGAGAGTTGTTACCTGGAGGGGGAGTGAAGATATTAGAGAGTCAATGAATGAGAAGACCTTGGAGAAGAAGATAGAAACTACATTATTCCAGGCATTATAGGTCAAGTTAAGGGTTTCAGTGTTAATGACAAATTAATGAGTCATTGATAGGCTTTAAGCCCAGAAGTGACATGATCAACTTTGTATAAGATATATTCATGGACACTTATATTTTGGTAGCTTTTTTTTTTTTTTTTTTGGTAATGTAATTTCAAGTGGTTAGTGTTGACACATGGGGAAACTGTTGATTTTGAAGGGTATGTGTGGCATTTATTTGTAGTAATCATAACTTCTAAAAGCTTTTCAGTTGACTAATCTAGGTGGATAATAATGTAAATAAATATAATAATGTATATAAATGTAAATGTATGTAATAATAATATCTTGCATGTATATCCAGATGATATCTCTTATTTTTGTCTATTACTTTAGTCAGGGTTTAAGTCAGGGAAAAAGAACAGGCAACTGGGTATTTCAAGGAAAAATATATTTAATAATAGGTATTAGAGGCTTATATAACTATTGGAATTGTTGAAGACTGACCATGAAGAGGAAATTTAGATGTGTCTGGAGTCATGCAAGTTGTCACAGTGATTCCAGCTGTCTGCAAACTAAATGACATGTTTCTCAGGAGAACTCCTTAGAAGAACACCATGAGAAGTACCAACTATTGATCTCAGCTACCTTCTAGTAACAGAATTCTAAATTTGCTTTGGGGAGAAATTCTTGACCTACTTTAAATCCATGGGATTTAAGTATACTCCAAACCTCAAGTCCTGTTTCTAGAAGTAAGGATGTTGTTATCCATGACTGGCCTTAAGAAGTTATGCAGTTGGCTGCCTACAATGATTGGTTAAGATTTCCACATATCATCAGGTCAGGCCAAGTAGTCCCCCTCCTACAGATGTTGTTGGTGAATTATGTTCACTGAAGTTATTAACTTAACAGAAAATAATTCTTAGACTGATGTCAGCCATCATTGTCACCACATGAAAAAACTGCCCGAATAGAAAACCAACATAAAGGAAAACAGAATATAAAGTTGGACAGAGTCAGATTTTAAAGATGTTTTTGAACAACTCAGTTTCAGTAATGGAGCTAATTTTAGAGGTCAATTTCTCAATTACATTATCCAGTTTTGCTTAAGCCAATTGAATTGGATTTCTTGATTTCCACTGAAAGAATCCCAGTTATTAAACCTATTGAATGTACTTTTATATTATTTTTTAAAAATGCTTGACATTCTATTATTTTAAATAGGATTTCTGCATCTATATTACACATTTTCAGAATATTTTTAAAACATTTTTGCTCCCTGTTGAAGTTTCATATGATGTTAAAACAATAACATTACATAAATTATAAAGTTCTCTAACTTTTCTCTGTTCTAAAAGCTTCTATAGATTGCAATTTTTTTAACTAAAATAACTTTAATTAATTCTATCACCAGACAATTGTTTGCAGGGAAATTCTTTAGCAATTTTAAGTTATATTGCAGAGTTATCATTTTGTTCATATTTTCTATTTCTTACAGAATTTGTTTTTGAAATTCTATTCACAGAGGTTTTCAAATATTTTAGTGTACTAACTGATGATTGAACATTCCTTGAGTTTGTTTTGGTTGTGTTTTTAATTTTATTGGATTATAGGTTTTAGGGATGTTATAGTAGTTTTCCCCCCACAATGTCTAGTGGATTGTTTTATAGAAGGAGGGAGGATGTAGTTAGAACTCTCGGGAACAATATTCAGTGAGAATGGTAAAGAAAATGTATTTACTCTTTCTTACTTAGCTATTTCCCCTATTAGGAAAAAAATGGCAAAAGGTAAATCTTGGAAATGATCATATGATGGACAGATGTCACATGGGAGACTGTTGCTAAGGTGTGATTCTGACACATGGCAACAATACACTGGAAGCTAATAGGGGTAGGAGGAAGGAAATGTGTGTTTTCACTCCCTTGTTAACAGTATCTAGTCTGTCTCATTCTCTTCTTTATTTCAAGCCTCAGGCACTTTGTGACTCTAGTTGTTAATTTCTCTGTCTGTTATTTTTTCTCTCCTGACACCTCTCTTCTCATTCTGTCACTACTACTATACCTGTGTTTTAAGGTTGACTGGTGGCTTGAGTTAGTGAAACTTTTTATCCTGTGGGCTTTCCATTCAAGATGACATGCGTGAAATGGTTTCTAGTCATCCAAAGAATTAACTCATTTCTAATGAAAAGGAGGCCAGTTGTTCCTAAATATGATACTGCATGTGATTTAAACCTCAATATGGACAGGAATATATAACTTTTCAGGCCTACTTTTCAGGCCTTTGATGTTGCGTGGAACCAAGAATAAAGGCCAACAGAACATCACATAGACATAAAGCCAAGATCAAAGAGATTGGGTGTCAAAGAGTACTGACATAGTAGATACTCATTAAACATTTAAATTTGCATATTTTAATATTCAAATACATTTTAATTAAAAGCTAAGCACATTTTTATTATTTCTATTTAATTAAAAATATACCAGTTCTTGATTTTTATCTATTTGAGGATTTATTCCATCTTCCCCTACAGAAAGGAATTTCAATTACAAACCTCACTGATAGACTCAATTATTAACGTGGTTTTAAATAGCTAGATTTATTATGTCCCACATAACTTTCTATTTTTTTTTTTGCTTTTCACTGATAAATTGCAGCTACTTCTGGAATGAAATACAAAAGTTCACAATTTCCGTATAAAATTAACCAAATCAAATAATGACTAAGAACATCCTAGCTAATTGATAAAATGTATATATCACATATCTTATGTACCATACAACCCAATTTCTAATTTTAGTATTCCCAACATGTAGAAAATAATTATGGGTTTTGAAATATTACATCCAGTCTTTGTTATATCTCAGAGCCAATTAACTCTACCTAAGTTATTAGGAAATGCCAAGAGCTATCTGGCATCTTGGCTTCCAAATTATTATAATGGGATATTAGTACTTTTAGATTTAAGGAAATTTTAAAAATGAAAATAAGAAGAATCTAACTGCTTATTATCGGAAAATCTTTCAAAGTATAGGAAATTCAAAAACATGAGGACTGTATATATTTTTTTGACTATAATGTCCATGGTTTTATTTTTTTTTACATCCTTCTGACACAAAAGCACATTCCTAGTACATGCTCAGCATAAGTAGTTTTGAAATCTGTTCTCGAGAATTTTGAGAGAATAATTATATCATTTAAGAAGATGTTCTTGCTAATGTACTTGCTCATTTCTTCCTTTTAACATTCTCTAAATTATCTCATCAAATGTACTACATCATAAATTCACATTATGACTTTGGGCACACATGGCTAATATTTTCGAAGGACAAAATTTTTTCATGTTAGTCTAACTTCTTCTATGTTGGTAATTTGAGATAATATAATTTTAAAAAAGGTTAAACACCTTTAAGACTTCAAACATTTTTCTCATTTTCTGTTAGGACCTAAGGCTTATATTTTCATATTTTTTGTAATCATACTTAAAAGGAAGAAATCAATAAATCTTCTTTTAAACTTACTTATATAATCACAAACACAACTCACATATGACCTGAAATTTATTACTAAAACCACAAATACTGGCAATTTGTGGAATGGGTATTCATACATTGTAGTTTACAATTTCTATGTTAAGTGTTAGCTAGTATGTTAAATGCCAAGAAACAAGCATCTACCTATATTATATATTTAACTTTTTAATAATGCATTTTAAATTTTACCTTAGTGATAAGTGTATGATAAATCATTTTTCATAATGTAATGCAAAGTAAGATGACATAAATAATGTAACTTAACATGTTTATAAAAATATAATATGTGAGAGTCCAAAATCTTTTAAAGAATTATGAAAAACTACATATGTTAACTGTGTGTATGTGTGTGTATTGTGTGCGCATTACAAATATATGCATTCACATGCATATATGTCATTATAAACAAAATAACATTCATCCAATTCATTGCCTTCTATTTCCAATGAATTCAACTTCTCATTTTTTTCTCTATATATCTCTTTCTCACTCTTCCATCTATATCTATCTACAGAAATAATGTGAAGCCATACTGAATTTATCCTACTTTTCAGGCCTATTGGTGGATATTTTTGCTTTGCTTGCTCTTTAAACACATCTCTATGTTTTCAGAGATTAATTTGAAGGTAAGTTGTGGAAACAGAATGGAATATTTTATAGGGAAGAGATGTCATTGTTAATATCAGAAATGAGGTAGTAATTTCTTTTTTTTTTTTAAGATTTTATTTGTTTATTTGAGAGAGAGAGAATGAGAGGGAGAGAACACATGAGAGGGGATAGGGTCAGAGGACAAAGCAGACTCCCTGCTGAGCAGGGAGCCCGATGCGGGACTCGATCCAGGGACTCCAGGATCATGACCTGAGCCGAAGGCAGTCGCTTAACCAACTGAGCCACCCAGGCGCCTGAGGTAGTAATTTCATAGCCCACAGAATGTGTAGAAGTATGATATTTAAACTACTGTATTTTAAGTTTTATCGGAAACACTATAAGAGAGTTTAAACAAAAGAAGTGATGCTGTGGGTTCCACTGGGTGATTTGGGAATCCTCTTGCCACTGAACCTACCACGAAGGGGTTTGTTCATTTGACTGACTGATCCTGATTATCGAGGGGAAAGTATGTTGCTATACTATATTGAGTGCAGAAAAGAACATTTCTGGAACCCATGGGATCTTATGATGTCTTCTTTAAATCTCAGGTCTTACTATATTTGTGAATGGAAGATTAGATAAACCTAAAATAGACAATACTAAAAAGAACTCTGACCTTCAAAATAGAAATTTGGGGTCATTTCCTGACGTCAAAAATCCTGAAAAGTTTAAGTAATGTCTAAAGCAAAATTAATATGGTTTGGAAAGATGAAGAAGTAAGTTATAAAGACAAACTCCAGTATTGTAAACTGTGACTAAGTTAAAGATAATTAAATAGTATATGCTTCACTTATTATATAAACATGACATATTAAATATTATATATTTGTCCATATATTTACATTTATATTATATAAATTTTACTCTAATTTTCCCTTATTTTATAAACCTTTAATCGATGATGTTCATCTTTATGATTTAATGTTCAGGTTTCTGATTATGAAAATGGCGATGTGATCAGATTAGAATGCGAATGGATATTATGGAGAGATAGAAAGAGAACTGATAGGTTTTGGATCTCCTTTTCTTGACAAGGGTCAGGCATGTTTTCATTAACATGCAGGAGACTTCATTGCATTTGACGGAACCATGTTGTTTTTCTTACCCAGAGCTTTCTCCTTCCTACACCAAATCCTGATTCACATAAATAATTTAAACCATATAGCAATGGGATTCAGAATTTATTCTCTCTTGGTCAAGGAAAAATATTGGCATCATGGGACTAGACCAATAACATTTATTTTATTTATTTTAATAATATTTTTGAGTGATAAGAAATGTACTTCTTTTTTAATCTGAGTATATAGTAGTACATATAACATAGTTGCCACTTAATAAATATTTTCTATGCAAAGGCATGTCTTCAGGCATCTTCCTCTTTCCCTAATGTCTTAGATTTACATAAACGTGGCTTTTATTTAGAAATTAAAAACAGCTGATTTTATTATTCCCCCCTCAAGTAATAATTTTAACTTGCTATTAAATTTTAAGGACAACTAACTACATGTTCATAAAATATCAGATTTCAGCATTTGTAAGTTCACTACACCCTAATATCACTATATAGCTACAGTGTATCAAAGGCTAATTTTATTTCAAGGGGTGGAAATATATATCCTAAGGAAAATTTCACGATATTTTCATTATTTAACTGTCTCAATTACGTTAAGTATTTATGAACATAAAATTACAAATTGTACATCCACATCTGTACTATTTCATTAAATATTACAGAGTATTTTAAATCACATGGCAATGTTCCAGACAACACAACAATATTCTGGCTTTGGCTGGTGTGAAGATTATAAAACATGCTTAGTTTTCTTAAGATTTCTTCAAACTCAATTCAAGATTCTAATGTCAAACCTGAACATGAGATGCTGTAGCAGCCTACTCAAGCTGTTCAGTGAATTTGGAGTTGCCTTTAGCGATGGCATATCTCTTGTGGGCTGATTGGCTGTCCTACCTGTCATTTCCATGGATGCCATTTCTTTTTTTACCTTGCACTTCTGAAAATGTCATATATTTTGTTTCAGAGAAAAGGGATATTTTTATCCTTTTCAAATTTTAACACGTTAGTGTAATTTCAAAAGATCTATCCTAGAGCTATAAAATATAATAATGGAATTCTAAATATTTGATAGTCATTGAAAATACTTTCATCTGTATCTTTAAATACTTATGTATCACTTATAATTTTGAAGTCTATCCTAGTATTTCAATTTGGTCTGTATATATAGAGTAGTACATTATAATACTACATTCATGTTAAAAATGCTTTGGTTGAAGAAGGAGCACTTGAAGACCTTTCATGTATCCTTTTAAGACATTTCTTCTAACAGACTAGGTGAGGCAGTTTTTCACCGTGTTCAGCATGGTGTGACATGCGGGGAATTTGGATCCCTTGGATTCTACTTCATAATGGGAGCTTTCAACATTTGGAGCAAATGAGGTTTCAAAAACTATAATATAGTTTTTTATAAGTTCTTCCACCTTTTTAAAGTATGTTTTTCCAAAACTACTCAAAACAAATCCAATCTATCCTGGGCTTAAAACTTAAATAGTTTGTTGTTGTTCTTTTGGCATATAGGATAATAAGTAATCCATAAGCGTGTGTTTGTATGAATATATGTATATATTTTTCTATATACACATGTATTTTGATATGCTTTGTTAACAAATTAAAACTATTACTTGAAGTGGAAGTAAAAATTACATTTATGGAAATATAAGATGTTGGAAAAAGGGGAAGATGCCTGAAAACATGCCTTAGCATAGAAAATATTTTATTAAATGGCAAATTTGTGCCAAAATAATGTAACAAAGGAAATGTGGTTTTAATTTTTATATATTAATTTTAGCGATAAACTGTGTTTATACATTCATATTTTGACATAACCTCTTCAACGATAAATTCAAGTTACTGAATACTGGCTCAGTATCTCCCAGATGTGGTTAACAAGTTCCCTCCCCCTTTTAGCTAATAGGATTCTTTGCCCACTTTGGAAGGAAAGCAAATGATTCTAAAATATATTTATTTTCAAAGGTGATATGATGGCAGATTTTAGTAAACTGACCATGATCATATGCCTAGTAGTGGGTATTGAATATTTTGATAAGGAAACTAGCAAAACTTCCAAATACTATTAAAGAAATGATTTCTACTTAAATCTTTTATATGGGTAGTTTAATCATTCAGAATGCTTTCTCTGTAAAAATAGTCCTTTGTAAGGGCTCAAAAGTTTGGATTACTGATATTCTATGACCTATTTGTTAAATAAGTAGTTTATATAATTCACAGTTTGTAATACATCCATAATATCAATTGTACCCTAATTCAAGATAAAATATATATGTATATCTTTTCCAGATTCTCTTGACTTGTATTTTTACTAGTTTTGCCTTAGATTAGAAAAAAAGAAATCACATTTTTATTTCTCAAATTTAATTGAAGTTCTAGAGTTGTGGATTGAAATTTCACGGCAATTTGTTTTTGAAACAATATAAAATTATGTAGCTAACAAAAAAGCAGGAAAGAAAAAATAAACCATGGTTACTGTAGAAACTGAAAATATTAACTTTTATTTAGACTTTCTTTCATGCTTATATGGGCCTTGTTTGTACTCTAACATTCATGCTATCTTCTGAACAAAGAGATTCAACTTTCCTAAAATATCTAGGGAGAACAGTGAAATATTGTTTTCATATACAAACTAAAAAGATCTTTTTCTACATGTTCTAACCTATCTAAGAGAGGTGTTTATTTTTATTTTTATTTTTTTTAAGATTTTATTTATTTGTGAGAGAGAGAGCATGAGTGGGGCAGAGGACAGAGGGAGAAGCAGATTTCCCATTGAGCAGGGAGCCTGATGCGGTACTTGATCCCAGGACACCGGGACACCGGGGTCATGACCTAAGCCAAAGGCAGACTCTTAACCAACTAAGCCACCCAGCCCCCACCCCCCAAGAGAGTTTTAAATAGTGATATAATTATCGATTCTTGCTAA
The DNA here is from genome assembly GCF_011800145.1 of Mirounga leonina. Lineage (NCBI taxonomy): Eukaryota > Metazoa > Chordata > Mammalia > Carnivora > Phocidae > Mirounga > Mirounga leonina. Next base: position 15,930,932 of record NW_023270865.1, read on the forward strand.
AGACTGATAAATCAAAACTTTTGATTGATAATAGTCGGACTCCTCATATGCAAACACCCTTCCAGGCCTTTTTTTTTTTTTTTTTATGATCAAAAGAGATATAAATCAATGGCTATCATTTAGGGCACGACACTTCCAGAAATCATAACATGTTCACAGACCCCAGTGGTAATAAATTTAAACTATTTCCTTTTTCTTGTAAGTCATGGCCAGCAAGACTATATGACTCTCCAGAGACACCCAGAAAAATGCTGTGGTTTAGTTTACCTAACTGCAAGCACAGATTTGTTTCAAATTCATTATTCAGCTCTAGTATAAAGAGTTGGGAACACTCAGGTAAATAATCAAATAATAAAGACAAACGGAAAATGGTGGTATGATCATGAAAATACCTTAAACTCTATGTGGAAGGAGTAAGGCTATCATGGACAAGCTATATAGAAATCTAAATATTAGTTCAAGAAGAAGGTCAGTACATAGATGGTGCTTGTAGTTTACTTAGTGATTGATTAAAGACCTGGAGTTTGAGGTCAAGTTCTGCATCTGCGATTGAGTACCTGCCTGACTTTGGGCCAACTATTTTCTTCTCTATGATGCAGTTTTTCATTTCCATAAGGCCATTTAACATTTCTAACCTCATAGAATTCATGTAGGTAAAAAATAAGAACATGTCAAAGACACAGCTCAATACCTTGTGCAGGACGAGTACTCATGATTACCTTTCTACTAGGAATAAATTTGGGGCCACGAAATGTTAAGTGATGAAGTAGTCTTAACATTATGAGGTATTTTAATGGACAGCAAGTAGATCCTCGTACAAAATTATTAAAGGACTTCAAGGTAATATTTACTTTGTTTACATGGCACAACTATATATATGCAATTATAATGTAAGCTGAAGGTATAGATGTTTCATTTTTTCAAAACTTTCTGCAAATTAGAATTCTACAGAAAATTAACATTTCAAGACCTGTCTGATTTTTTTTTTCTGTGATGTTTAGGTATATTCTGTGGTTTATTATCAGCCTAAAAAGGCTTTTGTAAACACTATTATCTAAAATTTTCACCATTATTCATGTATCAATTTCTTGAGTTCCCAATTGAAATTTCTTCTAGGAAACGAGGAAAATGATATAATGATATGATAAGTTTAGCAATTCTTAACTTTACACAGGAAAATTTTAGGCAAAGGGACTTGGTAATAAAGTACAGGTCAGATTAGTGTTTTCATATTCTTTGGGTAAATAGTGCCTACACCAGTTTATACTCCCACCAAGAGTGCATTAGGGTTCTTTTTCCTCCACATCCTCACCAACACTCCTTGTTTGTTGTGTTTTTGATTCAGCCATTCTGACAGATATCTCATTGTGTTTTTGATTTTCATTTTCCTCATGATTAGTGGTCTTGAGCATGTATTCATGTCTCTGTGGCCATCTGAATGTCTTCTTTGGAGAAATGTTTGTTCATATCTTCTGCCTATTTTTTTTTTTTTTTTAAGATTTTATTTATTTATTTGAGACAGAGAGAATGAGAGACAGAGAGCATGAGAGGGAGGAGGGTCAGAGGGAGAAGCAGACTCCCTGCCGAGCAGGGAGCCCGATGCGGGACTCAATCCCGGGACTCCAGGATCATGACCTGAGCCGAAGGCAGTCGCTTAACTGACTGAGCCACCCAGGCACCCATTCTGCCTATTTGTTTAAAAGATTTTATTTATTCATTTGACAGAGATATAGACACAGTGAGAGAGGGAACACAAGCGGGGGGAGTGGGAGAGGGAGAAGCAGGCTTCCCGCTGAGCAGGGAGCCTGATGTGGGGCTCGATCCCAGGACCCCGGGATCATAACCTGAGCCGAAGGCAGACGCTTAATGACTGAGCCACCCAGGTGCCCCTCTTCTGCCCATTTTTAATTGGATTAATCGTTTTTTGTTTTGTTTCTGGTATAACCATATTGTCTTTCTAAAACATGAAAAAAATGAGTGGATAAAATATTTATGGCATCTTTTTTTAGGAGAAAACATAAAGAACTCCAGAATCCAGAATACTTAATTATTTTAAATACACAATAGGGTATATAATCCTTTTAAGTATACAGTTGATGAAAACTGTGGTAAATGGTCAATCTTCTCAAGTATACAAATGAAGAAAATCTATGGGATTATTTCAAAGCAGAATTTTACAGTAATAAGAAATGAATTATAAACATAATATAAATGTTAACACAACCTGTATGGCGGTGTGCACTTTGATTCATTAATTTAATAAAGGGTAATTTGTACCTACTACAATGAAGAAACTATTCTCCAGGCAATTAAATTGACATCACTGACCTTATGTAGCTTTCACTCTTTTGTGGGTAGGGTGGAGATGGGAGGGCTGATGAAAACAATGACGATAGCAAATATTCTGGTATGTTAGAAGTAACAAGTTCCACAGAGCAAAATAAAGAAGAAAATGTAGAAGGGGATTGCAGGAGGTGGTGGTGAATGAGCGGTGGCTGAGATTTTTCTGAGTGACTTCAGGAGAAGGTCATGGTTGAACAAAGACATTAGTGAGAATGAAGAGCATAAACCATTCAGAAATTTGGAGGAAAAGTTAATGTCAAGAGGAACAGCCGAAGCAAAAGCAGGTGTTCATGTTTGAATTAAAGGCATAAAGGCCAGCAAGGCTGACATGGAGTAAGCAAGGGGGAATTAATAAAGGAGGGCTCAGGGAGGACACAATGACCCAGGGTACTTTGACCTTCATAAGCGCCCATTGTGAAAGCTTTGACTTTATCTCGTCTTTTCTTTCTTTCTTTCTTTCTTTCTTTCTTTCTTTCTTTCTTTCTTTCTTTCTTTCTTTCTTTCTTTCTTTCTTTCTTCCTTTTTCTTTCTTTCTTTCTTTCATTTTATTATGTTATGTTAATCACCATACATTACATCTTTAGTTTTTGATGTAGTGTTCCATGATTCATTTTTTGCATATAACACCCAGTGCTCCATGCAGTACATGCCCTCTTTAATACCCATCACCAGGGAACCAGTTAATACTGAGTAAATTTAAAATAGTAGAAAACTAGAAAGAGCACTTTTGGTTTTGATTTTTCACAAACTACTAGCTCCCCAGTGAAGGTGAATGTTTTAATAAATAATGTTTAAGGGTGCCTGGGTGGCTCAGTTGTTAAGCGTTTGCCTTTGGCTCAAGTCATGATCCCAGGGTCCTGGGATTGAGCCCCACATCCAGCTCCCTGCTCCGCGGGGAGCCTGCTTCTCGCTCTCCCACTCCCCCTGCTTGTGTTCCTGCTCTCGCTATCTCTCTCTCTCTGTCAAATAAATAAATAAAATCTTAAAAAAAAAAGAAAGAATGTTTAAAAAGTGAAAGAAAAAGCCCCTCATGAGGAATACTCTATCTTGTCTGTCTAAAAATATTTTATTTAAATGTAGGGAAATTTTCTTGTTTGTTTCCATACTGTGCAGATTAATACTAGCTTTACACTACTATGACTTGATGGAATTGTCAAGACCATAAATGATTTTGGGGCCAGTTGTGGTGACTTTCTGGTAAATGTTCATGACAAAATGTGTTTTCCAGCATCTAAGTTACCTCTCCTCCTCATATAGGGAAGATAACTAACTGTATGTAATGAAAATTTCCTATCTGTCTGACGTCCCTTTTCACACCTACTGCTATTCATCTCCTTTGTTTCCCTAATCTTGGGAAAGTTTGGAGATTATTTGACCATAATTTCTAATATAGGAATAGAGATACTTATTTAAAAAAAAATCATGTTTTATCTTTGATAAATTGATGACTCTGGAAAGATTAGAGTGACGTTCGCCTTAAATTAACTGATTTTTTTACTAATTTTATCACCATGTAAATGTCATCACAATATTTTAGTTAATAGAAAATTTTTATTTAACTTCTCGTGATTGATATTTTTAAATTATTCCAGTTCTGTGGTAAGTTAACATTATTTCCACAGGTTATTACAAAAATATCAAATTAGGTTTAATGGACTAAAATTGTAATAATGGATAGCTTCTAAAATGTTTAATGGTGTGAATATTATAAATGCTATGCTGAAATTGAATTTCTAGATCTTTAGTCAACTTTAAGACTTTGGATCAATATTAAATCAAGTTCATAAAAATTTGGATACCTGGACACTTTCAAAGTAAGAAAATGATAAAATCAATGGTCATTAAGCATAGTTTTAAATTAAATTCTCCTTTCTTATTTTTATGTAAAAAATGTATACAACTTACTAGGAGGTATACATATTTTTAAATGTGTGATCTGCGGGGTTTTAACCTGAACATGAGTTCGGTTTCTGGGTTTAATTACATACTCTAGATCCCTGATTTAGAAGTGCATTTCAAACTGTTCATAATCTTTCTGTCTGCTTGCTTCAAGAAACAATAGCTCCTCAAAGATACATTTGTGACCAAACTAAACAATCGATTTATACAAACTTAACAGCTGTTCATTTAAAGGCTAGGGCTTTTAAATTTCCCACTAATCAGTTATTGTGTCATAGCATCTACCCAATCCCAGTCTGTTCCTGACTTGAAGGATTCATATTAGAGTTCTCCAGACCCTAAAACTCTATCCTGCCTTAATGCCTGATTTTGAAATACTCCTCAGACCGTCACAATGGTATTCTTCCTTACTGCAATAGATCTAACATACTTACCTTTGCCTGATCAACAGTTTTATAGTAGGCTTCTAAAACCCAGTAGTCAACAAATGCAATGACAATTTGTTAAATGAATGCATGAATGGTATCTTATGCATATAGCAAATTAATAGCTGCCTAGATGTATGTGAGAAATTTGAGGAGAGAAATAATTTAAGTTTGCCCTTCATGTCACTCTTATAAGGATATGTAGAGTTTTCATTGTCAAACCCAGCTAGATTAGGTATGTATTTTCTAGACTTATACTGACCTTACACCCATATGACATAGTATATTTTTTATCAGAAATTTTGAGAAATAATCCCTGTGACTTTGTTATACAGAAAATGAACATTTTAATATCAAAACCTGGAAAATGCCAATAAGTAGTCTTTCCTACAGTGCTATCTTCTCTCAATTAAAAAGCTGATGATATTTTCCAGAAAATCACATTTAAATAACTGTTTTCTTTTTGTTCATTTACAGTTTGTATATCATTATCCCTATTGAACTGCTTTGGCTTTTTAAGAATGTGGCAGCATCTATTAAGTAGATTATGATAGGAATTTTAGAAAACAGAACTTTTGTGATGCCCATGTGCAAATGATTGACTAACAATGGCTCAACTATCTCACATACACACTCTCCTAACAAATACAGTGTTTCAAGGAAACAAATTCTAATCTCTAATATACCAAATATCCCTGACTATAACAGTAATTAAATAAGTGAATGGACCAGGGGCACCTGGGGATATGGGCAACTCACCTGTCCTCTAAATTACCTTTAACCTGGGAAAAGATATAATGGCATTCATCTGATCTAGAGCATAAACTTGTGATTCATTATCAAGTGTGAGGCTTTGATAAGTTTTGAACATGTTCCATTCCTTCAGAAGGCATGCAGTAAATGCACTTAAAGCTTCATTAGGCAAATATTTTATCACAGTTGGGAAAATTGACCATACAGAAACAACTGCTATGAAGTGGAAGACCCAACTGCTGTGTAGATGTGTCAAAAATACTGGTTCAGGGAAGGTTATAAGAGGAAATTTGGACACATAATTCCAATGGCATCCATGTGATCATGCCCAAAATATAAAGGCAAATTATAATTACAGAGTAGAACTATGTATAATTTAAATACTACTGTTGATATTCCAAAGTAGCATCTGATATTTCATCAGCTAGATTTAGGCTAAGATGGGTGGGTGAAATAGGTGATGGGGATGAAGGAGAGCACTTGTGATGAGCACCAGGTGTTGTATGGAAGCTTTGAATCACTATATTGCACACCTGAGACTAATATTACATGGTATGTTAACTACCTCGAATTTAAATAAAAATTTAAAAAAAAGAAATAGACTATATTTTTAATGTTTTAATTTAAACATGATGTTCTGTTCCAAATTCAATATCATTAAACTCAATTGACCCTTGAGTAATAACCCAAACATAAGGACACAAAAATTGCAAAGGCTTTGGGCAATTCTATTTACTCTTTCTCAAATGTGAGTATGACATTATAGAGAAAAGCAAAATGTCAACTCTGTCAATAACTAGTTAAGGGATATTGGGCTATTTCTCGAATCAGTTTCTTTACATTTTAGCTGTGGAATTAAATATGACTTCAAAATATTCTCCTCCATTACAAACATGTGAGATTCTTAAAAGCAAATATTCATGTGTATTCGTATTGCCTTGATATTAATGGAAAATGATGACACTGTACAGATACTGCTTTTACTGTATATAACTAAATAATCAACTATTTCTATAATTTATCCTCAAGTGTAACCAAAACCTAAAACTTTAAGGATGTATATGGATATATAAACCTCTAAAGATTGAGTAAGAGTAGCCTAATAGTACCTGACCCTAATTTTTGAAGGATTAAAGAACACCCAATTTGAATATTTCTTGAATTAGTTAATCCATCATGAGGTTGAACTTTCTTTAAAAAAATGTATCTTTATAGACACACGTACATGTCTTATTATTTCAAGGAACAACAATAAAAAGTGGGTTAAATTGTAGCATTAAGTAACAAATAATATTTGCCATTAATCAAAAAGCCAAATAAACTTGACTGAGAAAAAAGAAAACAGAGGGTATACCACTTAGGAAAAGCCTTTCTAACATTGTTGCTCAGAAATGTCCCTGTCAAGTTACTCCAAATATTACTAAATGTACCTATAGGTTAGACTACTTATCTGGAAAAAGACAGAATGTTTAAAGAATGAAGATTTGCTTTCTGTTTTTCACATAATCCTTCTATGAACTATGCCTAGGATGGCTAGTTTCATTGTTCAGTGGATTACTTTTTTTCCTAAATCAAGAAGATGGATGCTTCCGGTGAATATGCCTGGCACACTGCACCTATAAGAGGAAAAGTATAACACACTGGCAGAGGTCAAGGTTTATTAGCAGCAACCAAAAACTACCTCAAAGTTTTACTCTTATTTACTCATAGTTAATGCCTAACCTAGTGTTGTCAAGGATCGCAGATCTAGAGTCATTGTTCATGTTTCTTCAATGAGTTAGTTTGAATGGGCAGATTAATGAAATGAGACAAGAAATAATTAGCTGGGGAAAATTATTATAAATTCTTGCTTCCTTTGGACCTCTTTTTTTTTTTTTTTTCCCCAAGCATGGATGAACCTGTTCTGTAAATGTGTATTCCTTCAAGTAAGAACCTAAAAAACAAATAATTGTGATGTGTTTGAATTTCAATGATAAATATGGTCATGACTTTGTGGGGCAAACAATAAACTAAGGCAAAGAAATCTTTGAAAAAATCTTGAGAAATCACCAAAGCAGCTGTGTGGAACAGGTTTCAGTAACTACCTAAAAGAAATAGGAGATTCAGTCAGGGCTAGTACATATATAAACTGGAATTGGGCATTTTGATGGGTTGACATTTTTCCATGACAAGTTCAGAAACTTAAGTGATTCTAGAAATGTCAGAGAGGAGCTTAATAGGCACCCCAATGAAAACATTAACTATACAATTAAACTGAATGAGAATAAATTCTCCTTTTATGAGAAAAAGGTCAATGCTATCCTGATCTTAGAAAAAAAAAAAAAAAAGGAATTCAGACACACACAATGAAAGCCAATTAGAGAACTAAAGTTAATGTAGTTCAGTAAAAAGAGAGGTTTTTATCAGCTTTCTCAGCTATTACTTTCATATCAATTTAAATTTGAATTATGAGAAAGCACAGTTTAATAATATCTATAATCTCATAGATACCCTCATGAACTCAAAGGAACTTCAGGATCCTAAACATGTAATAAACTACATCTTCATATCATGTTTTCATATCTTTCACCAATGACATTTAAAAACATTCATATTATATATAAGTGAAAACCAAGTCCAAAACTAAACGGTTAAAAGTCTAATATATCTATTTCAATGTTAATTTCATTATTCATTGACCTTCAAATTAATAATAAAGGTTTACATTTATTGAGCTCCAAATATGTGAAATAACAGTAACATTGGTGGAGGTATAATATGATTACTTCACTTTACACGCAAGAGACATCCTACCTCAAAATACTGGTTCACTCAAGTAGCAAGAAGCAAATACTGGAATCTATTTGTTCCTGGAAGTGCCAGAAAAAGTTTTACCTTTTGATTTCTTGTTTATTTCTGTGGTTTTTTTAATCAGTTAAAAATCGGCCATATGAAATTTTTATGGATATAATATTTAAGTACATTTCATAAAGTCATGTCTGGATGTGTCTGTGTATAATACAATATTGAATAACATAGCTAAAAGTGACTTTGTGATAAATAAATGAAATTATACAGATATTTTGAGTACTTACCTAGAATAATAACTTTGAGAAAGGCTACATGAATTCAAAAAGTTTTTTTTCTCAAATATAGCTTACAATCCAGAAATATAGAAACAATATCACTAATACACAGCATAGTATGAGACCGATTATTACGAGGCCAATTGTTTGAAGTGCAATTAAGCTTTAGTAGAAATAAAAATCAAAATAATTGGGGGAGAAGCAAGAAACTTAATGGAAAAGATGAACAGCTAAATTGAATTTAAAAGTTGGAGACTTTGATGACACAAGCAAACGGAAAGCTATCCCATGCTCAGGGATTTGAAGAATCAATATTGTTAAAATTTCCTTATTACCCAAAGCAATCTACAAATTTAACGCAATCACTATCAAAATACCAACAACATTTTCCACAGAACTAGAGCAAATGATAACAAAATTGGTGTGGAACCACAAAAGGCCCCCAGCAGCCAAATCAAACTTGAGAAAGAAGAACAAAGCTGGAGGTATCACAAAGCAGATTTCAAAATTTACTACAATGGTGTAGTAATAAAAACACTATAATACTGGCACAAAAAAAAGGACAAATACATCAATGGAACAGAATAGAAAACCTAGAAATAAACCCATGTTTTATGGTCAATTAATCTATGACACGGGAAGCAAAAATTTACAATGAGGAAAAGACAGTCTCTTCAACAAAGGGTGTTGGGAAAACTGGACAGCTACAGGCAAACGAATGAAACCAAACAATTTTCCTGCACCATACTCAAAAGTAAACTCAAAATAGATTAAAGACCCACCTGTGAGATCTAAAACCATAAAACTCCTGCATGAAAACAAGTAGTAATTTTTTGATATTAGCTGTATAAACCTTTTTTTTTTTTAACATATTTCTCCTTAGGCAAGAAAAGCAAAAGCAAAATTAAACTATTGGGACTAAACCAAAATAAAAAGCTTTTGTAAAGTGAAGGAAGCCATTAACAAAATAAAAAGGCAACCTAATGAATGCAAGAAGATATTTGCAAACGACATAACTGATAAAGGGTTAATATCCAAAATATATAAAGAATGTATACAACTCAAGACCAAAAACACCAAATAATCCAATTAAAAAATGGGCAGAGAACCTGAATAGACATTTTTCTGAAAAAGATATACAAAGAGCCAACAGACAAATAAAAAGCTTACTATCCCTAATCATCAGAGAAATGGAAATTAATACCACAATGAGATATAAGCTTAAACCTGTCAGACTGTCTAAAATCAAAAAGAGAAGAAATAACAAATGTTGGTGAGAATGTGGGGAAAAAAGGAGTACTCATACACTGTTAGTTAGAAGGCAAATTGGTGCAGCACTGTGGAAAACAGGATGGAGTTTCCTCAAAAAATTAAAAATAGAGGTAGCATATGATCCAGTAATTCCACTACAGTTATTTACCAAAAGAAAACAAAAACGCTAATTCAAGAGATACAGGCATCCCTATGTTTATTGCAGCACTATTTACAATAGCCAAGATATGGAAGCAGCCCAAAAGTCCTTCAAGAGATAAATGGATAGGGTGCCTGGGTGGCTCAGTCGTTAAGCGTCTGCCTTCGGCTCAGGTCATGATCCCAGGGTCCTGGGATCGAGTCCCACATCGGGCTCCCTGTTCGGCGGGAAGCCTGCTTCTCCCTCTCCCACGCCCCCTGCTTGTGTTCCTGCTCTCGCTATCTCTCTCTCTGTCAAATAAATAAATAAAATCTTAAAAAAAAAAAAAAAAGAGAGAGATGAATGGATAAAGATGTGGTATATAAATACAATGGGATATTATACAGCCATAAAAAAGAAATGAGATCTTGTCATTTTTCAACAACAAGGATGGATCTATATGGTATACTGCTGAGTGAAATAAGTCAGAGAAAGACAAATACCATCTGATTTCACTCGAATGTGGGATTTAAGAAATAAAACAAATGAACAAAGAAAAAAAGAGATAATTGAAAAACAGACTCAAAGACAAAGAACAACCTGGTGGTTGCCAGAGGGGAGGTAGGTGGCAGGATGGGTGAAATACATAAAGGCGATTAAAAGTACACTTACTGTGAAATAATTTTTTAATCAATTGGTTAAAAAAATAGAGACTTTGACAGGTAGAAAAAATGGACAGGTAAGGGGATTTTAAGCAAAGGCACCAACAAAAATATAAATCTAGAATATGAAGGAAATATCAGATTGCCTAGAAGACAAGTTACCTGTAGTAACAATAGTATAATAAGGAGAAAATATTTGTTAGAGAAGGTAATATAAAGATTCTAAACAGAAAAGTGATGTAATTAGACTTGTTTTTGGAAGTGCTGTTAGGGCAGGTTGAAGAAATACTAGAGAGATTTCTGTGAGGAAACTTCATGAAAACTAGAGATCACTATATTTTCCAACTTAATATTGTCTATGTATCAGATTGAGATGATGTATGTCTCATCAAAGGTCAATCTCTTTTTGTGACACTATTTTTCTAATATATCATCATGTCATATTTAATAACAAATATTTCATAATTTCAAATATTACATATTTTAAATTTCCACATATAATGTTACTAACACATTTTCACCCATTTGGAGTAGTCTTCACCACTATATCAGCTATATTACAACTGATTTAAAACTGGTAATTTTGGGGGGTGTCTTTGTGGCTCAGTCCATTAAGCATCTTAGGTCATGATCTCAGAGTCCTGGGATTGAGCCCTATATCAAGCCTCTTTTAGGGCTCCCTGATCAATGGGGAGTCTGCTTCTCCTTCTCCCTCTGCTACCCCCTCTAACTTGTACTATCTTGCACGTGCTCTCTCTTTCTCTCATGTAAATAAAAATCTTTAACATTGGTAATTTTTTTCATACACATGCATATTTCATGAAGACAACATATAAAGAAATAATGAAAGTATAGGTTTGAGACATATTTTAAATCTAAGGTCACAAACTGGTGGACCATAGCACAGATCTGGCTTGGAGATGCATTTCCTGCACATTGCTTCACAAACATTTCAAAATTTCCCATGAGAATAAAGAAGTCCTGCTTCTCTTTTGAACAATATGTTGTCTGGCAATACCAAGCCCCTATTTCTGATGGAAGTAGTCATTGGATCTGCAGATAGATTGTATCTTTCTCTACAATAGGAGTATACTCTCCCATTACAAGACCCTGCCATTCCCTGTACTCTAATACTTAACACTTAAGCCACCACACTCACATATGTCCCCTGCCTGGCTTCTGTTGGCCTTTAAAATGAAATCTATGATTTACAGAAATAATCAAGAGGATGTGGCAATTGACTAAAGGAGAGTGAAAATGGAGAGAAAGGAGAAAAAATGATGCTATGGTTTTATTTTGTTTTGGCTCCAGCAAAATAGAGTCACCAAGTTTAAGAGCTTGTTGAGCTCCTGGATTCGCAGTTAAACCTACATGTTATGGACATACCCTTATGGTGAGCCCCATGATCCCTACTAGGTGATATGCATTCCCTTGTGGAAGCCCTCATGCTGAGTGTGTGTGGGAACAGTGACTTGATTCTAACATATAGTATAAAAAAAAAAAAAAAAAAGGTGGTGGGAAATATGTGATCGTGTATCCATAAATATGTGATTAAGTTACACAAGATCTTAGTGTTCATCTTGCTGGAGTGTTTTTTTGTTTGTTTGTTTGTTTGTTTTTCAGAGAGAGAGAGACAGAGACAGAGATAGTGAGAGAAAACACAAGTGGGGAGGAGAGGGAGAAGCAGGCTCCCCGCTGAGCGGGGAGCCAGATTCAGGGCTCGATCCTAGGGCCCTGGGATCATCACCCAAGCCGAAGGCAGAAGCCTAACTGTGCCCCATCATGCCGGAGTGTTTTACTAGCTTCCTGACCTGAGGATGCAAATGGCTCTGTAGGGGAACCCCATGCTGGCAGGGAACAGCAGATGGCCTCTAGGAGTTGAAGGCCGCCTCCAGCTGACAGACCCCAAGAAAACGAAGCCCTTAATGCTTACAACCACAAGAAACTGAATCCTGCCAACCATGTGACTGGGGATGCAGATCCTACCCTACTTTGTTGAACCTCCAGATGAGAACTCAGGCCTGGCTGACACCTTGACTGTTGCCTTGTGAGACCCTCAATTAGAGGACCCAGGGAGACCATGCCCAGATTCTTGGCCTAGGAAAACTGTGAGCTACTGAATGTTTGTTGTTGCAAGCTGCTAAGTTTCTGGTAATATTGTCACACAGCAATGGATAATGCACTACTAATTTTCATTTCTTATATTAAAACACATTTCCTCAGAAGTATCTTTTCATATCTTTAAAAATAATAGGTGACCCAATTTTACATTCTGAAATATACTAATGTTCTTCATCTACAGAAATCTGAAAATATGTGGGGATTTACTTATCATTATCTATAATTATTTACCTGAATCTCTTTATAATTATTTGCCAGATCCCTATCTTCTCCACACATCACAAAATAAAGATATCACATCATTGTTGTTACTTCTTCCATCAGGAGTTTTGTTTGGTTGGTTGGTTGGTTGGCTGGTTGTTTTTTTGTTTTCCCCCTACCTTGAATCTCGTTGCGCTTGTGACTGCTTTATAACAGAGTACAACTGAAGTGACACAGTGTCATGCCATGATCTAAGGAAGCACAGGCAGCTTTGCAGAGTCTCACAGACTGAGAAAAACTGAGCCCCCACCACAGTTCTCGCTGAGCTAAAGCCATCAGCCAGCAACAGCTCTGCCATGTGAAAGAAACATCTTGGGAGTGGATCCTCCAACCCAGTGTTGAGCCAGCCACAGAGGACAACACAAAGAACAGAGGTGAGCTGTCTGAAGGGTTACATATTTATTGTTATTATTATTATTTTTTTAAGTAGGCTCCATGCCCAACGTGGGGCTTGAACTAACAACCTGAGACTACAAGTCAAATGCTCTAATGACTGAGCCAGCCAGGCACCCTTCTAAAAGAGTTACAACCAAATTGCAAAATCATAAACAAACATGCCTTTGTTAAGTGTAGTTAACTACATCTTGTGGTAGTTGGTTATACAACAGACAATCAAAACATTAAGGAAAATGTGTATATCCTCAGGGCTTAAAAGTGTAATTGACACATAGAAGCTCTATCTCTATTTATTGAATGGATTAAGCCATTTTAACTCTCTTCTTTTAATGGAGATTTACAAGAAGTAATGTAATATTATGATCTGAAATTCATTAAAAGAACTTTTGAATAAAGATATAGTTTTAGGTATAGACTTTTATGAGACAATATTTGGATTTAGAGAAGTAGATTACCTCTATGAAGAGGAAAGACTAAGTTGTAAAAAGCTTAGAAGATATCACCATAGTGAAAAAAGATAATGACAAAAATGGAAGCTGAAAAAAAAAAATGGATGGTTTTGGTAGAAAAGTATGAGAATTCCATATTCTAGATTTAGTTCCTTTTTAAAGAACATGTTTTTTTTATTACTGTACTTTCAAACTCCAACTGAGAAATATATCATTATTTGAAAAGGAAAAGTGGCTTATTCACCCTGTATTTCATGTTTATTGCAGTTTATTTTTTCATAAAGGCATTTTTTGAGCATACTCATTTAGATAATTTTAGTCAACTATATAATTTTAAATTATTAGTCAACTTAAACATTTTATATATCTTTTTAGACAATAGCTAGACATGTAGTAATTTCTGTTACCACATTTGACCATAGTATGGTACCTTATTATTTATTAGGAAAACTTCTCTGGCCTAATGTTTAAATACTTTCAACATATCAAGGAAAAAAGCATTAAATAAAATAGTGTCACTATAATGAATATCATTAGGTTTAGTAAAATAGTGGGGCGACTGGAAAGAGACAGAGGGGATCACAATATTCTGTAAAATTCTTCAACAAATTGCATTTATTATTTTTATGTAGTCCATTTACACATATACCCATCTCTGTGAGGATAATAAACTTTTCCTAGAATACCCTACCATTTGAGAATGCAAGGCTCAGAAATTCAACACATGCTAGTAAGTTTGGTATGTGGGGTATTTCTCTAAATTTGATATCTAAACTTTATGTAGTTTTATGAATAGGCCTGCATTTATTTTATCTGGGGAAATTTTTCTATTAAATTATATTATTATATTATATGCTTTGGGAAGTCCTACAGTAATTAAACTAGCATGTCTCAAATATGTTGACTATGGTTGACTTTATTTTAATTGAAGGACAGTTATTAACCATATAAGAAAATAAGGCTCTATGTACACATTTTGGGAAATAATACTTAGGTGAGAGGGACTTTAAAATTCAAAATTAATTGATTAGCATGATCCTCTGGCAAGAGAATGACATTTATATGTATAAAAAGCTAGTTTTATATAACTACTCCAACAGTGATCCTAGGGAAAATAAGTTATTTTCTATAAGTTCCAGTTCCTTTGTCAGTAAAATCAAATTACTTTGACAATTACAGAAGGTCATTCTGAATAAATTATGTATAAGCTAAAATGTAGTATATGAATTTTCATAATTACTGTCTCAGTGATTTCATTATTCTATCTCTGCCTGAGTCATAAGAAGTTAACTGCCAAAAAAGAAAAAGTCACACATTCCCACTAAGTGTTCCTAATTGTTTGAAATCTCTTATTCACATTCACAGTGATGGGAAATCTGATTCCAATAAACTTTACTTTATTAATTTCAACTTTTGCACAAAATTTTCTCTTGCACAGCAGCAGATCATGCCATGTTCTTCTATAAGAAGACTCAAGATCATAACAGTAGCAGTTCTCCCTAAGTTAATTTATAAATTGAGTGTATTTCAATAAAAACACTATTATATTTATTACCTGGAGCTATAGAAGTTGACCATAAATTTCTTCTTCTCTGGAAGGTTACACAAGCAGAAATAGCCAGGAAATTTGAAAAAAGAGAAGTCATGGGAAGGTGATGACTAGCCATGGAAGATATTTGAAAATTGTAATATGAAAAAAATAAAAATAAAAAAAAAAGTGTAATATATTGTGAGCATAGACAGATAATCCAGCAGAACAAAATAGAAAATGTGAAAATATAAACAAGTACATAAGGCAATTTAGTATGTCATTTTAAAATATCTCAAATTAGTTGGACTAAAAATGTATATATAAATAAGTGGCACTGGGATTAATAGGATAGCCACATGGAAAAAGTTAAAAACTGAATCTTCCCTAACACCATACACCAGGATAAATTTCAAATGAAGTGAATTCTAAATTTAAAGGAGAGGTAGAGTAGATGGAGTTGAATTTCAGGTATAACTCATAATCCAGATTAAAAGATTAAACCATGTAGTTTCATTAAATGGGGTTTGCATGGAAAATATAATAATCGAATGGTAATAAATGAGAAACAAGGATAAAATACTTTCATGTTATATTATATTTATACTGCAGCCAAGAGTTAACATACATTAGATAGAAAGAGCTTCTACAAGTAGAGAAAATACTAACAACCCATAAATGGACAAATGTATAGCCAGATAGTTCGAAGAAAATAAATGTAAACTGTACATAAGATAACAAAGAGAGTCAACATTGGGGTCCCTGGGTACCTCAGTCAGTTAAGTGTCCTATTGTTGATCTCAGTTCAGGTCCTGATTTCAGGGTTGTGAGTTCAAGCCCTGTGAAGGGCTCCACACTGGGTGAGGAGCCTACTTAAAAATAAATAAATAAATAAATAGCAAAAAAGAGTCAACATTTCTCATAATAAAGGGAATGTTAATAAATGCTCCCTGAAAAGACAATTTTTTTTTTAAACCTACATTGCTTGGGGGGAAAAATGTTTGACAAAATATTCTGTTACCTAAACTATTGGAAGAAAGGCAAATGAGTACCTTTGATGAAGTTTAAAAGTGGTGTCACTCCTACAAATGGTGAATAGAATTGTATTCATTTTATAATTTCCAAGCTTGCTAAAAATTTTTATTAAATATAATCATGCCATCTGCAAATATATGTGTGTGTATATATATATGTATATATATTTAATTTTCTTATACTCATTCCTCTTAAACTTACTCAGTTTGTCTGCTCTAACTAAAGTTTCTCATATAACATTGAACGTAAGTGATGACTGTGGAGTCCATATTTCATTCTTGCTCTTTTAAAGATTTTATTTATTTATTTGACAGAGAGAGAGCGAACACAAGCAGGGAGAGTGGCAGGCAGAGGGAGAGGGAGAAGCAGGCTTCCCGCCCAGCAGGGAGCCCGATGCAGGGCTTGATCCCAGGATCTTGGGATCATGACCCGAGCTGAAGGCAGATGCTTAACCCACTGAACCACCCAGGTGCCCCTCCATGTCTCATTGTTGATTTAAAGAGGATACATTTTTTTTTAAAGATTTTATTTATTTATTTGAGAGAGAGAGAATGAGAGAGAGCACATGAGACAGGGGAGGGTCAGAGGGAGAAGCAGACCCCCTGCAGAGCAGGGAGTCCGATGCGGGACTCGATCCAGGGACTCCAGGATCATGACCTGAGCCGAAGCCAGTCGCTTAACCAACTGAGCCACCCAGGTGCCCTAAAGAGGGTACATTTATCATGTAACTATTAAATGTGCTCATTCCTACAGTTTTTTTTCGCTTTAGACTTTTTGTTTGTTGGCAAGTTTGTTTATATTTCTTATTGGATACCAATCATCATCTTTCTATAGTGTTAAGAATTTTTATATATTAAGGAAATTATCCATTATTTTTGTGAATCTATTTTTAATTATTTTGATGATTTAGATTTCTTAAAATAATGAAATGTTTCATGCTCAGAATAACCTCAATTTGTTATTGCCTTACAGTTATCCACATTTTATTTAGGATTTTTGTATCTACATTCATGATAGAATTTGACCTGTGGTTTTTCTTTTGCATGTTAAATAATATATAACTGATTTTATAACCATGCATTTATGTGACATATTCCATATGGCTGCAAGTTATTTGAAAGTAAACCATGTTCTATTTTCATTAATCTTTATAGTCTTTTCTTGCATCTTCCTATAACTTGCAAAAATGGTGTTCTAAAAAGCTTAAAATGTGACACAGCTTAGATGCTTCTCCTCTAAGGAGCCTTGCCCTAGACTATTTCTATATGTGCACTTCTAGTCAAAAAGGATCTTTGTTTCCAAACCTATGACATGCTGAACCTCTCTATCAGTTTCTCCATTGTCTTTCTTGCATTATGTACAATAATTCCATGTAGATTTCCTTAAATGTTTTATAGACTTAATAAAAAATAAATGCCATAGATAGCAAAAAATATCTTAGACATTAAGAAGAAAACTCAAAAAATACCAATAAAATGGAGAAAACCTAGAGATTCCACAGTGCTTGTTAAATGTGAGGAGTCGGGACACCTGGGTGGCTCAGTCGTTAAGCGTCTGCCTTCGGCTCAGGTCATGATCCCGGGGTCCTTGGATCGAGTCCCTCATCGGGCTCCCTGCTCTGCGGGGAGCCTGCTTCTCCCTCTCCCACTCCCTCTGCTTGTGCTCTCTCTCTCTCTCTCTGACAAATCAATCTTAAAAAAAAAAAGTTTAAATGTGAGGAGTCTGGGGGCTGTAAAGATCTTCTGTTTTATTTCATGTGTGGTCTAAGGAAGCATGAGAAGCTTAAGTCACAACAAAGGAATACATAGGAAATCCCAAGAAAATAAATAAATAAATAAACAGTTTCTTAATTATGATTATAAGGAAGTTACACTTTCTGTGGAAATGTCATTCTAGAAACCATCTCAATAAATTATTTCATAAACCCATTTATATTTTCCCATGGGAACAATTGTAGAACAAAGTTTTGACCAATGTCTAAATTCCACATCAGATCAACTATAGGAATGATAAACCATACACATATGCAGAGGTATTTAAGAAATTGTATTACTATTACAATGAAAATGTATCCTGCAAGTAGGCAGAAATGTCCAAATTAATCAAATAAAGGTCTCAAAAGCACTGTTTATGCATGTATAAACAAAATATTTTTTATGTTTCTTTGGCCTAAAATTCATGACTATCACAATAAACATCCATTAGATAGCACACAAATCCTTTTTCCCCTTTTAGACATGTAGAAGAATTTGCAAAGTTAATTTTGATGCTCCATAACTCCTAAAAATTTGTACAACTAATTGTCCTGACCATTTTCAACCCCTAATAAATATTTCTGTACCAAAAAAAAAAAAAAGAAAAAGAAAAAGAAAAAAAAGGAATTCAAAAGTTTATTTAGAATTCAATCAGAAAATACTTTAAGGGGTGCCTCAAGTGGCTCAATGGGTTAAGTGTCTGCCTTTGACTCAGGTCATGATCTCAGGGTCCTGGGATGGAGCCCCATGTCTGAGTTCCCTGCTCAGCGGGGAGTCTGCTTCTCCCTCTCCCTCTGCTGCTCTCCCTGCTTGTGGTTCCTCTCACTCTCTCTCAAATAAATAAAATCTTTAGAAAAAAAATACTTTAAACTTAGCCATTTAATACACAAATATATATTGGAGGCATTCATCATGATGATAATAATAAAATTTATCATGGTATTTATATAGTATTTATATAGATATTTTTATAATGCTTTAGGATGCATTTTCACCAATGGTAAAATAAAACTTTTTTTCAATATTAAAAGGTGGGTAGAATGGGAAATTGTGCAGTTTAAATTATTCCCTTTTATTGTTTTCTTTTCATATGTATATAGACCTGTCCAAGCCTCTTTAATCTTAAAATTCTTCTCTCATTCCAATGTATTTTCTAGCTACTTTTCAATATATCTTATCCTCTTCATTTCCAAAATGTTTAATCTGTGTATTCTCATAATTTTCCATAATGCTGACTAGTGTTTTCCCAAATATTTCTTAACAGGATGACTGACATAAGCAAACTGAGCCCGACATGGGTAAATGACATGCCCAGAATCAGAATCACACACAGAGTAACAGAACTCTTATTATAATCAATCAGCATGGAGAAACTATCAGTATCTTGGATCAGCTTGCTAGGTTTTTTTTTTCTTTTATTGTTGTAACACCAACATTATGCACAGTCATTATAATTTTTAAAAAGTCAAAATCTTATCCCTTGTGTTCAGTGTGAAGTTTAGACAGCAGGATCTTATGCCTTTGTTTTGTTGACGGTTGACAAGGATTATTTTGGATGTAAGTGATATATCTAAGTGCTGACTCCATGAACATAAATCCAATGTGTGTGTGTGTACATGATTAGCCCAAGTGTATTGCATGATCTCTTAGGCTCCATCATATAACATCCTTAGACTTGTACTGAGCCAGTAGGTTGATACATTGTTCAAAAAAATACAGAATTAGTGAACATCAGGGAACTTTAACGGGACAAGTGAAAAGAATAAAAGATTCTTATTGTTTCAGTTGTGTTTTCAGGTGTCTTAGTCATTAAAATTCTCTGGCTATTTCATACATTGTAAGGTTTTTCACTGGTGATTTGGGATTAGCTGGACATTCTCTTCCTGCACTATCTCATGCTTCATGTATATTTTCTCCTGAGCAATTCTCTTAAAGATAACTACATGATAATTAAACAATAATATTCATGGTGGGGAGTGAGAAAAAAATAACAACAACTAAGAAAATACCAACATAAATAGGGAAAAGAAACAGCAAGGGAAAGGTAGGAAATCTTTGGGTCTAACATATTATGTGGCATAGATACATACCCAATAAGTACTTGTTGAATGAACAGTAGCATGAGCCAAAGATGAAATGAACAGACACTTGTTGAAAAATGTGAATGAATGAATGAGTCAGTCAACTGTGCAATTGTATTCAGTCTGACCTAAGAATCTAAATCTACCCAGTGGCAATGTTTGACAGGGGAAGAAAAGGGAAAGGAACCAGTAACCAATTAAAAAATAAATAAATAAAGAGAAAGAGAAAGAAAAAGAAAACCAGAGTCATGACCACTTCTTCTCATAAGCTACTGGGAAGAAATATTCAAGGAATACAGTCTTATACTAAGCAAGCCTGCTTAACACTTCCCTGGGTCATCTGTCCACAAGGTAGTTTGTTTTCCAAGATTCCATTTCCATTCTTCTTTCTTATAGAAACTTATGATTTAAATCCCACCCAGACACTCGTGATCATCTGCTACTGATATGTTTTATTCTGGTGAATAAGACCCAACAACGCCCATTTTACAGCTTTTTTACTCTAAACAAATCTAACCTCTCACACTAGGGTTTTTTAGCTAATCAGATGCATCTAGGAAATGTTGGCCAGCAGTGTATTAAATAATGTCTAATTTTGCACTTCTTTTCATATATAGTTTAGAGAATGACTACTAATTTACTTCCTTAGCACTGAAGTTAGCAGTTTCCCCCAAATACATGAAAACTCTTCCTTACAAACCAATGATCGTTCCATGTTTTCCTTTGACGGTTGTTGCCAGACTTCTCAGTTTCTCATATATAAACATTTACAATTCTAACATCAGCAGAGCCAGGATATAGATGAAGCTAAGCCACTTGACTAATTGGCTGGCATTAATGTAATTAAACATATTAAAATCCAGATTGATAGCCACTGAGCCACTTTAACGACTGGCATGTTCATTTTAGTTAATTTGTCACTGAGGCCTTTAACGTAACAGGCTCAACAGAACTCAGTTATTATTTTCAAAATTTTCAACATATGGGATATCAGTATTAATATCACCATAAAATTACATAGTTAACAGTGAGTGATAATTTTAAGAGGCTTGCAATACTCATAATGGCAACTCTATTATAACTTGGAATTCTTTCATTTTGTAGAACAATAATGAAAAGTGGGATTAGCTGTGGAGAAATTCACTGTTGGCAACTTTTCATTAACACATTAATTCATTTCTTTAATGATTTCCTATATGCACAGGAGTACAACAGGCTTGAAAAAACCATGGTGTGCTGAAAAAGTAGATTGGGAAGATCTTATAATCTTATAAAACACAAATATAAAATGTGGCTAAGAATGAAATGGAAAATATATGCAGTGAGATAATTTATTGTGAACAATGCACAGGGTTCTGAGGGAACATAAACAAAATCATAAACGGGGCAGGAGAGAGATACTAAGGAAAATTATTTTCATAAAAGTAACTTGGGACCACTTTTCAAATTGGCAGTTGTCATTCGTTGGGGAATAGAAAGTGATGAGACACCAGGGATTTATTGGTGGTACCTGGGCAAACAAGGCAGCAGAGTGGAGAAATAAACCAAAGTGGAGAGACTTTATATTAAAAAAGAAGTAAATGTTATAAATTTTTTCTACATCATATTTTTTTTCGTTTCACATTAGCTTGTTATGAAATCAGATAACTGATATGGAATGTATAGGACTACGGTTTGTATAAATATTTATAATAATTCATATATATTGATGCATTATTTTGCTTTATTTTCAGTTTTCCATAGATTTCTTAAATCTGTAAATACAGGAAACATAATTTGCAATTGCACTTATTCCAAAAGGTGCTGAGGAATTTATTTTCAAACAATGAAAACAATTTGAGCATGATTAATTATCCTTTCTCTACAAATTTCATCAACTACCATAGTACAATGCTTAGTAGCCAATCTTGTAAAGAGTAGGAATTTAACAAAAATATATGAATTTTAAAGCACATTTTATATTCTTTGATTGTGAGAAAGGAAAATTATATATATTTTTTCTGTAATTCTAGGAATGATGTCTAACCAACCTTCATTATGATTAATATTTACTCTTTGATGATTGATGCATGATTAGGGATTAGAATACAACCAACTGAATTAACTAGCATTATATTCTATATTTCTATTTACTAATAATAGTTTATTATGCAACTGCTAATTTAAGTCATGATTATAGAAAGCATAGAACTTTGAAAATTATTTGCTTATATGTAATTTCCTTTCTGTAAGAGGTCATGATGACATAAGATATAAAAAGGGTACAGTGAATAATCAAACAGCATCTACCAATTAATTTTGTTCCTAAAAGCAGATGTTAGCATCCATGGAATAAATTTATTTAATGAACATTTTAGTAAGTATATTAATATTCCAGATAAAATAACATGATTTTCAGTTAAAACATCACTTGATTCCCTTGACCAATAATTATTAGCAAGTGATTTGAAGTGCAAAGCAGGCAAAAAATTTAAATCTGGGGGCCTGGATATCGGTAAATATTCAAGAAATGATGGTCTCCTTTATTTTACTAACTTTGTATGCATGCTGAGGCTATAAAAATTTTTTTTTTAAGATTTTATTTATTTGACAGAGAGAGATACAGCGAGAGAGGGAACACAAGCAGGGGGAGTGGGAGAGGGAGAAGCAGGCTTCCTGCTGAGCAGGGAGCCCGATGCAGGGCTCGATCCCAGGACCCTGGGATCATGACCTGAGCCGAAGGCAGACGCTTAACGACTGAGCCACCCAGGCGCCCCGAGGCTATAAAAATATTTAAAGTATAACCCATACCTGTAAAGTATTATATGTACAAAATGTAAATATTCCAATTCTCTAAAAGTAGGAGCTAAGAGGTTAACAATCTGGTTGGAAAAACACCCAGGAAACCTGAGAGAGGAGATGATTTATGGAACAAGGTCCTTGCATTGTCAAGGGTAGACAAGAATTTGCATAAGTTACAGAAACGCCATGCTCACTTCTTTTAATTTTGACAATGAACCAAATTAATGAAATCTGGAAAGAAACCTCTTTGAATAAACAACTATACTCAGTGAGGTTGACTCCTCCTATGAACAATTAAGATGTCTTATAGGATGAACTGTGTCCCCTCAAAATTCACATGGTGGAGTTCTAATCCCCCAGTACTTCAGCAAGTAACCATATTTGGAGACAAGATCTTTAAGGAAGTGATTAAGTTAAATGAGGTCTTCAGAGTGGGCCCTAATCCAATATGACTCAGGTTCTTACAAGATGAGGACATTTTGATACAGAACGGGACACCAGAAACATGCACAGACTGAGGGATAAGTATGGGAGGAAACAAGGAGAAGGCAGCCATCTGCAAGCCAAGGAGAGAGGCCTTAGGAGGAACCGAAGCTGTCAACAACCGGATCGTGGACTTCCACCCTCCAGAACCATGAGCAAATAAATTTTTGTTGCTTAAACTAACCAATCTATAGTAGTTTGTTACAGCAGCCTTAGCAAACTAATAAAGCATGTAAGCCATTTGCCATCAATAACCAGTTCTTAGGCTCCTTTTTAGTCTGCTCAGCAATTACTATTTTATTTTTTCAAAGATTTTATTTATTTATTTGACAGAGAGAGACACAGTGAAAGAGGGAACACAAGCAGGGGGAGTGGGAGATGGAGAGGCGGGCTTCCCGCCGAGCAGGGAGCCCGATGGAGGGCTCGATCCCAGGACCCTGGGATAATGACCTGAGCCGAAGGCAGACGCTTAACAACTGAGCCACCCAGGCGCCCCAGCAATTACTATTAAAGGTACTCAATAAATTGAGGTTGATATGATATGTAAGCGAAAAAGATAAGGACTGGTTAAACTGGGGGTTATATGCAATGTCTGTAATTATTGTTCACTGCTTCTGAATATATTTCTTAGGCAATGATGCCTTTACATATTCATGAAAGTGAAGATAATATATGGATTATCCAAAGGGAACCAGATGGAGTTTCTTTTCATTTGAAAGTTGAATAATATTAATGTGAAGCAACATAAGATAAATCTGAAATGTTATATCCTCCCCTAAAGGCAAGAGAGTATCTTATTCTCCATTTCCAGAACCTTTCAGGACCAATAAATTAATGTTAAAAAAAATCCCTTCCTGAACAGATGTTCTAGGATAAGACTCAAACCTTTCATGAAGTGTTTTTCATTACAGACATGATTCATGATCTAAAAGAATCTTATTTCTAATTTATGTGCACACACTTGTAACTCTTGTGTAAAGCATGTTGAGGAATAAAAATGAAAGCACTCACAGTCATATCAATAATTCTGTTGAGTACGACTTCTAACTCAATAGTGATTAATATGCAACCAGTGAATCCAATTTCTTATGTTTTACCTTCTTTGAAGTAGCAATTTGCCTTGTTTTCATGCTAGACATGAAACCACAAGACGTAAGAATTTAACTAAAAACATTTTCAAAATTCCTCAATTTAATATACTGAAGTTCATTTCTCTGCACAGTTATTTAATGTGGTGCATCTTGGTGCAAGACAGAGTCACAGTCTTGCAATCTCACTTCGATCACTTTTCAAGTGGTACATTGCTGAAAACTATACTTTTTACTAATTTTAGGGGAAAATGTTTGCTGAAAGCAGATTTGCTCATGCATTCCCTTTGCAAATGTCTTCTTATTCTTTGTCATCAGCTGAATTGACATTTCAATTGGTCTATAAATCATGAAGAATGCTGGCTGAGAAATAAGCATGTTATTGGGCATTTCTTTCCCTCTGGGAACTGGCTGTGTGCTGACCCTCTGCAGTTCTGAGTTTAGCTATATCCATTTTTGAGTCCTTAACATCACAATTATTATAGTGATAAATTGAACCACAGCTTACCATTCAATATAATCTAAACAGGGAAATTAATTTATATCAAATAATTTATCTTAAAATACCACAATGAAAACATAGGCAGGCATTATAACCCTTAAATGCTGAATATTTCTATTCTTTTTTTTTTTTTTTAAGTGTGTTTGCCTGCACATGAAAAAGACAGGGAGAGAGGGAGAAAAGGAAAAAGGGAGAGAAAGAAAAAACATTGGTATGTATGGACAGGCTAAATTGTGGTAAATTTATATAGTTTTAGTTAGGAATTCACCTTTATATTGAAATTTTATAAATTATTACTGTATTCCACCTATATAAAATGAGCTTTACTTATCTATCCAAAGCATCTGAAAAAATCTGATTGTAAACAATGTTACTCAGGCTCAGAGAAAATTATTTTTAACCTCACAAAAGTGCAATAGTAGTAGTTTGCAAATTTGGTTCTTTGGTATAGTTTTAAAAAACCTTGTTTAAGAAAAGATATAGCTCATTTCAAATTCCGTTCCCCACATAATAAACAGGTTTCAGATAGTTCTCCCAGATTCAGGTACATATTCATAGGCTGAACAATTACCACGTTTTACTAAAAGTACTTTTTAATAAATGTCATTCTTTTAAAACTAAGGTATAATTGACATAATGTATTAGTTTCAGGTGTACAATGTAATGATTCAATATTTGTATATATTGTGAAATGTTCCCCACGGTAAGTCCTGCTTCCCCATTTCCATGTATTGTTACATAATATGCAATACAATATTGTTGACTATAGTCACCATGCTGTACATTATGCCCCATGACTTCTATCTGCTTCTTTTTTGCCCACCCTCTGACTCCTCTCCCATCTGTTTTCTATACCAGTAAGTTTAGTTTTGCTGTTTGTTCATTTGTTTTTTAGATTCCACACAAGTTAAACCATACCCTATTTGTCTTCTTCTATTTCACTTTTTTACTTCACTTACTGTAATGTCTTCTAGGTCCATCCATGTTGTCACAAATGGCAAGATTTAATTCTCTTTTTATGGTTGAGTAGTATTCCATTGTAAATATTTACCATGTCTTCTTTATCTGTTCATCTATCAATAGACACTTCAGTTTTTTCTTTACCTTGGCTATTAGTAATACTCTATGGACATAGAGGTGCAAATAACTTTATAAACTAGTGTTTTCATTTATTTTGGATAAATATTCAGAAGTGGAATTTCTGGATCATGTGGTAGTTCTATTATTAGTTTTTTTTTCTTTTTTTTTTATTATGTTCAGTTAGCCAACATACAGTACATCATTAGTTTTTGTTTGTTTTTCTTATTATGTTCAGTTAACCAAAATATAGAGTACATCATTAGTGTTTGATGTAGTGTTCAATGATTCATTAGTTGCATATAACACCCATTGCTCATCACCACATGTCCCCTCCTTAATACCCATCTCCCAGTTACTCCATCCTCCCCTTCCCTTCTGTAACCCTCAGTTTGTTTCCCAGAGTCCAGAGGCTCTCATGGTTTTTCTCCCTCTTTAATTTCTTCCCATCCAGTTTCCCCTCCCTTCCTCTATGGTCCTCCACGCTATTCCTTATGTTCCACATATGAGTAAAACCATATGATAATTGTCTTTTCTCTGCTTGACTTATTTCACTTAGCATAATCCCCTCCAGTTCCAACCATTATTAGTTTAGGGAATATCAATACTGTTTTCCATAGTGGCTACACCCATTTACATTCCCACTAAAGGTACAAGAGGGTTCCCTTTTCTGCACATTCTCACTAACATTTAATATTTCTTGCCTTTTTGATAACAGCCATCCTGACAGGTGTGAGGTGACATCTCATTGTGGTTTTGATTTGCATTTTCCTGATGATTAGCGATGTTGTCCTGTACCTGTTGGCCATCTGTATGTTTTCTTTGGAAAATGTCTATTTAGATTCTCTGCCCATTTTTTAAATTGGATGGCTGGTTGTTGTTATTGAGTTGAACGAGTTATTTTTTTAACCTATTTTGGATGTTAACCCCTTATTGGAAATGTGATCTGCAAATATCTTCTCCCATTCAGTAAGTTGCCTTTTTATTTTGTTAATGATGTTTTTCATTGTGCAGAAGCTTTTTACTTTGAAGTAGCCCCATTTGTTTATTTTTGCTTCTGTTGTCATTGCCTATGGGGTCTGATTCAAAAAAAATATCACCCAGAGCAATGTCAATGATACTACTACCTATGTTTTCTCTAGGAGTTTTACAGTTTCTGGTCTCATATTCAAGTCCTTGATCTATTTTGAGTAAAATTTTGTATATGGGATAAGATAGCAGTCCATATTCACTCTTTTGATTGTAGCTGTCCAGTTTTCCCAACATCATTTACTGAAAAATATTCTTTTCCCACTGGATATTTTTGCCTCCTTCATCATATATTAATTCACCATATGTGTGAGTTATCTCTGGGCTCTCTATTCTTGTCCATTGATCTATGTGTCTTCTTATGCCAATTCTATACTCTTTTGAGTACTATAGTTTTGTAACATCATTGAAATCAGAAAGTGTGATGCCTCCAGCTTTGTTTTCCTTCTCAAGATTGATTTGGTTAAAAAAAAAAAAAAAAAGGTTGATTTGGCTATTCATGATCTTTTGTGGTTCCATACAAACTTTAGTATTATTTATTTCTGTGAGGAATGCCATTGAAATTTTGATTAGGATTGCATTGAATCTATAGATTGCTTTGGATAATATGGATATTCTAACAAAATATTAATTCTTTAAATCCATGAGCATGGAATAACTTTCCATTTATTTCTTCTTCAATATCTTTCATCAATATCTTATAGTTTTCAGTATACAGGTCTTTCACATCCTTGGCCAAATTAATTCCTAAGTATTTCCCTCCCCCCTTTCATGTGCTCTCTCTCTCTCTCTCATTCTCTCAAATAAATAAATAAAATCTTAAAAAAAAAAAAGAAAGGGCGCCTGGGTGGCTCAGTTGGTTAAGCGACTGCCTTCGGCTCAGGTCATGATCCTGGAGTCCCAGGTTCAAGTCCCGCATCAGGCTCCCTGCTCAGCAGGGAGTCTGCTTCTCCCTCTGGCCCTCCCCCCTTTCATGTGCTCTCTCTCTCTCGCATTCTCTCAAATCAATAAATAAAATCTTAAAAAAAAATTATTCCTAAGTATTTTATTCTTTTTGATACAATTATTTTCTTAATTTCTGTTTCTGCTACACTGTTATTAGTGCAACATATTTCTGTAATTGCTTTTAAATCCTGCAACTTTGCTAATTTTATTAGTTCTAACAGGGTTTTGTTTTGTTTTGTTTTGGTGAAGACTTCAGGGTTTTCTATATATAATATCTTGTCATCTGCAAAGAGTGACAGTTTTATTCCTCCTTTCCAATTTGCATGCTTTTTATTTCTTTTTCTTGCTTAATTGTTCTGGCAATGTATGTTGCTGAAAATTCTTAAGGTATTTTCCCCCCATTTGATTTCTTCATTAACTCGTTGGCTTCTCAGTAGTATATTGTTTAATTTCTACATATTTGTGAACTTTCTATTTTTT
Source organism: Mirounga leonina (assembly GCF_011800145.1). Classification (NCBI taxonomy): domain Eukaryota; kingdom Metazoa; phylum Chordata; class Mammalia; order Carnivora; family Phocidae; genus Mirounga; species Mirounga leonina. The sequence continues at coordinate 15,959,479 of NW_023270865.1, forward strand.
TTTTGTAATTGATTTTCTGTTTTGTACAATTGTGGTCTGAAAAGATGCTTGATATGATTTCAGTCTTGTTTTCAGTGACTTGTTTTGTGGCCTAATATATGATCTACCCTAGAGAATGTTTCATGTGTACTCAGAACAATGTGTATTCTGCTGCTTTTGGAGGACTGTTCTGTATATATCTATTAAGTTCATATGGTTTAATATGTTGTTTAAGGCCTATGTTTCCTTATTGACTTTCTATCTGGGTGATCTATCCATTGATGTAAGTGGGGTATTAAATCCCCTAATATTATTGTATTCATGTTTGTTAATAGTTGTTTTATATATTTAGGTACTCTTATGTTAAGTGCATATATATATATATTTTTTAAATGATTTTATTTATTTATTTGAGAGAGAGAGAATGAGAGACAGAGAGCATGAGAGGGAGGAGGGTCAGAGGACGAAGCAGACCCCCCGCCGAGCAGGGAGCCCGATGCAGGACTCGATCCCGGGACTCCAGGATCATGACCTGAGCCGAAGGCAGTCGCTTAACCAACTGAGCCACCCAGGTGCCCATGTTAATTGCATATATATGTACAAATGTTATAGCTTCCTATAGAATTTGCCCTTTTATCATTATGTATGCCCAGCTTTGTGTTTTATTATAGTATTTGTTCTAAAGTCTACTTTGTCTGATGTAAGTATACCTACTCCAGCTTTCTTTTGGTTTCCATTTGCAGGACACATTTTTTTTCTATCCCTTCACTTCCAGTCTGGGTGTGTCCTTATATCTCAGGTGAGTCTCTTCTAGGCAGCATATAAGTGGCTCTTTTTCTCTTTTTTTTCATTAATTCAGCCACACTATGTCTTTTGATTAGAGAGTTTAGTCTATTTACATTTAAAGTAATTATAAATAGGCATGTATCTATTGCCTTGTGTTGTTTTCTAATTGCTTTCTAGTTCCTCTCTGTTCCTTTCTTCTCCTCTTGCTCTCTTCCCCTGCAGTCTGATGCCTTTTTTTATGTTTGGATTCCATTCCCATTATCTCTAGTTTAATTTACTATAAGTTTGTGCTTTGTGGTTACCATGATGCTTACATGTAACAGTCTCTATATATACCAGTCCATTTTCAGTTGATAACCAGTTAACTTTGAACACATTCTAAAACACCACCATTTTACTCCTCCACTCCACAATTCATGTTTTCAGTATAACATTTTACATCTTTTTATTTTGTATCCCTTAACTAATTGTTGTAGTTATGATTAAGTTTACTACTTTGGTCTTACAACCTTCATGCTATCTCTATAAGTGATTACTTCATTATCTTTACTGTAGATTTACTTTTACTGGTGATATTTTACTTTTTATACATTTTCTTGTTACTAATTAATGCCCTTCCTTTTTGGCTTAAAGAAGTCTCTTTAACATTTCTTGTAAGGTCTATTTAGTGGTGGTGAACACCTTTAGTTTTTGCTTGCCTGAGAAACTATTTCTCCTTCAATTCTGAATGATAACATTGCCCAGTAGAATATTCTTGATTGGAAATTTATGCTTTCAGCACTTTCAACGTATCATGCCACTCTCTCATCAATAAAGTTTCTGCTGGAAAAGTCTGAATAGTATTATGGGGACTCTATCATACATGACAAGTTGTTTTTCTCTTGCTGCTTTTATGATTCTGTTTACATTTAAATTTTAACATTTCAATTATAATATGTCTTGGTGTGCATCTTTTTAGATTTTTTTTTTTTTTTTTTTTCTTTTTGGAACACTGAGCTTTCTGGACTCAGATGTCTTTTTCCTTTCCCAGGTTAGTGAACTTCTCAGCCATTTTTTCTTCAAATATGTTTGCTGTTCCTTTTTTCTTCTTTTTGTTTTCTGGGACCCTTTTATGCAAATATTTTTCTGCTTGATGTTGTCCTATAGGTCCCATCTTCACCTCTTTATTTTTTTCTTTTTGCTGCTCTGTTTGGGTGAGTTCCACTGCCCTATCTTCCAGGACACTGATCATTTCTTTTGCTTTGTCTAGTCTGCTGTTGAACCCCTTACCTCTTTGGTGGAGGTCCTAAGGTTTGGGGTGTCTTCATTCCTCAAGGATATGCTCCATATTTGTGAAATCCCTTCTGCTTGTGAGTTGCTGTGCCAAGGGTGGGGTTTTGGGTAATACTACATCTTTACCTCTCTTACTGGTGTTGATGTGGCCTTTTTTGTTCTTTGTTGTGAAGGAGATGTTCAGCTAGTTTTCATATCTTCTTCAGAGAGACTTGTTCTATATGTAACTGTAGATTTGGTGTGTCTGTGGGAGGTGGCTAGTTCAGAATCTTCTCATGCCACCATCTTGAGGTGTCCCCATACATGTACCTTTTTAACTTATATATATATTTTAAAAGATTTATTTATTTGAGAGCAGGGAGGGGTAGAGAGAGAGAGAGGGAGAGAGAGAGAAACCCAAGCAGACTTCAGGCTGAGTGCAGAGCCCAATGCAGAGCTCAATCCGAAGGACCCAGAGATCATGACCTGAGCTGAAACTAAGGGTCTGATGCTTAACTGACCAAGCCACCCAGGTGCCCCTAACTCATATTTTGTATTAAAATCAATGATTGTTTAATCAATTGATTTGGAATCATGGAGGCCAGTGGTTTCTAATCTTAGAGAGTATATTTCTTTCATATTTATCTCTAGTGTACTTACAGCTATTCTTTATCAATAAAATATATATAATATTATCATTAATATTTCAAAAGACAGTATATACTTGAAGTTGATAATGGATATAAATCCCCATTTCAAATTATATGTATGTAGGGGCACCTGGGTAGCTCAGTTGGTTGAGCCACTGCCTTCAGCTCAGGTCATGATCCCAGGGTCCTGGGATCGAGCCCTGCATTGGGCTCCCTGATCCACGGGAAGCCTGCTTCTCCCTCTCCCACTCCCCCTGCTTGTGTTCCCTCTCTCGCTTTGTCTCTGCCAAATAAATAAATAAAATCTTAAAAATAATTATATATATGTATATGTGTGCATATATAATATATATTTATATACACATATAATATATAGATGGGTATGTTTATTTATTTAAGCAGCTGAGTTCTTATTAGATTTTTAAAAACATTCTGGTGTAACTGATGAAAATCTTGTAACAGAAGGACAATTTTCTTTATTTATTTATTAGTATTATTATTTTTATTCTAAAGTGCCTTTGCAAGAATCTTGAAGTTGCTATTAATTTTATAACATTTACATAAGCTAAAACTCCATCTGGAGAAATCATCATAAATCCACATACCAGGGGCGCCTGGGTGGCTCAGTTGGTTAAGCGACTGCCTTCGGCTCGGGTCATGATCCTGGAGTCCAGGGATCGAGTCCCACATCAGGCTCCCTGCTCAGCAGGGAGTCTGTTTCTCCCTCTGACCTTCCTCCCTCTCATGCTCTCTGTCTCTCATTCTCTCTCTCGCAAAAAAAAAAAAAAAAAAAAAAATCCACATACCATAGGATACAGAAATTCTACTATTCCACTATGTTAATGGAGAATGAATGAGAGAGAGGCCTCTGCCAAGCACCCTCTGTGGAGTCTCCCCTCCTTTTGGAACCCTGGAGAGCCATTCAGGAAGTGTGACCATAGGAACCACAGAAGCCAGGAGGGTACGAATGGTAATCTAGACAAATTAAGCACTATTTCTCTATTTTTGTTAGATAAAAATAAAAATAGAAGTATTAATATCTTCCTTCACCACCACAGATTCATTTCATTCAACTGATAGAGATAGCAACAAAGATTATCTTGCATTTCTTTTTTCTTTTATTTATCTAGGGTAACTGTTGAACTGAGAAATATTTTTTTTCTTTAAATAAGCCATTTCACTGACCTGGTTTTTTAAAATTGAAAGCAAAATATGAAGCTGCATGAGATAAGTAAAAAAATAGCATTTTATAGAGTGATTGCTTCAGGAAGTCACTGTTAAATTGGGTGGACAGATTTGGGGAGGAGATGAGTAACACAGAGAGATGGAGAGAGGGGTCAGCTTTCAAGAACTTGGTATCTATCAGCACATCTTACAATTCACTTTGAAATTTTGATTAATAGTCCTGTATTTATTAAAAATTAGCTTTCTAGGGGCTCCTAGGTGGCTCAGTTGATAAGCGTCTGCCTTTGGCTCAGGTCATGATCCCAGGGTCCTGGGATCGAGTCCCACATCGGGTTCCTTGCTCAGTGAGGAGCCTGCTTCTCCCTCTCCCTCTGCTCCTCTCTCTCTCTGCCCCTCTCTCTCTCTCTGCCTCTCTCTGTCAAATAAATAAAATCTTTTTTTAAAAAGTAGCTTTCTATATTAAAAAAAAATTTAAATTGCATTTCTCAAATATTTTCCCTAACTTAAAAAAATCACATTTGAAATAATAATTTAAAATTACTTATGAGTGGCTATCAATTTTCACAGCTAGAATATTTGAATGTCTTTCTGTCTTTGAACTTTGACAAATCATTTTTATGTATTTGCTCTTGAGAAAGTAGAACGGCTTCATTAATAGTAATTTTGCTCTCATGTGTTAAATGGCTACACTGAGGGAGACAGTGTGCTAGGAATCTTACATGTGTTACAGTTAATATTAAAATAGTCCTTTAGGGCAAATACACAAATGCCCATTTAATAGATGAGAAAATGAACAAAAGTTTCAGTAAGTTAAATATCACATTCGGTAAGATAGTTATTAAGTGAACAAGTCCAGGATTGCCTAAGTCTTCAGTCATTCCTCTTTTTATCATCTTCTTATACACTGTCATCATGCTACAGTACCTGAATATTAAATAATTTTTCAGAACATTAGACCTTTAAAAATAAACTGGTATCAAGCAATTGATTACAGGTTTTAAGTGCATGCAAAATTGATTTCTGCAAATGAAGAGAAGAAGCTTCATTTGTAAGCCTAAAAATTCCCAAACTGATATTATAAAGAAAGGAAGGATTATTGTAATAAAAACTAAATATTCATAACCATAACTATAACTACATTAATGTTTATAGAACATGTATGTATTGTGGTTTTGTGTGTATGTTGATCACTCTAGAACTGTCAGTTGGTTCCTTTGTATCACTCATTTCTCAAAAAAAAAAAAAGACTGGCTAAAATCTAGTTTTCTTGGAGTATGGAAAGAAATAACTGCCTCTTTAGTTAAATGTATGATCAACTGGACGTAATTTATGCTCTCTAACTTGACATCTGTATATTTTGTGACCGGTTATGCTACCATGAAAAATATGGGTTTTACTAATCTAGGTAGTGATCCAGAATTTTACACAATGTTACTTTTGCCTACCACATGTTTTGGTAAGTTTTAACTTTGTATATACAGTATTATACGTAGATATGCAAAAAAAATTAAGATTTTATTTATTTACTTGAGTGAGCACGAGCAGGGTGAGGGGCAGAAGGAGAGGGAGAAGTGGACTCCCCGCTGAGCAGGGAGCCCCATGTGGGGCTCGATCCCAGAACCCTGGGATCATGACCTGAGCCAAAAGCAGATGCTTAACTGACTAAACCACCCAAGCGCTCCTGTAAAAATTTTTAAATGAATTTGCTTTCACTCTTCCAAAGCATGGAACTATCCTCTGTGCCTTAGATGGCTGGGATTAGTGGTGACTTGGAGTTTTAGGGAAAAGCTCCCAAGAGTAAAAAGCTGATAAAACTCAACTTTTCACAGATGAAAAGTAGGATTTAACAGCAAGATGTGAGAAACAAGTACTGTTGGAAAAGGGGATCCGATTATCATTCCTGGGCTTTCAGCCACCAGACCTGAAGGTCTAAAGCCTCTGTGTTTTCTTCATGTGGAACATAGAGATCCATATTAATCATAAATGGCCTGCTATTGCGAGTCAAAAGGAGGCCCTGAGAATGATGGGAAGAAGAAAAAAAGGGAAAGAGAAGACAATAATATTGCCAGGACTAAGAGTGCATTTTTCTTCTCTATGCTCTTGCTTGGAAAGAAGGCCATGTTCATTAGATGACTGAAGAGATCCCAAGGGTTGGTAGTGTCTCATGAACCTGTTCTCCATTTGGGAATTTGAAGGCAGAAAAGTGAGAAGCAACAAAACTAATGACATAGACGGTCAGACAGAAACTTGATGGTTTTAACTCCTAGATGTAATATCATAAAGACACTCTGTTCTGGGAGGAATCCCAGTAAGACCTAAAATTATTCATGGCTGGGAAACTTGCCAGACAGATTCACCATAGGAGTGAGATGTATTTTTAGGGAATGCTGCTAAGTGAATCCCCACGATGTTACAAGCCTGATGGTCACCAGAGCCAAACCTCTAGGGGTCTACAGTGTCAGCAGCTGCTGAGGGGAGTTCAATTCAGGTTAGAATCCTATGGATCTGTCCATAGGGGACTTACACTAGCTGTAATATTTAGCCACAAAGATCTGTAGGCAGAACAGGGACACCCTGGAGACTAGAGGGGGCAGATGACATCATGCTCCAGGACCCCCAGTGTTCCCAATGACCACCCATAAGTATGCCTCTCCCTCTACCCTCCTGCAATTCACAGAAAGAACAATGGAAAGAGGGAAGGAGCTCTCTGAGGCTGGACAGCCTGCAACCTTAGGAGACAGAGTTTCTTATCTATATTGTAACCAAAGAGGACTACTTAAATTAGTTTTTATCTTACAATCTTAAATTGGATTGGTCATTTTAATGAAGTTATTGTCGAACTAATTAACGAGTAGATTTTTTGAAGAAAACTACATCAGCAAAAGGTAAAACAATTGTATTTATCATCTAAGGTAAGCAATGAGGTAAATCTATATCCCAATTATTATATACACACCTCCACTACACACCCACAAGTACATACTGAGGTAGGATCTTAGGTGTCCATTCATCCTCTCAAATATAGGCAATATTTTATAACTCAGAAGTTTTCAAACTCAGACTTTATCATTCTTTGAATTTAAAGTAAAGCCAGGGCATCCCTTGTTAGACAGTAAGAATAGGAAAAGGCAACATTTGCCAGTTTAAAATGTTATAATTCAGATATTTTCTAGGTATAAATTATAAAACTCTCTTGCTCAAATATATCTTCGTACTTATAAAATTCTATTGGAAGTTTAATGGGAAAAAAGGGTAAAGGATCTGAGTACTACTTCTCACTCACTCACCAATAATGAACTTAGAAAAGAAAAAGAGAATAAATGTTCTACCTAAAGTAGTGTGATTTCTGTATAGTATTCAATACTTGCTTGTTTGGTTTGGTGGTTTGGGGGGTGTGTGTGTGTGTGTGTGTGTGTGTGTGTGTGTGTGTGTGTGTGTGGTGTGTTTATATACATATACAAATACCCACCATCCTCCATCCCCTCTTTAGGTTTCAGATTTTAAGTCCACCTTATTCTAAATTATCGACATTGTATCTAGAGCTATTCAGTCCTTTGGGCACAGGAAAGCAGTCACTAACACCTGTTTTCATTGCTACAGTTGCTTAACTTTTCTGTTTCTTTTTTTTCTATACCTAATGCTCCGTAATTTTCCACAAACATTTTTATCATATTGCTCTTCAACTCAAGAGTCTTCTTATATTACAGTATTTAAATCAAAACTCCCAAACTCATGGCTGCCATTAACCAATCTTCCTCTAGTTCTATAACCTGCAACATTATTTTTGAAGACAAGTATGGTCATAGGCCCAACCAAGATAATCTGCATTTTTTATCTCACTACCTTTTTAATCTCACTTCTTATTATTTCTTACCTAACAATGCTTTAATATGCCTATATATATATATATATATATTTTTTTTTTTATAGGGACAGAGAAAGAGAGGGTGAGCTCGCATGAGAATTGGGGAAGGGGCAGAGGGAGACAGAAATTCTTAAGCAGTCACAACACCCAGCTCCGAGACAGAGAGAGGCTCCATCTCAGGAGCCTGGGCTGATATCAAGAGTCAGAGCTTAACCAACTGAGCCACCCAGGCGCACCATGCCCATGATATTTCTGTCTTTTTTTCTACCAGTACCTTTTTTTGATAATTCATTACCATTAAATCCTTCAACAATTAAAAATCTCAAGACTTCTAGAAAGTTTTCTAATAATTTTTACAATAATTCTCTGCTTACTTACCAATGAATTATCTCATTAATATTATTCAATTTGTTCTATATTGTGTAGAGTCTTATACAATTTTGTAGTACTTTAATGTTTTTTACAAATAATATTTTCTATCAGAGACTTGAAACTCTCTCTTGTGAGTTAAACTGGTTCTTTCCAAATTCATATGTAGAAGTGCTAACCTAAGCATTTCAGAATGTAACCTTATTTAGAGATAAGGTGCTTGTAGAGGTAATCAAGTTCAATGAAGTCATTAGGTTGGGCCCAATCCAATAGGACAAATGTCCATGTATAAAGGGAAAGTTTGGAAAGAGACGGGCACAGATCTTCCATGGGAAGATCACTGTGATACTTCTACAAGCCAGGATCTCATAAGATTACCAGCAAACCACTAAAGGTAGGAGAGAAGCATGGAACAGATTCTCTCACAGCCCTTAAAAGGAACCAGCCCTGCCAATGTCTTAACCTTGGACTTCTATCTTCCAAAATGTGAGCCAATATACTTCTTTGTTTAAGTCACCCAGCGTATGGACCACAACAGCTCTAGCAAACTAATGCACTCTTCAGAGGAAGGGAAAAAAAAAAAAAAAAAAAAAAACCTCTCTCACTACATCTGAAACTGTGCCGCTTATCCAGAGCAAGCAGTGGGCACACAAAAGATGTTTTGTTTTTATCTCATTTAAGTAGTCAAGTAAGCTGAGCATTAATTTTATTTAAGTAACTACATAGCATAAAATTTTCTGATTTTAGATTTGTAAATCAAATGAGTAGAGGGAGTAAAATATATGCTACACTGAAATAAAGTCTAAATAAACATATCACCCCCTATTTATGGTTATAAACGCATCATCAACATTATTGGCATTTTCATGATATTCACAAAGTAAATGTATCCCTTTTACTTGGATATTTTATTTATTATCCTTTTAACTTTACAAAAGTTGATATAAATATCTTATTTTCTTCATCTAAATAGGTATGCCATTTTATTTTATATAATGACCTCATCTGATTTTCATTGTTATTCCATAAAATTTTTCCAAGGCACTATCCTTGTAAGAATTGACACAATAAATAGTGCTTCATCAGAATTTTATATTAATCAGAAGTTTATATTGCTGATGTTACCAATATCTGTAGAAAGATTTTAAGTGCCCATATTTTGCCTTAAAATACCACAGATTTCCATATATAATAAAAAAAGTTTGTTTTTTTTTTTAAAGATTTTATTTATTTATTTGACAGAGAGAGAAACAGCGAGAGAGGGAACATAAGCAGGGGGATGGGACAGGGAGAAGCAGGCTCCCCGCAGAGCAGGGAGCCCGATGCGGGACTGGATCCCGGGACTCCAGGATCATGACCTGAGCCGAAGGCAGTCGCTTAACCAACTGAGCCACCCAGGAGCCCAAAAAAAGTTTTGAGGTCCTAAACATGGTTTAACTTGTAATGACATTACCCATGTGACGCACATACATGTCATTTTAACTCCTTATTAATGTTTCAACACTTTTATAAAGAAAAGCGTCTTGAATATATGAAATACTTTAGAGGTTAAGATATTTTATCAATCAATTCATTCCCCATTGCTTGCCAAAATTACAGCACATAGCCTTGTAATTAGTAAATATAATGAAAAATAAGTTTTAAAACTTTGTAATCTGAACTACTTTGAGTTGATATTAGCTTATGCATGACATGGTTATCCTTTAGTATATATATATAAAATTACAGTATAAGAGGGTTTCTTTAGTTTAAAAATATTATTTGGTCAAATATAGCTTGATAGGTACCCTGATATTACATAAAGAGAAGCATTAAAATATAATCAAATAATACATATTTTTGAAATTGAGAGTGTATATATTTATCTATACTCTAAAGTAGAAGTACAAAACATATGGAGACCATACAAACATCATTGTCAATATACATGAGAGCAATATTTAAATCATTTGTGAATAGATAAAGGTGATTATTTTACTATTTCTTTTTAAAAATCCAGAGTTTTTTTCATAACTGAAAACTAAGTTGTTCAAACAGCCATGATGACTTTGATCTAAACAGATCTGCCCTTAATTAAAGTTTTATTCTCTTTGTACTCCACCTGCTCACCTTCAGCACCATTATTGTCAGTAACTTCTTCATTTACTATAGAGCATTAGAATAAATTTTTACTCTTCTTTAATAGAGGGAAAAAAATAAAAAAGGAAGAAAGGGAAGGGAGGGAAGGGGGAACGAAAGAAGGAATAAAGAGAAGTAGTCTAACCTTTAAGAGTTTTATTAAAATTAGCTATTGTTCTTTCTTTATGGAACAAAGTAGCCCACACATTTTTTAACCTTATGCCATATCTTATGGACCTTAATTATTACATGATATGCTTCTTTTCCTTTTTCTTCTAAAAATATATTAATAAAACCCAAATAGCAATTTTAGCACATAATTAATATGCTGAGCTCTTTGTATTACTTTACTGTAGATACACATTAACATTTTTTACTCTTTTGTTCTTGAGCCTTGCACTTTGCTGTAACTAAAGCCTACCTTTGAACAGTCAGAACTCCCTGATAAGATTTCATGTTCTCACTCTATCTTTTTTACTGGGAGGTGCAAAATTGTTAAAAATATACTGCCCCAAAATAAATGGACTAAGAAAACTATCTTCAATAACAACCACTGGGATATAATACTAAATCTCAACAAAGAGACCAGAGAGAAATCTTTTTCTTATCCCTTCATTTTGTTGGCAGAATTCAATTCCTTAAGGGTGTAGGACTGAATTTCTGGTCACTTACTGACTGCTGACTAAAGATTGTTTCTAGCTTTTAAGAAGTCAACTTTATTCCTTGACTCATGCTTTGGCCCCTTTGCTTCATTTTCAAAGCCAATAATGGCAGGTCAAAACCTCTCATGCTTAGAATCTCTCCTGGCCAAACTGCCTTCCTCTTCTACTTTTAAAAACCCATGTGATTACATATAGTCCACTTGGATAATCCAGGCTGATCTCCCCATTTTAAAGTCTGTAATCTTAATTCTACGTATAATGTCCTTTTGTATGTCACATACTCAACACCAGGGATTAGGGTGTGTGAAGATTAGACTTTTGTGGGAAGGAGGGCATTAGTCTGCCTTTGTGAGAAACGTTTCTGCAGTGCTCCCTATAACTAAGCCCTCTCCCACTGACTGCTGGTATCATAAACTTCCCAGCTCTGGTGAATGGTTTGCCTACTCATTCTAGTGGTTTCCTTACCCTTCAGGCATTTCCTCTCAGTTGAAAGTGAATCTTTTTGGAGGTCTGTGCAGTGTCTTCTTCCAGAAGTCTGTCCCATGAATTTTGGCCTTCTGTATTTCTCCAAATTCTAATTTTTGTCTCTTTAAACTCAGCCAGAAGAATGAACTATATTTTGCCCTCCATTTCCTACACTGTATCCCGGAAAATACCCCACCTCATTTGGTTCCCTTTTCTCAGTCTTGTGCTGTTTATTGTGCAATGTTTAAAACCACTGTTTCATATGTTTTGTCAACTTTTCTAGTATTTTTTAATGCATGAAGACAATTTTTGTAGCAGTTATTCTTCATGAATAAAACTGGAAGTCTTTCCATTTTTGCTGCTTAAATAATTTTTTCCTATAAAAATAGCCATACTACATTTTCTATAGTGTAATAACCAGTTGGTTAGTTGGAAAAGTGATTTATATTAGCCCAATCGTTTATTGATTATAAAATCTTAAAGGATTGGGAGAGTTTCAATTTAGAGGGGGAAAAAATGATGCTTGGGCAAAAATAGCTCTGAGTTTGAATGGCATTCTGTTGTTTTAATAAAAATAGGTGGTGAGGATGTTAATACTGAATATGTCAAAGACATGCAATACTGGTAAGAAAAAATAAAAACCCATCACAGTTTTGAATAAAGGCAATATTTGCTCAAATATTGGATTTTCAGAGTGATGTTTAGGTTTTAAACTATGTATTTGTAGCTTGGAAAATCCTTTTTAATTGAAACTCTTTCAGGACAAAAATATGCATGAGTTTGAAGTTATCTAGTATCTAATCCCTAGACACACACGTATTTTTCTAGTAGTGAAACATTTTTATTAATAGGAAGATTTTTGATAACACATGCTTTTTCAGGAGAACCACTATCCTTTTATAGATTAATAGGCTATATTTTAAAGAGGACATAACTGTCCTCTATCAAAATGGACACACTTCATGTTCAGGATGGATTTTGGATTGCCAAATATTAATATTCTTGATGGAGGATATAATTCATTCATATGCACATTTTCCCTAAGCACTGAAACATGGAGGGATTGTCACAGATATCATTCATAATTAGAGGAATAAAGCTAACCATCAATTTATTATAGAGATGTGGTTTTGTGTCTATCCTTCACAAAGAGACCGCCTTACTTCTAACACAAATTTTTGCCCTGCTTGTATATTAGAAACACTGGCAAATCTTAAAGAATTATCAATACCCAATCTAATCAGAATAAACAATGTAAATAATAAATAAATAAAAACTTCCTGCCTGATACTAAAAATGTCCAGTATTATAAATCACTTCTGGAATAGAAGGGAATTAGAGTTAAGTATAGCCAAGTAAATTAGTATTTAAAAACCTAAATATCTATATAAGTTTCAGTTATCCACACACAGCTCAGATTCTTCACAGTTTTTGCTGCTTTGTTTAAAGAATCAATTGGTATTTTGTGTGTGTGTGTGCAGAGACCATGAACACTATATAGATTTATTTTCTTCTATCATTTTATAAGTTGGTAACGTAATACATATCTGACTTTCTTTAAATGAGCATCAGTTTAATATGCATGGTTTCCTTTTCATTAAAACACACAATAACGTTGAAATAGTTTTTTAGAATATTACACTATTCCTGGATAAAATATTACCAATTTCTCTCAAGTTTTCATTTCAATGAGGAAAAAGAACAAATAAATCTAATTACCAAAAAAAACAACCAAAAAATCAACAGTTAAATCATATTTTCAATGATAAACTATTTGACAAATCTCCACCTTTTCTTTTCCTCTGTGAAAGAAGAACTACAACTATAGGCAGTCAAACAAGTCTCAGAATGAACCCCATACCACCAGTCTCCTGCTCTCCTTCATATCTCACTATTGCCAGAAAGATCCTTCTATCTATTTATTGAATATTGAATGAACATAGCCATTGTTCCCCAGGGAGTTCAGAATTCAGTGAATACTAACAAGGAAACAGCTAAAAGAAGCAGTGAGAGAAGTGTTTTGGCAAGACTAAACTTTCCTAATGCTTCTGATTGTGTGGTTCAGAGCAACACCCGGGAATTAGTGCTGGGATTCCAAAGAGCTGCTTCTGAGCAGGCAGGAAATGGTATAATGGGAGTTCAAGGAGGAGCTTGGTAAAACGGGGTTAGCCTATGACACTGCAAGTTATTACTATATGTAACATGTTTCAAAGAAGGCTTTCAACTTACAGGAAGTTTTGACAGGGCAGAACTTCAAAGTGGTAAGAGAGTAAGTTGGATTGTTATAAATTACAGTTCAGGAAACTCAAGGGGGAGTCTCTAGTGGTTCCAGCTTTATTCTGCTTCAAATGAATATCATCTTTCTGATTGTTGGAGCTATAGAAGATATTGGGGAAGGGCATGAAGATAGGAAAGCTTTCTCCTGTATAAAAACAGCCAGTTGGAGCCTTGGGTGGTCTAAATGGGTCTAAATCTGCAAGTAACATCTACATGGGGCGGGGGGGGGGGAGGCGCTTGCCATCCCCCCTCTAGTCCTTTGACAATATTGGTCTTTCAGGACATGCTTTGCGCCAGGTTTTAGTTCATCTTGTAGATTTCTCTTTCTCTTACAATCTTAGAGTGAACCATAACAGTGTAAATTTATAAGTACAGTTTTGCTCAGAAATGTCTAATTTCTTTTTTTCTTTTGTGTCATAACTGCAAATTCTCAGAGGTGAACAAGAGGATGTGATGTTTCATTTTCCATCTCACCACCTCACATAGTGCATTTGAATGTCTAGGTGTTTTCCTGTTTGATCATTTAGCTAAGGACCCACCAACTGGCCTGCCTATATTGCGTCCTGGACCTTTGCATATGACTGGCTATGGAATGTTCATATTCCATCTTCCCCAATTGATCCAGCCATGTGCCACCTTACTATGGATGTGGACACTACAGGTATGGTCAACTTTTGAATTGCTAATAAATTAAAATTTATGTTGAGGATAAATAAATGGTGGAGAAAAGAGAAGAAACTACATGAGATTAACCCATACCTGACTCTGGGTCAGAAAAATAAGGGCAATTAATAGAAATGGGGTGCCCACTCTCATCTCAATTCTCTCTTCAACAGGCAGAGGTTTAAATAGAATTGAAAGGATACTCTAGATACTTTACTTTATAACTCAACTAGCATTCCCAAGAGGCTTGCCCTTGTCCAGTAACTAGCCCAGTTATCAGATATGTTTTCTTTAACGTTCCTAGACTTTTGAATGCCTTCTTTAACTATATTTTTCTGATTTGTGTTAGAGTATATGGATATGTGTGCATAGATAGTTATCTGTATTTACATGTGCACAGATGTATATGCACATATAATTCTACTGTGCAGCTACTAGTAAATGTTTAATTATATAATAATAGCCATTGATAAGTATGGAATCACGCCCTTGTAGCAAATGTGAACACTGAAAAATGTTCCATTTTACAATCAATGTTTGCTTTATTTTTTATTTATTTTAATTTATTTTTTAAAAGATTTATTTATTTATTTGGGGAGGGTGAGGGGCTGAGGGAGAGAAAGAGAAAGAATCCCAAGCAGACTACCCACAGAGCAATGAACCCAAAGCAGGGCTTGATCCCAGGACACTGAGACCTTGACCTGAGCCAAAATCAAGATTTGATGGCTCAACCAACTGAGCCATCCAGGTGCCCCTGCTTTCTACTTTTAATATCAGCCCCTCAGTGGCCCCATTTCTGAGATCAGATAGTAGCAGTATGCAAGGTCTTTCCCATCATTTACCTTATGCCCGTTTTGAATTGCAAAGCCCTATGGAATGATACTTTAGATTATATTTGTAACCAAATCATAGCATTTTGAATAGTTTAGGAATTATACCATTAAATGAACTCCAAATATTCAGATTCTGAAACCTCCCAGTGATTTCAGTTTGACTTTTCACTGAAAATCTGAATGTAACATCTCCCTTAAAATAATATCTCCCTTTTGATTCACATGCAGAATTGTACCATCCTGGGTCTCGTCTCCTGTCTTTTCTTTATTACTAAGAAATTTAAAAATAAGGTAAAAGGGAGTTAAATAGTATCTTATTTATGTTCCCAGAAATGTATGCATTTATATTAAATTGCAACAAAATATTTATGATTACAATATAATAATGGTTATAGAACAGAAGTAGATTTCCATAACTACGTTATTCTTTTTTTTTTTTTTTAAGATTTTATTTATTTGACAGAGAGAGACACAGTGAGAGAGGGAACACAAGCAGGAGGAGTGGGAGAGGGAGAAGCAAGCTTCCCGCTGAGCAGGGAGCCTGATGCGGGGCTCGATCCCAGGACCCTGGGATCATGACCTGAGCCGAAGGCAGACGCTTAACGACTGAGCCACCCAGGCGCCCCCGTTATTAATTCTTATACAATGTTAATATTCTTTTAAAAAACTTTTTTTTAATTGGAAAAGTATTGAATTCTATTGAGTATTTAAATTTTACACATACAATAAAACCATACTGTCCCATATGAATTAGTAGTAATATGGCACATTTAAAAATATGACAAAATAGATGTTCCTGTAAGATATGATTTTATAAAAACACACTATAAAGGAAAATTGGAGGAAATAGAAAACTCATTGGTGAAACATGGAGGGTTAAGGTCTTAGCGTGTAAAAGATATTACAGCTATAAGTCATGAAAAATTAAATGCCTTATAAATCAAATACTGAACATCCAGAATTAAACTGGCACCAAAGCCAACAGTTAAAAAATACAACCAATGCCCTCTTTTCAGTTTATAGAAAAGGTTTTAGAGAAAAAAAAAATTTTGAAGAATGAAAGTACGGAGGAAATTTTGTTCAAAGTTCCTCCCTTGTGAATTTTTTTTTTTTTTTTTTTTTTTTTGAGACAGAGAGAATGAGAGAGAGAGAGCACAGGAGAGGGGGAGGGTCAGAGGGAGAAGCAGGCTCCCTGCCGAGCAGGGAGCCCGATGCGGGACTCGATCCAGAGACTCTAGGATCATGACCTGAGCCGAAAGCAGTCGCTTAACCAACTGAGCCACCCAGGCGCCCCCTTGTGAAATATTTTTAAGGTTGTTCTCTGCAGCATCAAAATCTGACTACATTTGCCTATGCATTGAAAGGCTATGGCACCCTGGCCCCACCATATCCCAACATCTAAGGGATATGAAGTAATATTTAGTATAAATCCATTTGTGGAATTTGGAAAAGCTTAGGAACAGACTTATTTTAAATTTATAGGTATTTCCCAACAGAAAATAGAAATTAATCTTCTTTTTGTGTTTTAGAAAATTTAATGTGGCGAACATTCTATCTTGTAATATAAAATGCACCTTTTCTCATTGGTTAACTTAAAGAATTAGGACTTTGCCAACAGAAAGAAAATTGTAGAGATACTGATAAATTAAATGTCCTGTTGTTCTAAAATATAAAACAAAAAGATGTGAATGCAAGAAATGGGCAGAAATTCAAAATCCACAATTCACAAAGCAGAATGATCTAAAATGAGAATGGGGAGGGTGAGAGCTGATTTTAAAACTACTAATTATATTGATCAAAGCTAGTTGTCCAATGTATTCATCATGTAGATACGCTTTATTCTTTAAAAGGAAATAGTGCTTTCATCTCTTGATTTCAGTCTCTTACTCTTCATAACAGACTCAACTGCATAACCTAATATATCCATGATAACACTTTAATTATGTAATTGCAGTGTTTTTTGCCAGGAGTACACTTGCCAGAATGAGGGAATATCAAGCTACTAAGTAGCTTGACCCTTTGGTCTCGTCTGGCTTCGTGAATGAAAACATATGTGGCTCTCGTAGTGTCTCTCGTGGAGTAACGACAGAATAATCACTGGGGCATGAAACCACAACCTGTAGAGAGTTAATCATGACCATTAATCTCTGCCCATTCTTCTACTCTTTGAGGATGGGAGAAGTGGCAGAAAGAGATTTTATTTCGTTTACTGAATATAAATGAATCTCAAATCAGCTCCTCGGCTTCTTGGTGGAAGCAGAGAAGAAAACAATACTACAAGTTAGCTAATTTAAAATTGCATATTATGTGAAATTGATAATCACTTGTGGTGTGGAATTTTTGATCTTTGCACTGTGGTGATCTCATTCTAGGACTCAATGAATACATATCTACATTGCCAAGATCTTATAATCAAAGTTCTCAGGCACAGACATCTGAGAAAAGTTTATGGAAACTAAATTTTCCTAATCTGTCCTCATTTGAAATAAACTGTAGTCATGAAACTAAAGAGAAAATGGGATCCTTTTTTTGAACCCCTGTGCTGCTTGGTTTTATTATCTCAGCCATGAGATTTCTGTATACTTATGTAGAATTTATGTTAGCTTGCAGCTCTAAAATGCCATTGATAATGTTTCTTGCAAAGACTTAAAAAGAGCTTTATATGTCAAAATTAGGAATCATCTTATGACACTATGTTTTCCATAATAAAGCAATGAGAATTTTTTTTTTTTTTTTTTTATATTTGACAATAATGGAAGTTGATGGTTAGGGCTTTTTGAACATTTGGGAAAGAGGTAGAAGTACATTTAAAACAAAAATCCTAGGAAACAATTTTACTCTGTTCATGGTTAAATAAAAGATTTGTGATAGGCAATATAGTTAAAAAAATATGTAATGTATGTTACTCCCTACCACCATCACCACACACACACTTTCTAGAAAATAATAAACACAATGATAAAGCAATTTGTTGTGGAAGGAAGACTAAGTTTAGCTTGCAAATCTCCTGATTGGAGACCTGACTCTGTCCCTTCCAATCAGAGTGAGTGCAGACAAATTTCTTAACCTATTTAAGCCTCAGTTTCCTTAACTCAAAAGTGGAAGAATTGAATTAACGTTTTTTATGGATAAACTGTCAAAATACTTACTTGTTTAATAAAACCAACAAACTGCTTAAATGTTTAGTGTCTAAATTTTGATCTCTGAACTAATTATATTAATGTCTATTTCTACCCCAAATTGTATCTCATTTCACTAAAGCTTTACTATTAGCTTACATTGTTTTGAATCATCTTGAAAAACTTGGGAATCATAATTACATGTCAACACAAATTCAGTAAAGGCCATGTAATCATCATCATCATAGCTATTTATTACTGAACACTACTATGCACCAGCCATGGTTTTAGGAGATATTCATCATGTCATACATGATGTCATGAAGTTCTGAGCAAGTCCAATGTTTTTGATATATTTATCACAACATACTCATCACATTTTGAAATAATACAAAATAATAGGGTGGCTGAAAAAAAAGAGGAAAAAAATACCTGTCAATGGTTACAGTTATGCTCAACCTGACATACTAGGGGCACAATTAAATATGACACAGCATCAGTTGTCAACTATGAACATTTAGGATCACCAGTATGAATCAGCTCCAGAGTCGCTTCTGACAGAAACTAAACCATCAAATCATTCAGCAAAATTTTAAAGCTATATTCATCTGAGCATAACCTCAATATCAGGGCTGATGACCTTGATCAAATACATACCAATAGAAACAATTGATGGTGGAAAAAATGGCATTTGACTTATCCATTTGAGGTTCCTTATGTTTCTAAACATTAAAGACATCAGTGGTGATAGAGTGAGCTCTGCTCACATTTTTGATTCCAAGTTCTAGCCATTTGGAATGGGACTATATGTTATTTGGTACGTGGCAGATGATAATCTCCCTACTGGATTAAATACTATCCCCTTGAAGGTAGTTCAAAACCAGAAATGAAGATTATTTGAGGTCAGAACAAGGTAGGAAACTTACAAATATGACAGTGAAGATTTTAACCTGTCAAAGAACCTCATGAAATTTTTGGAGCCTTGAGTTCTATTTGGGACTGAAAAACTGTCAAATTTCCCCTTAACATGAATCAACCTAACTAAAACACTTTTTCTGTGTTTTTGACACAGGCTATATTAACTTCATACTAAGTCTTTGAGACATTAAATTATATCATTAAAACTAATGAAGGTCTGTTGGTAAAATAGGTTAACAGGTGAAATAGAATGATAGATAATGACAGGAGAAATGCCAATCTTTAAATGAACTTATTTACAGTTTTGCCTTTTACATAATGAAGTCAAGGCAGCTTACAAAAAATGAAAAAAAAAATTGTCTTAAAATAATTAAAAGCCTATAGAAAAAAAATTAAAAATAAAATTAGGATTAAGCAAATGACACAAAAATGTTACTGCAGATGCAAAGTAGACCTTGGCTCTTGCATCTTATAGTCATAAAAAAAATAATAATATGGTTGTAATTGTAAGTGAATTATAGAGACCATCAAGATGAAAATTAAAAAAAATATATGTATGTCTTTTCAACATTCTGCTCCTTTGATAAATATTTCATCCTCCACAATATTGTTTGAAGAATGAGCATAATGTAGTTATGCATCGTACTCTTAGTCAAAGTCTGTGTATGCTTCGATGGCATACCGAGCGTTAAATGTAGATTTACACTGTGAAAATCACAGAAGAGATAGCAGAGGAAATATTTTTTAAAGTATGGTGATTTGCTCTGATTACTTTGATACTTCTACCCTTTTGGGTTTAGTTTACCATTTATCTCTTCAGAAACAAAAATTTAACAACTAAATTCAACTCACTGGATATAAACAAACACAATTTTATATTTTAAATATTTGCCATGATTCTGCTATGTGTATTCTGATTGAGTAACTACGAAGAATGGAAAGTAAAACCTGTTTGTAGCAAGATTTTTCAGAAGAAACTATTCTTCGAATATTGAGAGCTAGTCTTTTTTTTTTTTTTTTTAAGATTTTATTTATTTATTTGACAGAGAGAGACACAGTGAGAGAGGGAACACAAGCAGGGGGAGTGGGAGAAGGAGAAGCAGGCGTCCCGCTGAGCAGGGAGCCCGATGTGGGGCTCGATCCCAGGACCCTGGGATCATGACCTGAGCCGAAGGCAGACGCTTAACGACTGAGCCACCCAGGCGCCCGAGAGCTAGTTTTTATTTTGCTTTTTCTGTAAATGTTCTTGGAATATAGAACATGCTTTTCATTTCTTTCAAGCATCTATGAAATTCTTGAGATTTTTTAATAAATATGCATTAATATACTTCATTCTCAATGATCAAGATCAACCATGTGCAGGGCTTTTTAGTACACAGGTGAGTAGGTTTATTGCTGAACCTATTTTCCTCTTTGTCCTGCCAGATTTGATTCTGGCCAAACATATTACAAACAGAGAGATGCTAATTCAAAGAGACATTTACAAATTGGTGAAGTATTCACAAGCACACAGCACAAATGGGAAAGATTGTGTGTGAGTAGGTTAAAAAAGGAAGCTAGAACTCAAATGCAAAATAAGCTGTGAGTTAAAAAAAAAAAAAAAAAAAAGATGGCATTATAAGAAACAAGATAGAGATTTGCCATTGGCCTTTTCAACCAAGAATATTGAGGGAACACTTGTTTTGTTTTAAACTCCCCCAACTCCAGCAAGTAGAATACCCACTTGGCCAGTACTGGGAACTGGAAATTGATAAATCACTGGAAGAAAAGAATTAGCCCTCAGTGGCTAGTTTTCTGAAGTTATTTGCCTCTGTTTGATGGAGAGCAGGGTCTCTGGTATTCCCATAAATGCCTTATAACAAGAGATAGGTGAATCTGATGAAAGATAAGAAAACAAAAACAAAAGCAAAAAAAGTTTATCTGAGGTGAGGAAAAAAAAAATACCATACTTCAAAATGCATTATTTGAGGATCATGAACTTATACTCACTGACTTGATTTCTAACAGAAAGCAAGATTAAAAATGGTTGATAAAGGGAAAATGATGATATATAAAAAGCCATGCCACATGGACTGGAATCTTAAAATCCAGGAGAGTCAAGGAATCAACCTGTGTACGAGGAAGGATTTCACTATTAACTATGAAACTGATATAAAATTTGGTAGCATTCTTTATCTAATATTGGAACATTCCAGTTCATATGTTTAGTTTAAAGCCTGAGAAGAAAGTGTCTGCAATTTTCCCAGGTGGAATATGAAGGTGACTGTTGCAAGACAAAATAAAGATTGAAGTGGATTCAGTCAAATATCAGTGTATGACCTCATATTTACTCTGTTAACCAGCATTTATTTTTCTTCTTAGTGTCCCAAATACTTTTTTCAATTTTACTTTATTATATTATGTTAATCACTATACATGACATCATTAGTTTTTGATGTAGTATTCCATGATTCATTGTTTGCATATAACACCCAGTGCTCCATTCAATATGTGCCCTCTTTAATACCCATCAGCAGGCCAACCCATCCCCCCACCCCCTCCTCTCTAGAACCGTCAGTTTGTTTCTCAGAGTCCATAGTCTCTCATGGTTCGTCTCCCCATCTGTTTCCCCCCCCCCCTTCATTTTCCCCTTTCTAATATCTTTTTTTTTTAACCTATAATGTATTATTTGTTTCAGAGGTCCAGGTCTGTGATTCAAGTCTTATACAATTCACAGCACTCACTGTAGCCCATACCCACCCCAATGTCTATCACCCAGCCACCCCATCCCTCCCACCCCCCCAACTCCAGAAACCCTCAGTTTCTTTCCTGAGATTAAGAATTCCTCCTTATTAGTGAGATCACATGATACAGGTCTTTCTCTGATTGACTTATTTCGCTTAGCATAATACACACTTTTCCATCAATGTCATTGCAAATGGCAAGATTTCGTTTTCACTGATGGCTGCATAATATTCTGTTGTATGGTATATATATATACCATATCTTCTTTATCCCATTCATCTGTTGATGGCCACCTTGGCTCTTTCAATAGTTTGGCTATTGTGGACATTGCTGCTATAAACATCGGGGTGCATGTACCCCTTCAGATCACTACATTTGTATCTTTGGGGTAAATACCCAGTAGTGGAATTGCTGGGTTGTAGGGTAGCTCTATTTTCAACTTTTTGAGGAACCTCCATACTGTTTTCCAGAATGGCTGCACCAGCTTGCAGCCCCACCAAAATGTAGGAGGGTTTCCCTTTCTCTGCATCCTCCACAACATCTGTTACTTCCTGACTTGTTAATTTTAGCCATTCTGACTGGTGTGAGGTGGTATCTCATTGAGGTTTTGATTTGAATTTCCCTGATGCCGAGCGATGTTGAGCACTTTTTCAAGTGTCTGTTGGCCATTTGGATGTCTTCTTTGGAAAAATGTCTGTTCATGTCTTCTGCCCATTACTTGATTGGATTATTTGTTCTTTGGGTGTTGAGTTTGATAAGTTCTTTATAGATTTTGGATACTAGCCCTTTATCTGATATGTCATTTGCAAATATCTTCTCCCATTCTGTCAGTTGTCTTTTGGTTTTGTTGAGTATTTCTTTTGCTGTGCAAAAGCTTTTTATCTTGTAGGTCCCAATAGTTCATTTTTGCCCTTGCTTCCCTTGCCTTTGGCGATGTTTCTAGGAAGAAGTTGCTGCAGCTGAGGTCGAAGAGGTTGCTGCCTGTTTTCTCCTCAAGGATTTGGATGGACTCCTGTCTCACATTTAGGTCTTTCAACCATTTTGAGTCTATTTTTGTGTGTGGTGTAAGGAAATGGTCCATTTTCATTCTTCTGCATGTGGCTGTCCAATTTTCCCAACACCATTTATTGAAGAGACTGTCTTTTTTTCCATTGGATATTCTTTCCTGCTTTGTCAAAGACTAGTTGACCATAGAGTTGAGGATCCATTTCTGGGCTCTCTATTATGTTCCATTGATCTATATGTCTGTTTTTGTGCCAGTACCATACTGTCTTGATGATGACAGCTTTGTAATAGAGCTTGAAGTCCGGAATCGTGATGCCACAAGCTTTGCTTTTCTTTTTCAACATTCCTCTAGCTATTCGGGGTCTTTTCTGGTTCCATACAAATTTTAGGATTATTTGTTCCATTTCTTTGGAAAAAGTGGATGGTATTTTGATAAGGATTGCATTAAATGTGTAGATTGTTCTAGGTAGCATTGACATCTTCACAATATTTGTTCTTCCAATCCATGAGCATGGAACGTTTTTCCATTTCTTTGTGTCTTCCTCACTTTCTTTCATGAGTATTTTATAGTTTTCTGAGTACAGATCCTTTGCCTCTTTGGTTAGATTTATCCCTAGGTATCTTATGGTTTTGGGTGCAATTGTAATTGGGGTCGACTCCTTAATGTCTCTTTCTTCTGTCTTGTTGTTGGTGTATAGAAATGCCACTGATTTCTGTGCATTGATTTTATATCCTGCCACTTTACTGAATTCCTGTATGAGTTCTAGCAGTTTTGGGGTGGAGTCTTCTGGGTTTTCCACATAAAGTATCGTATCATCTGCAAAGAGTGAAAGCTTGACTTCTTCTTTGCCAATTGGGATGCCTTTCATTTCTTTTTGTTGTCTGCTGTGGCCAGGCTTCTAGTACTATGTTGAATACCAGTGATAATAGTGGACATCCCTACCGTGTTTCTGACCTTAAGGGGAAAGGTCTCAGGTTTTCCCCATTGACAATGATATTTGCTGTGGGTTTTTCATAGATGGCTTTTATGATATTGAGGTACGTACCCTCTATCCCTATACTCTGAAGAGTTTTGATCAAGAAACAATGCAGTATTTTGTCAAATGCTTTTTCTGAATCTATTGAGAGGATCATACAGTTCTTGCTCTGTCTTTTATTAATGTATTGTTTCACATTGATTGATTTGCGGGTGTTGAACCAACCTTGCAGCCCAAGAATAAATCCCACTTGGTCATGGTGAATAATCCTTTTAATGTACTGTTGGATCCTATTGGCTAGTATTTTGGTGAGAATTTTTGCATCTATGTTCATCAAGGATATTGGTCTGTAATTCTCCTTTCTGATGGGGTCTTTGTCTGATTTTGGGATCAAGGTAATGCAGGCCTCATAAAATGAGTTTGGAAGTTTTCCTTCCATTTCTACTTTTTGGAACAGTTTCAGAAGAATAGGTATTAATTCTCCTTGAAGTGTTTGGTAGAATTCCCCTGGGAAGACATCTGGCCCTGGGCTCTTGTTTGTTGGGAGATTTTTGATGACTGCTTCAGTTTCCTTAGTGGCTATAGGTCTTTTAGATTTTTTATTTCTTCCTGGTTCAGTTTTGGTAGTTTATACATCTCTAGGAATGCATCTATTTCTTCCAGATTGTCTAATTTGCTGGCATAGAGTTGCTCGTAGTATGTTCTTATAATTGTTTGTATATCTTTTGTGTTGGTTGTGATCTCTCCTTTTTCACTCATGAGAAAGCTGGGGTGGCAATCCTTATATCAGACAAATTAGATTTTAAACCAAAGACTATAATAAGAGATGAGGAAGGGCACTATATCTTACTTAAAGGGTCTATCCAACAAGAAGATCTAACAATTGTAAAGATCTATGCCCCTAACATGGGAACAACCAATTATATAAGCCAATTAATAACAAAATCAAAGAAATAATCGACAATACAATAATATTAGGGGACTTTAACAACCCTCTCACTGAAATGGACAGACCATCTAAGCAAAAGATCAACAAGGAAATAAAGACTTTAAATGACACACTGGACCAAATGGACTTCACAGATATATTCAGAACATTCTATCCCAAAGCAACAGAATACACATTCTTCTCTAGTCCCCATGGAACATTCTCCAGAATAGATCACATCCTAGGTCACAAATGAGGTTTCAATTGGTACCAAAAAATTGGGATCATTCCCTGCATATTTTCAGACCACAATGCTTTGAAACTAGACCTCAATCACAAGAGGAAAGTTGGAAAGAACGCAAGTACATAGAGGCTAAAGAGCATCCTACTAAAGAATGAATGGGTCAACCAGGAAATTAAAGAAAAATTTAAAAAATTCATGGAAACCAATGAAAATGAAAACACAACTGTTTAAAATCTTTGGGATGCAGCAAAGGCAGTCCGAAGAGGAAAGTATATAGCAATGCAAGCCTTTCTCAAGAAACAAGGAAGTTCTCAAATACACAACCTAACCCTACACCTAAAGGAGCTGGAGAGAGAACAGCAAATAAAGCCTAAACTGAGCAGGAGAAGAGAAATAATAAAGATCAGAGCAGAAATCAATGAGATAGAAACCAAAAGAACAGTAGACAGATCAACAAAACTAGGAGCTGGTTCTTTGAAAGAATTATTAAGATTGATAAACCCCTGGCCAGACTTATCAAAAAGAAAAGAGAAATGACCCAAATACTTTTATTAATGTCTATGTCCAATTCTTTGTTTTAAAACATCTGAAATTGAAAATAAGCAACTATAGACAGCTATGTTATTGCAACAATAATAAAACAAATACTGGGCATATTTGAGAAAGTGGCAACGCATGCTCATGTTCTATTGAAAACACAACTTCAAGAACTAGATAGAGCCCCACCATCTATGCAAAAGTAATTGAAACAGTGATTTCTTCAAAACCTGGCAGCTTGGATTTTAATCTACAGAATTTTAATAACACCAGTTAACTAGAGGTTAAAATAAATGAAAGTTAAAGATATTTTTAAAGAATTAGTGTAGCCAATAGAATTGCCCTTATCTAGATCTGAATTTTAATTTTTGATTTAATCAATACCTCTAGCTAATGTTAATGTTATCCATCAAAGAAATATCTAGTGAGCACATGCATTCACACACTATGCTAGAAATCAAATGAAATTTTAACAGAAGAATCTGTCATCATGAAGTATATTAGAGCCCTAACAAAACAATAGTACGATAATAGGAGTTGTGCTTAACAAATGTTCTTTTCACAGTCATGGATAAATTGTAGAAGAACAACTAGGCAAGGCCAGTAATTACAGTCCATTGCCTCCCTTAGGGTTGAAGAGATGAAGAAAGGAATCTGTTACTGGAACACTGTGAGAGTATTTTGGAGATGAGCAGCCTTGAGAAGGGAAGTGCCTTTTGGTCAAGAGACACTTACTTCCAGCCCAACGTGAACATTTAAGGAGGAGAACAAGAAAATAAATATATTGAATTCATCCTCTCTCCCCTCTCTGCTCTTGTACTTGGGCTTCATATTGGTCAAATCCAACTGGAAAATGAGGGAAAGGGAACCTGTTGATGATATCCATCCTCATCAGCATGCCAGGGGAGAGAGCAGAGCAGAGAGCATGGAGATAGATTCTAATGAGCAAATGGATGATGTTCAGTACCTACAGAATCTCGTAGGCAGGTAATTACAGTTCTTAGAAGTACTTGCTCTGATAGTGGTGACTAATTCCACTTACATGCTTCATTTCATTTTTGTGAGGTCCTTGAAAGCAACTCACAGTAAGAAATGTCAGAGATATTAAGAATGGAACAGAATTAGCCAGGCAAAGCTGGTACTATAATAACCTAGACCTAGGTTTTCACAGTTTTGTGCTATAATGCATAGACCCGTTTTAAAGAGGAAAGAAAAATATAAAAACTCATAGGTCAGGGCACCTGGGTGGCTCAGATGGTTAAGCGTCTGCCTTCGGCTCAGGTCATGATCTCTAGGTCCTGGGATCGAGCCCCATGTCAGGCTCCCAGCTCAGCAGGGAGTCTGCTTCTCTCTCTCCCTCTGCCTCTCCCCATTCTTGTGCTATGTCTCTGTATCTCTCTCAAATGAATAAATTAAAAAAAAAAACTTAAAAAAAAAAAAACTCATAGGTCTGGGAATTGTCTTAAATTATTTATTTAAATATTCCTTAATTATATTCAAATATAAAACTATATAAATATTATGCTTATTGTGTATATTATAATATAAAATTTCAACAAAATGATTTTTTTAAAGATTTTATTTATTTGAGAGAGCGAGCATGGGGGGACGGTCAGAGAGAGAAGCAGACTCCCCACTGAGCAGGGAGCCTGATGTGGGGCTCAGCCTTAGGACTCCAGGATCATGACCTGAGCCAAAGGCAGTTGCTTAACCAACTAAGCCACTCAGGCGCCCCTCAACAAAATAATTTATTAACATTATAAAACAAATAGAATTCAAATTAATGTAATTTAAGGATGAAGTTTTGCAAAAACAGTTTGCTTTTTGTGGAATCTAAAGCAAATCTAAATACCAAGGATTTTTATATGGATCATGTTTATACAACAATAGTTAGGTAACAACCCAATTTTCTTTCCTCTTGAAATTATTCAAGCCATTGGGGAATCCTCATTCACAGTTTCTTGGGTTTTTTTTTGTTTGTTTGTTTCTTCCTCTCACTTTATAAGAATACATATTTTATATATCAAGGTGATCTTTACTCTTACTTTGTCCATGACAAGCAAAGTAGTGCTTATAGGGGCTCCTGAGTGGCTCAGGTGGTTGAGCATCTGACTCTTGGTTTCAGCTTAGGTCATGATCTCAGGGTCGTGAGATTGAGCTCCATATCAGGCTCCAAGCTCAGCACAGTCTACTTGAGATTCTCTCTCCCTCTCCCTCCCCTTTGCCCTTTTCTCTTTCTCTCTAAAATAGATTAAAAAAAAAAAAAAAAAAAAGTGGTGCTGTGGCCAGAACTGTGAAGAATATAAGTATAAACACTGTATCTTAGTCAATTAGGGCTCCAGTAACAAATTGCCATAGATGGAGTGGCTTATAAGCAATAGAAGAAATTTATTTCTCACTTCTGGAGGCTGAAATCCGAGATTAGAGTGCCAATATGGTAAGGTTCTCATGAAAGCCCTCCTCTGGGCAGTGGACTGCCAACTTCTTGCACAGTCTCATGTGTGGGAGACAGATCCAGCTCCCTCTCTGGTCTCTTCTCAGAAGGTCACGAACTCCATTCATGATGGTTCCACCCTCCTGCATTAATTACCTCCCAATTGCGTCATCTCCTAATACCATCACATTAGGAATTAGATTTCAACTTATGAATTTTGTGGGGACACAAACATTCAGTCCATGATAGACATTTAATTGACATGGTAATTAGGCTGTCACTTCTTTTTTCTTTTCTTTTTTTTTAATTAATTTATTTATTTGACAGAGAGAGCAGGAACACAGCAGTGGAGTGGGAGAGGGAGAAGCGGGCTTCCTGCCAAGCAGGGAGACCAATACGAGGCTCGATCCCAGGACTACGGGATCATGACCCGAGCTGAAGGCAGACGCTTAAGGACTGAGCCACCCAGATGCCCCTAGGCTGTCACTTCTTAAAAGTCCTGCTCATCCTATGGCACCAACTTAAAAAAATCACTTGTCAGGGACGCTCCTCTGACATTTCAGATCAAGTAAGTTCCCCTGAAAAGTCCTTTCTTACCAATATGGGCCTTCCCTCTTCAACCCTTATTCATAACTATTTAGTAGGTGACCTCCAAATATTTCTGGTTTTTCTCCCAGGCACATGGTAGGCCTGTATCTTTCCTGTCAAGTTGAAGTTAGGTGAGGATGTGTGACTAGGAGAGGCGAGTAGAAGAGTCGGATGTCATGTTTAGGTAGGAGCTTTCAGATCCAGTGTATAACACTCTTCCTTCCCCACCAGCTCAGAGGGTGTCTGCTCTTGTGGAAGTGATTCCAGTGAGAACTGCCTTGGAGTAAGCAGCCTCTTGTTGACAAATCACAGTATGTAGCATTAGGGGCTTGCTTTTTTTAGGCCACTAATATTTGTGGGTAGTTTATTAGAGCAAAAGCATACTGTAGCCTATTTTATATGACACATCAGATGTGTCATTTTACATTTATGTGACTGATTGATTATCTGCCTACCCTACCTCATTATGATCCCAAAGGCAATCTTAATTTTCACCATGCATGTTATTTTTGATACCTAGCAAAACACCTGATAAATATGAGGGACTCGTGTTAGGCAGAATAATTGTTTCCCAAAGATCCCCATGTCCAAATGCCTGGAATCTGTGAATGTGTTACTGTAAGTGGCAAAAGGCAATTTGCAGATGGTATAAAGGTTACACACATTAAAAGAAGGACATGATTCCGGATTAACAAGGTGGACTCAACTTAAATGTATGAGCTCTTAGAAGTTCAAGAGGAAGACAGCTAGTTGAGGGATGGGACAACAGAAGGAGGAAGAGGAGAGGCTCAGAGTGTGAAAAGCCCAGACCTGGAACTCTTGGCTTTGAGAAGGGAGGAAGGGTGCCTGCTGTAGGAGAAGACATGTGGGCAGCATCTAGAAGATAGTAATTGCAGTCAGTTGACAGACTGAAAACAACCAGGGGTCTCAGTGCTACAACCACAGGGACCAGAATTCTGCTAGAAACCTGAATAAGCAATGAAACTGGTCCCCAGCCCCACCCCCAACTCTTAGAGTCTTCAGAAAGAAATGCACCCTGCTGTCCCTTTGATTTTCATCTGGCAAGAGACCCACTTCAGAATTATAAGATAACATACTTGTACTGTTTTAAGACTCAAAGTTTTGGGTAATTTATTATAACTACAGTTGAAACTAAACATGCCTCAGTTCGTATATGCTGGAAAAATAAATAAATGAATAAATGAAAGAAACACCAGAATTTAAATCTATTGCATGCGCATTTTAAAAGATATACTATTATCTAAGATGGTATTATTTTTAATGGAATCTTATTTTTCTTATCCTTCCAAGATACATCTTTCATTTTCATTCATTTAAGAGATTTGGGTTAGGAGAAACCTTGCTCGGGGATGATCTTTGTTGCTTTATCAGCTGCTGATTTTGAGAAAGGTGTCAAAACCTGCTAATTAGGTTTTTCCTTCTTCAAAGGGAGGGAATTAAGTGCCTCCCTGCCTCCATATTCTAGCTTGGCCAGGGAAGAAATTGGTCTAATTACTCCAACTTCAGGTTGTAATTGCCCATCTACATTTTCTGCCCAAAGTCCCTGTCTTGTTTCCACTCATTGTTAATGAAAACAGAAAGAAACATTTGCCCTGTGTGGCTCACCGGCTTTCTCTAATGCTTGTCTCTAACCTGGAATTTCCCTGCTTTGGCGATCATGTTAAAAGACACCTCAGGGTTAGAGGTTTCTTCTTCAGAATCTTACTCCTTGCAAACAGGTGACTACATGGTGACAGTCAAAGATGCTATCTCCAAACTTCCAGTTGTTTTCATTTATTTTTTTTAAAGACCAAAAATACATAAGTCTATGAAAAAGTGGAATTAAATAGGATTTCTTCAAAATATGTTAATGAGTTTTCACAAAACATCAGACAAGACTAAGTATCTTTGTCAAAGATCTGCTGGGAAAATATGAAAAAACACAAACACAAATCATCCATACCCACCTACCCACCCACACCAAAGGAAGGAAGGAGGCAAGGAAGGAAGGAAGGAAGGAAGGAAGGAAGGAAGGAAGGAAGGAAG
>NW_023270865.1:15990111-16026809 GCF_011800145.1 Mirounga leonina
AAGGAAGGAAGGAAGGAAGGAAGGAAGGAAGGAAGGAAGGAAGGAAGGAAGGACAGAGACACAAAAAGTAAAAACTCCCCTCCAAATACAATCTGTTTACTTTTTTTCTCCTCTGACTATAATTTTGTATTCAGGACTTAAAAATACTAAAATAATAACAATAATAATAATAATAATAATAATAATAATAATAATAAATTGATAATCTCAAATATCAGAGTTTGAATCATCCCCCAAAAGACAACATACATTCAGATTAAAGAGAGAGAATTTACTAAGGAAATATCTTTAAGTCAAATAATCATCTTAGTTTTCTATGTAAGAATTTAGTCAATATGAAATTTCATTTTATCAAAAAGCAACCTTCACCTTAATATTTATCTTAGGATTTTTCTGGCTGTTAAGATATTCTTAAAATTTCTCTCTAGGGAAATAGCATTTGTTAATCCACTGTGTCATTTTAAAAATACGTTATTGTCTTTGTAGGAATTTTTAAAACAGCTATCTTTATTCTAGGGAAAGATTCCAATTTATGTGACGATTTTGAAAATATTCTTCAAAGTTAATCCAGGCATAGCTCTTTTTCATTTAAAGGAAAGCTTTGCACCATATTAATGTTTACAATTACAGGTGCTATATAGTCTTTTTTTTTTTTAAAGATTTTATTTATTTATTTATTTATTTATTTGAGAGAGAGAGAGAGAGAGAAACAGCATGAGAGGGGATAGGGTCAGAGGGAGAAGCAGGCTCCCCGCTGAGCCGGGAGCCCAATGGGGGACTCGACCCCAGGACTCCAGGATCATGACCTGAGCCAAAGGCAGTCACCTAACCAACTGAGCCACCCAGGTGCCCAGGTGCTATATAGTCTTAACAAATTTCCTATTGTCTGAGTAATTCTTAATTGTATAGGACTACCCAAGGCGCTACAGGATGTTTAGTATTCTTGGGTATTTGTTTTTCACAAGCATAATTAATGTTTTATTCTTTGAAGAATGGTCCTAAAACATCACACTAAGTCAGGCTGAAAGTTTTATAAGGATATGTTATTATATATTTTATGTATATTATAAATACTATAAGTATATAAAAATAAAAATATTTTATATATATATATATATATGTTGGCACCCCAAAATCTTGGTCATAGAATTTATGATATATCGAGTTGTGAGTAGAACCCAAGTTTTCCAAACAGACATCATTTTTCTCTTGTCTGCATAGACTTCTCATTAGCTGCCTTCTGCTTTTGCTGCATTATCTCAGAGTCCCTCTGCTCTCTCTGAGAGGTAGTTGTCCTATCTTTTCTTTTACCCTTGCTAATTTCCTGGGATTTCTTCATGTTTTTCTCGCAAATGTCCACAGGCCATGCCAACCACTGGACAAAGCCTGGAAGAGAGCTACTTGGAAAAGCAATGGCACCCTGCATGCTCAGCAGTCGTCCCCACATGTGGCTCTTGAAGGCTGAGCCTGTGCAAGCCCTCTGCACATTACTGTCACTAAATGTCATTAGCACTCCTATGTCTTTGTGACAAAATTAAGATGTCCCATACATTTTCAATCCCTTCATCCCATGATGTGATAGAGTCTCAGTTTGAAAGCCATTGCAATAATATCCTACATTATCGCTGGACACAATCCTATTATGGGGGAAAAATCAGAGAAGAATTTCTTTTCATGTTTACAATAATAAAATATAAAAGTAAAATTGTCCTATAAAAGTAAAACTGTCCCACCCCCATTAAGTATGGAGGGGACACTTTTGCCAAATGATTTTTATTACCAGATGTCAGTTATTTTTGATCTTGAATATGACTCGTGATTTGCTTATTTGGAACAGAATCATCATTTTTAGTAAGTACCTAATGATATCTTGTGTAAGGGTTTCAAGTCATAGCAAGTAAATTTGAATTTGTATTCCTCAACATATTGTTGTTTCCAAATTCAGGATCTTTACAGACTTAGAATTCTCTTTTTCTCCATTTCTCCACCTCTCTTCTCTACCACATAGGACAGGTCATAACCATTCTTTATTATTTATTTGGAATATATCAGTGCCTCTTTTCATTCATGCTGACAACCTTCTCATTTAGTTTCTTTTTTTCCTTCTCATTTATATTTTCTTTTAAGATTTTAATTATTTAGTTGACAGAAAGAGAGAGAGAGGGCACAAGCAGGGGGAGTTGCAGGCAAAGAGAGAGGGAGAAGCAGGCTCCCCTGCTGAGCAAGGAGCCTGATACTGGGCTCCGTCCCAGGACCCTGGGATCATGACCTGAGCCAAAGGCCGACACTTAACTGACTGAGCCACCCAGGCTCCCTCTCTCATTTAGTTTCTTGTCAAAACTCTTCAATCATCATGCTACTCTATCTGGCTTATCAATGATTTCTAAAGCTAACAAACAAACAAACAAACAACAACTAAAACAGAAACAATGGCTAACATTTATTGGATGTATTACAAAATTATGTAATTTAATTCTGAGAACATACTGTGAAGATGAACACACCATCTGTTCCAGATGAAGAATCATGGTAAAAAAAATCTCTTGACTAGGTTTCTTAGGAAGGTGGACTACAGGTTAAATGTCCCAAGTACACAGGCTACTCACTGCAGGAAGTAATTCCACCAGGTGAACAAAGCTAACTCTTCTATTTTTTGGAAAAAAGTATTAATTTCATTGGGACCTCAAGTTGCATATTTCATAGGACTGAACTCTATTTTCCATTCACACTAAACTGATAAGTAACTTATACTAAGTAAAAGGGAAAGTAAGGATTAGAACATAACAACCCATTCATACCAGTTATCTTACTCTACACCACACTTCACTAGAAAAGACATCTGGATCAATAGTTATTCTTTTGTCTTTCACTGTTGGATGAGTGATTGAGTTGTTAGTAAAGTTGTTGTTCTCATTCATATAATCATAATTTTAACAAATACTTCTCAGCGCCTACTATCGACTAGCTACTATGCTAGTAAAAATGTGGCCAGTTATTTGGATCCTACAGACTTTCAACTCTTCAAGAATCTTGCTCTACCAAGTAATTCTCATTTTTTTCATATATTTTCTACCATTTTCTCTCCTAGATCAGGGTTTAGCAAAATGTTTCTATGAAGTGCTTTTAGTAAATATTTTGGAGTATGTGGGTCAAACTGTCTCTGTTTAATCAATTATGTTGTTGAAGCCCAAACATGTGGCTGTGTTCCAATAAAGCTTTATTTAGGAAAACAGGCCATAGGTCAGATTTGATCCAAGGGCTATAACTTGCCAATCCATGTTCTACATACTTGCCCTTCAGCATGTAAGCACACTCAAGTCTTTCCCTTATTAAAAAATCTAATCTTTGTAAGGCTTAACCTACTATATTAGTCTACTCTATTCTTTAACTTTAATTTTATAAATAAAATTGTTAGACTGTCTCTCACTACTTCCTCACCTCCTATTCAATTCTACAGTCACTGAAATCTTGTTTTTTCCTTGTTTTGCCCCCTTGCCATGGCTAAACCTAATAGGCATGTTTTAGCCATTGCCATATACTTTAGATCTCCATAGCATGCAACATTTCAAGTCTCTTTCTTCATGTTGCACACTGAATTTTCAAAAGATGGCAACAGTTTCTTCCATTCCACGTGCTCTTCCAGAATCTTGCCATTTCCCCATCAAGAGGTAGAATCATATCCTCTTCACTTTAATTCCCATGAGCCTGCAACCAATAAACTCTGTGGAAGTGACACTGGATAACTTCTGAGGTTAGGTATTAGAAGGCAATATGTGCAGCTTATTAGCTGGAACTCTTGAATTAGAACTCTATGCCACCATGTAAGCAGTTTCACTGTCCTGAAGCTGTCTTGTAGAAAAGAAGCCCAAATTGCTCATGTGAAGGGATGCCATGGAGAAGCTTTGGGACTAATGAAGAGAGACAGATATAAAGACATTGCCCAGATCCTGCCCCTCCATCCACCCTGTGACTGCAACTATATCAGATAACTTCAGCCGGAACCACCAAGCCAAGCCCTTCCCAAACCCATGACACACAGAAACCTAAGAAAGACTGGTATGATAGGTGCTATTTTAAGTCCTCACATTTAGACTGGTTTGCTACAAAGCAATAAATAACTTGGACCTTCCTTCAAATTATCTTATTTCTTGACTTCTAGGCATTGATTGCTTTAAATTTCCTTTTGCTTTCCTAACACTCTTTCATAGTCTATATTAACTTTATTCTTCTTAAACACTCTAATTTTCCATGGTGCTGGTCTCCGTGACTCTACCCCTCAGCTAATACCAGCCAATCCTACAGTTTCATCTATTACATGTAAATGGTGGTTACTCCCACATTTCTCCTGAGGTTTCACGTTAAGTTTTGCAAGTGCTATTGAACTCACATGTACGTCTCCCCACATATCTCTATTTCATAATACTCTAGATCAAAGCTATCATCCCACAGCTTTTCAACCTGTCCCTACCTTCTTTATATGCAATGTATGTATACTCCTACCCATTTTCTAAGCCAGAAAATAGGGAATCATCTTGTATCTTATGTTTCCTTTACTTCATCATTACAAACTGTCACTGATTCTTTGTGTTTTTCTAAATGTTTTTCCTACTTTTAGTCAGTCTCTACATCACTAACAGAATATTGTATCTCAAAGGAAAATCTGATCCTCTCACTGTCTCTAGGGAAAGCATAAATGTATTTTAAGAGCAATGAAACTCACTTCATTCTGTTGTCACAAACTGCAGGCTAAAATGTGTAACCACCCATCAAAGTGTTAGGATCTAAAAAAAACAAAAAAAAAAAACAAAAAACTTTACATTTAATTTGTCACTCTCTGCTGAAAGCACAGATGTGTCAGAGTTGAGATCTACACAAGATCCTAAAAGTCACAGGGGTCGATCATTTTGAAAAGCTCAAACTCTAGATACTCCATTCCCTGTCAAATGGTCATGCACTTTTCTCAAACAAGCCCATTTCTCCCATTGCTCTACCCTCATGTGCTCATTCCTGCATGCTCCTGCTTACCTTTTACATAACTTTAGCATAAGATTCACCACTCAGTACATAAGTCATTATCTGTGTAAATTATCTTTTCCTTCCACCAGACTTTGGCCTCCTTGAAAACATCAGTGCATCTTTTGCTCCATTTCATTCTATTTTACCCATTGGAGACTCATTTAGAGCCTAAAATTTAGAAGGTAAGTAGTTTTGAATAATAACTATCAATGAAGGATTAATACATGTTTGCATAATTTTTAGGATATTTTGTAAACAAACGTCTCCTTTAAAACAGATAGAGAAATGGAATGATTTTAGGAAACTGGGGACATTTTCTGGTAACTGTTCTTGTTTGGGAATATCATGAGGATATATTACCTTATAATTTAAAAAGGAGTTGTCATTAGCAATATACCTTGGAGCTGAGAAAGCAATTATTGAAAGGAAAAAAGTGTATTTATTTGAAGCTTTAAAGAATAAGAATACTCATTAGATCTCCTAAATTAAAATATGAGATTGTCTAAAGAGACTATTTTAGGAAACTACTGTCATGTATGTTCACATTCCTGATAGTAATAGGCACAAAATAAAGATAGGCCATTATTAGTTTCATGAGAAATATTTTACTGTTCTTTTGCTTCATATATAATTAGAAATATTTTATAGAGAATGTTAAAAATAATACAAACCAGAGCTTGGAAGTGGAGAAATCCAAAAGAATTAATTGGATCTAGAGAATGAAGAAGAAAATTTGAGAGCAAAGAAAATAAGAACGAGAATTTTTACATCATGATAGTTATATAAAAACATGATTGGAGAGATATATATAGCAGCAACACATGTGAGTAAAACAGAAATCATTGTCAATAAATTCAATAGATTGCTTTGTAGCTATAAAAAATGAGTATATGTCTTCATTAACAAGTGGTGTATTTTAAATCAAGGTGATGCTCTGTCCTTCACTAATAAGACAAAATCTGGACAATTGTATTCAGTCCTGGCCACCATATTTTAGGGGCACCATATGGAAAAAGGTTTAAAGGAGAGGGAGTAGGATGATGAAGGTTTACATGGAGACAGTTCAAACAAATGAGGAAATCACTTGTGGGAGCATTAGACATTTGCTGTGTGGTCCAAGGGAAAACTCTAGGGCCAAGTAAGGGAAATTACAGAGACACAGACTCTGGCTTGATACAAATAATTTTATAACAATCAGATACGGTTTTTGTTTTTCATTTTTTAGAAAGGAGAGACGCTAGGTGTGGAGAATCTCAAGCAGTCTCCACACCTAGCGCAGAGCCCGATGCAGGGCTCCATCTCATCATCCTGAGATCATGACCTGAGACAAAATCAAGAGTTGGACACTTAACTGACTGAGCCACCCAGGCACCTCTAACAAACAGATATGTTTTATTCAGTTTCCAATAACTTGAGCTGTTCATTGAAAAGAAGAATGACCACTCAGTGGAAAATTTGACACATTTACAATTCAACTTGGGGCTAAGAGGAGAAAAATATGTAGATATGGATATAGAGATATGTAAAATACAAGTGCCTCCTAAGGAGAGTGTATCTTGTTTTATAGATGGCTTTTGGCCTTTGGGGGTTGGCTGGGAGCTTGAGAGTAAGAACAAGAAAGTAATGAATAGCTCCAGACTGCAAAGTGAAAAGAACTTGGCATTGTTTTAAATGAATTAGAAAGTAAGGAGTGAGGTAGAGTAATTATAAAGAGTGAAGAACACTTCTGAGCTGCCATGAAACCAGGTACTATACGGGATGAAGGCACCACAGTAAAACCTCTGGTGGTTTATTGGTTGAAAACATCCCTAACAGGAGTGTCTATAATTTGATGCTTAGCTTGTGGTGTCTCTAGAATGTACTCACCCCTTCTATCTTTCCTCAAATTAAACCCTATTATCCACACAGAATGACTTGAAGGTGTTGTTACATTTTAATTTTATTTGTGGAAATCTGGGAAGGAGGTGTGTAGTTCTCAAAAAGAGATAAAGATGAGGTTCAGATCCATGCAATTCAGAAGGGAAAAAAAGACGAGGGCCAGAGAGATTGTTCATACACTATATGTGGGCGTAGTGTTTTTTCCAGGCATTCATAAACCTTGCAGAGAAAACTTTGGGCCTGTCACTGCTTGAAACTGTGGAAAATGGAGTGATTTCAAATAAGCCTAACTTTGACAGTAAAACTGCAAACTCCAGCTGACATCTGCTTTATATATAGTCAATCTGTTCTGCCTGTTACATCCGTATTGATCACATTAGCCCTAAATGAGCTCTCTCCCTTCTAAACTCAATTCACTTAACATGTATCATGCACTACTTTGGGTTGCGCTGCACTGTCTTGGAAACTCATTTAATTAGGACAGTGTTATTTGCATTTGCAGATATATCATGATATATGTGCTTATATCATGCCTCTGAAAATACTTATGAACTGCTAAAGGGCAAGACCCATCTTACAAAATATTTTAACTTTTCACAACACCTACCTCATGTTTGTCCAGGGAGGCCCTAAACAAATACTTATTGAGTTGATAAATCTCTATAAGCTAGAAACATTGTTTGTGGGAAGATTAGATTAATACCCACAGAGGACCCAAACAATCTACCTCCCTAGGTGTCTCAGAAGTAACTCGCAATTGTGTCTAAATGAAAAATTGTTTGAAAATATAAATTTCAAAAGAACTGTGATCGTATTAACATGTAGAATTTTCATGCAGAAAAGCTATGTAATTCTGGTGATAATTCTATTTGAACTTAGGAAGTTTATTTGGTAGACATCAGTTCATCATAGCTTGATAACACTTCCCTCCCCAGTATTAATATGAGGATTAAGTTAGATCATACATGTAAGCAGTTAGCATGGTGTCATATTCTTCGGACTGCATATATGTTAACTGTTGTTATTCAATAATAAGTGTCATTTTTATGATTAAAACATAAATATAACAAGTTCTTGTTTAATTCATGCATCAGTTTTGAAATATCTTATGGAATATAATCTAGCAATCACTCTAACAGTTAAAAAGAGCTTTGGAAACTAAAAAGTTTTATAAAATATATGTTAATTTTATGAAAGCTAGTATCTAAATAAATGGCATGTTACTGATTGTTAGTAATGCAGTGATGAGAAACAGTGACTTCAACTCCAAGAGGTCTATATTCAAGTTTTTAATTACCAACCTACGAACTTTACAACTTTGAGAACATTATTTAACCTTTTTCAACTCAGCTTCCACAAATGTGAGTAAATACATCCTCTGCTTCACAGCTTCTTGTGTAGGTTAAATGAGATAGTACATGTAAAGCATGTGCTCATGGCACTTAATGCACACTCCAAAAAGAGGAATTGCTATTATCTAATCGCAGTGTTAATTAATAATGCTCTTTCATAGTAATTTTAAACATCAGATTTTCTTAGTTCACTCTAATAGGAAAATATCACATTCAAACCTGAGAATATAAATACCAAGAAACCAGTGTCTCAATATTTACAAGGTCAAGGTTTAAAAGTTTTCTGCATAGTTTGATATCTAACCACTAACATCCCTAATAAAGGAAGGAAGCATTTAAAAGTTTGTTGTATGCTTTCTCCAAAGGTGGTAAAATTAATTAGGGAGATGGGCAGTCTGCTGATTCATTTGATTATATATGACTACCCAAAGTGCAAAATTTCCCTGTTAAGTCTGTTGCATAAAGGAGTTTTGGTTGATTCATCACCTCTTTCACTCAGAGTGTTGATCATTGTAAATGACTTTATTGACCCATGGCTTGGTTCAGCATCATATGCTCCAGTGAACCAAGCAAAAAACAGCTGCTAAGTGCAGGTGACAAGTCTTCATGGAAAATTCAAGGACTGAATCAGCATTCTCTCTGCCATCATGCTCCTGTGTTGTCACAGATTTCTAAATTTCTTGTGTGACAGGCATGATTTTTAAAGGGACTTGCCCTAAAATAATGTAGCTTCCCATGGATGTTCATGACTTTCAGATAGTTAGAGACAATCTATTTTCAGAATTTGTATTCCAAATTCCTGGATCCATAGCCATAGTTAGACCACATTTCTAATGGTTTATTAAGTGTCAATGGGAAATCTCAAGCCAAATATAATTTGATAAAACAACATGTGATATTTAATGTTTGAAATAATTTAGGAATCATTTGATGACTTTAAACACTGCAAAAAGAAACCAAATATCCATTAAGAGAAGATTCAAAGGTAACTCAGTGTTAGAATGATCCTAAAGTTAGAGAGATCTCAGTTTCCATCAGCTCTCCTTGCACTAGGAGGCTTAACAGATCCCCCAGTTAGAAATAGCCTGATCTTCAGGACAACTCTTGGATTTAGAGCTGATTAAAAAAAAAAAAAAAAAAATCTGTCTCTTTCATTAGACTAAGTTTGGGATAGATTAGAAATTAAGTTTTATTGTCAAAGGCACAAAATGGATGTTTGTCAAGCAGGTTACTGAATTAAAGAATTCTAAAATTTTATTCAATATCAAGAGAATGAAAAAACAAGTCCCAGCTTGGGAGAAAATATTTACAAAAGACATATCTGATCAGGGAACACTCATCGAAAAATATACAAAGAACTCTTAAAATTCAAGAATTAAAAAGCAACCTGATTTAAAAATAAGCCAAAGACTTGAACAGATATCACACCAGAGAAGATGTGCAGATGGCAAATAATCATATGAAAGAGGCTCCACATCATATGTCATTAGAAAAGTGCAAATTAAAATAATGAGTTTAGAAAGGCCAAAATCCAGAGCACTGAAAAAACCAAATGCTGGTGAGGATGTAGAGCAAAAGTAATTCTCATTTATTACTGGTAAAATGCAGAATGGTACAGCCAGTTTGAAGACCATTTGTAGGTTTCTTACAAAACTAAACTACTCTTACCATATGATCCAGTAAACAAGTTGAAAATGCATGTCCATATATAAACCTCACATGGATGGTTACAGCAGTTTTATTCATAATGGCCAAAACTTCGATACAACTTAAGATATCCTTTAGTAAGTGAATAAATTGTGGCACATCCAGAAAAAAATGGAATATTAGTCAACACTAAAAGAAATGAGCTACCAAGCCATGAAAAGACATGGAGGAATCCTAAATGCATCTTACTAACTGAAAGAAGCCCATTTGAAAAGGTTACTTACAGTATAATTCCAACTATATGATATTCTTGAAAAGGCAAAACTATGGAGACAACAAAAAGCTTAGTGGCTGCCAAGGGTTGAGGGGAAGGATGGATGAGTAGGTAGAACAAAGAAGATTTAAAAAGAAAAAAAAATACGTAGAAAAAGGTGATTTCCTTAATCTAAATAATTCCAGGTTTATAATTTTAAAAGATTATATATATATATATATATATATATATATATATATATATATATATACACACACACACACACACACACACATATACATATATATATAACTCATTTACTCATTCTTAACTTGTAATATCTTTATTATTAATTTATTTGTTGTCTAAAAGAAGCCCATCATTTTCTCAAAAATTCAAAAGAAAATGACACCCTGCATTTTTTATTTGAAAACATGAAATCTATGATATTATGCTAAGACTTGCACTGCAAGTCTCAAACTGATGCAATGTTTACAACAATATTCAAAGATTTTCAGATAAATTTAGAAAATGTTAATTATAAACTTCACAGGCAGAAGACTCAGTCTTATAAAAACTAGAGATCTATAATAGAAAAAAAAATAGGTGACCTACTTTGAGCACTCACAAATCCAAAGGGTAAAGGAATTTGGTGGGAATTGATTTTTTACTCATAATAGTTAATATATGTAATAAACTCTTGAAAGGAGAAAGAGAAATTAGTATCAAGAGTTTTAGAATTGCTTGGGGACAAGGTGCTATAGCAGTTTATTGTTATACACAAAGGAATACTAGATATTATTTTTCACTAATATCTAAGGAGTCTTCTTAGAATCAAAGTGAGGAATATTTGAGGAAACACTTTAGAACAGTCTTATATACTTCAGTGGTTAAGCAAAATATGAAACAGGATTATTAATTTTTAATAATATGAAATATATAAAGGCATGGTTACCAAAAAATTAATTCAAGTCAGAATGCTTATGTAAAAACAGAAAAAAACATATGAGTAGCACCTAATAAAAATTAAGTTTATATCATAGGATAACTAATTTTGTTTAATACTTCTCAATCTTTAATGTGCCTAATAGTCACTTGGGGATTTTATGCAAAATGAAGATATTAATTCAGCTGACGTTGGTTTACTTCTGTTATTTCTAATAAGCTCCTAATTAATGGCAATTCTACTCTAACCTACAATGCATGGAAATTCAAACTCCAAAGTGGCAAGAAGGTCTGACTTCACACTGAGTTGATTAATAGGATAGAACTTTTTTGGGGGGCGCCTGGGTGGCTCAGTCGTTAAGCGTCTGCCTTCGGCTCGGGTCATGATCCCAGAGTCCTGGGATCGAGCCCCACATCGGGCTCTCCCGCTCCGCGGGAAGCCTGCTTCTCCTTCTCCCATTCCCCCTGCTTGTGTTCCCTCTCTCGCTGTGTCTCTCTCTGTCAAATAAATAAATAAAATCTTTAAAAAAAAATAGGATAGAACATTTTAGCAGAGAGCAAAAATGCATGTGACTTTACAACAAGTGATATTCTTATTTTCCTACTACTATACAGCTGACAAAGCGTAGGCAGGGTAGAGTGGGGAAAAGCATAGTGGTGTCACAGGAGTGTTTTTTCATGTTAAGTTTGTGAGAGCACAAATATGAAGGTATCATCTAAACAGAGTCTAAAGTTTAGAAGTTCATATATTCTAGACAAACAACATTTTGTTTGTTTGAGGGACATTTTGCATTACCCTTTCAATCATTAATAGAATAGATACGTTCTTTTATACTTGTGTACGTACATAGGTCTCGAGTGTCTCTTTAATATTCCTCCATTTAATTATTGACAGGAAGTTTAACTTTTTTAAATAAATGAAATAAAATGAGTCAACTACTTAAATGCTAGTGAATATTTTTGTAATTAGTGTTCATTGGATCTGAAAACCTTTTGCTGCTGTAGTTCAGATACCCGATCACAAGCCTAAATTGAACAGCTGGTTGTAACAAATCCAAAGTGTGCTTAGAGTGCATAAAATGCCAACTGGTATGTTGAGGAAATTCTATTGCTTTAGGCAACTCATTCATTTATATTAGACCTAATACAGTAGTGGTCCCAACAGAGCTCTGTGGACTCCTGTTACCAGCCAAAGCAAAATGGAACTCTAATCAAACTCAGGCTAAAATTTAAAATGAGCAAAGCTAGGAGAGAAGCTTATATCTAATATATGTTCCCCACATTCTGCAATTATAGACAGGACCCATAGAACATGTATTCTACTGTTATTAATGTTTAAGAGAACTATTTACATCTTTTAGGCAAATCAGATCATATTACCCCATAACTTAAAAATATTTAGACTTATCCACAAAATCCATATTCCTGAGCATAATACATAATATACTTTGGTAATCTGTTTGCCTGTCTAATTCTCCAGAGCCAATAGCCTTTGTATCTTCATGATAACCCCACATCCCAGCCATGCCAGACTACATCTACTTCCCCTAACCCTCTGTGGTCATTTAGAATATCCTCCCTCTCCCTACAATTCTTTCATGCATTCTTCTCATCATTTTAGAGACAACTCAAACATCAAGCTCTCTGGGATCCTTTTCAGATTGAGAAAAGAAAAAAAGAAACTGATTTCTTCTTTATTGTCTGATTTCTTCTTTATTGTCTCCCACAATTTGCAAAGCATCTTTTTACTTATTTGTTTACTTATATATTTATTTATTAGCAATTATTACATGCTGTATTATTTTTGCCATTTTGGAGGGGAGAAAATTCCCCCAAACTTTCACTTGACTCTTCCCCCAATGATATCTTCTCCCTTTGTTTTTTTGAAAGAGGGAGAGGGAGCACGAGTGGGGGTGAGGGGGGAGGGAAAGAGAGAATCTTTAAGCAGGCTCCACACTCAGTGCAGAGCCCTGTGCAGGGCTCAGTCTCAGGACCCTGAGGTCATGACCTGAGCCCAAATCAAGAGTTGGATGCTTAACCAACTGAGCCACCCAGGTGCCCCAATTTCTTCTCTTTAAGGGTTAAAAATCTAGTACAAGGATGTTGCCATTATCCAATCATTCTGATGTTAAGTATACTTTAAGGAATTAGGGAAAGAACTACAGTGTGGGTTAACAACTAAGTTCACTGTGATTCAAATGTAGTTCAAAATTTCCTACATCACCTGACCATCATAATCTCCAACTTTGGCAGGTCACCACATATTTTGGATCACAGCAATTATCACTTCAGAGCCAGAATGTAAATTTTCAGGGATTTATATTTTCTTCCCCTCCCTGTACGGTCACCCTAGTAAGTGACCCTAAGTTTCTTTGAAGAAGGCATGGAAGAAAATGTACAATGTATACTTCACAAAGTGTGGCTGGTCCCTATCATTCAAAAAGTTCCAGATATATGAACTGGCCTTGTTTAGGGAGCCATGATTCTCCATTGTGGAAATTCCAGTTACGTTCCTGATCACAGACATAAAACATGTCGTTGTTGTATATATTGAGTAAAATTTTACTAGTAACAGTATGACCAGTTGGCTAATAGCAAAGATCCCTGCAAGTTAAAACATACTGATTAGTAATTTGTTCCTACTGTTTAATTATAATTTTTTTTAAGATTTTATTTATTTATTTGACAGAGAGAGACACAGCGAGAGAGGGAACACAAGCAGGGGGAGTGGGAGAGGGAGAAGCAGGCTCCCCACAGAGCAGGGAGCCCGACGCGGGACTCGATCCCAGGACCCTGGGATCATGACCTGAGCCGAAGGCAGTCGCTTAACCAACTGAGTCACCCAGGCGCCCAACAATTTAATTATAATTTTATCATCTTAGCCTTGGTATGTATCTACTTGGTTTCTGTTACTCTGAAATCCATCTCTTGGATGTACTGATATAGCTCAATGGTGACAAATGAAGAATCAAAGGTGACACCTCCCACCCTGATGTTGATCTGCTGTGACAGCACCATGGAATGTTTCAGGTGGTACTTGAAATGTCTGGCATCCTCACCTCCTATTGATATTTCAATGTCTTCATGAGACAGTGTCCTTTGAGTCCTCTAGGTAGGAGTGAGGTAGAAGAGATAGGGAGAGTGTCTGCACATAATAAATCTGCTCCAACATTCTTACCTCTCCAAGTCTTCATATTCTTTCTTCTGTGTTACAATAAATAAGTTACGGCATTTCAACCTACTTAGATGTAGGTCACTATTGGGTATACATTTTAGTCAAC
Source organism: Mirounga leonina (assembly GCF_011800145.1). Taxonomy (NCBI): domain Eukaryota; kingdom Metazoa; phylum Chordata; class Mammalia; order Carnivora; family Phocidae; genus Mirounga; species Mirounga leonina. Next base: position 16,004,484 of record NW_023270865.1, read on the forward strand.
CTACCAAATAAACTCTTCGTGCTACTTTCCTATGCACAATAAAACCTATTATATCAAGAATCTCTGTTAGGTGCCCCCATAATAATAAATTCAGTCCGATCCATTATTATATTTTGTCATCCTTTGTCTAATTCTCTTAGGATATGTTACTTCACATACTCCTTGGCTTTTTGCTGGTATCAATTAGCAAAATCTTGCAATTATTTTGAAGTATGAGTTACCTCCTCTTAGGTCAGATTTTGTGTGTATTCTTCTCAATTATACTGAACTCTTAGAAGAGTTCTGACTCTTATTATGGGTCAGGAGATAATAAGGGAGGACAGTGAGTCTTGAGAAAAATGGCAGCCTTTGCAGAGAAAAATCCCTCCAGTGAATTATTATGGGATCATCAAGCAAAAGAAGGATAATCTTCTCAAAAGAAGTAAGACTTCTTCAGCTAATGAGACAGGATTTCAAGTTTCTCAGCTTAATCCAAACCCATTCAGATAGCCTTTGAAGCTTTCTGATTTTCTTGCAATGATTCAATCTAACAACTTAAAGTCACGGGCTTGTGTATGTGTTTTGTCCTTTGTTCATCTATAAACTCTCAAGAGAAGTTGAAACAATTATTCCATCTTATAGCCTTGTAATCACCGTTATGAACAAATTGTGAAGGACCGTTATAATCTCTGGAGCTTTACCTCAGAAGACCCTTTGTCACAGGGAAACGTGATTGGTTATTTGGCTAATTAGGAAGCCACCGCATGCTATATGGATTACTAGCATCCCATTTGCCTTTAGCAAATCGTTTAGTATTGTGCTCAAGCTTAGGGCCATGAAACCAATTCCCCAGACCCAATATGGGTATCCCACTCCATTTTTGTTATCAACTCTTCTTGCATCCACTTCAAGTATCAACTGTTTATTCAGTCAGTATTGAATCAGGAGAACAGAAATCACAACAGTTATACATCTTGGAAAACTGAAAATGCAAGAAAAGAGTAAGAGCTAGTAAATGCTGGAAGCAGCTACTTACTCTTAGGGCTCAGGAACGAGAATTCTTAGGTTTCTTTCATATTCAAATAAAGCCTCTTTTAAAAAGTGACATGAACAAACCTCTAATTTACATGCTTTGTCTGGAAGTAGGCCCGTCCTTTTTTTTTTTTTTTTTTTTTTAACAACAAAGGACTTTGAGGGCGCCTGGGTGGCTCAGTTGGTTAAGCGTCTGCCTTCAGCTCAGGTCATGATCCCAGAGTCCTGGGATCGAGCCCCGCATCGGGCTCCCTGCTCAGCGAGAAGCCTGCTTCTCCCTCTCCCGCTCCCCCTGCTTGTGTTCCCTCTCTCGCTGTGTCTCTCTCTCTCTGTCAAATAAATAAATAAAATCTTTAAAAAACAACAACAACAACAAAGGACTTTGAAAGGTTTTCTTTTCTCAGTGACAGCTACTACTTTTTAAGGTTGCAAAGTACCTAAAAGATGGAGAAGGTGCCCCCTGGTGGCCGGCAAAGGGCACTGCTTGTCGAGTGTAACCACTTGAGGGGCAAGATGAGGCTAGTTCTGTGAGTACTAGAAGCAGTTGGGAGCAAAGCAAATAGTTGAATCAACTGCTGCTGGAGAGGTGAAGAGCCCCATGAGGTAATGCTGACAACAGCAGCAAGCAGAGGAAAGAGAGAGGTCTTTGCCATCCTCCTGCCTTCCATCTCCCTCTAGCACATTCTTGGCTAGAATCAAATGGGAAACAAGCTGGAAAAGAAGAAACACTGTCTAAAGAGCCTCTGCCCCCACATTAGAGGATGGAGGGGCAATTTTGGAAGTAAAAAACAAAACAAAACAAGACTCCCAAGTGTTTAATTGCTGGCATGGTTTTATTTCTTTTATTTATTAGGGAAACCCCTAATCTATTCTTCAGACATCTTTGTAGCCACGCATATAGTTAAAATAATACATCACACCTATTAGTTGCCCAGCAACGTTTTTTGAATGATCGAATGAATGATAGTAAGAAGATATTTTAGATGGTTTTTTGAGTACTGTGGATTCAGAAACATTCAATATAAATATCAATTGGACTGTTGTTTTTATGCCTATGATTATGTCACTCTTGTAAGCTTTCTACCTCTATGATCTCATCGAAGCCTTGGATCACCCTAGAAGATAAATACCATTATTTTTTCTTATTATGGAGAGGATGAAACTCAAACTTACGGATGTTAAAAACAAACAAAAAGTGGGCGCCTGGGTGGCTCGGTCGTTAAGCGTCTGTCTTCGGCTCGGGTCATAGTCCCAGGGTCCTGGGATCGAGCCCCACATCGGGCTCCCTGCTTGGCGGGAAGCCTGCTTCTCCCTCTCCTGCTCCCCCTGCTTGTGTTCCTGCTCTCACTATCTCTCTCTCTGTCAAATAAATAGATAAAATCTTTAAAAAACAAACAAACAAACAAACAAACAAACAAAGTTTCTCTGTGGTTCTAGAGTAAGAGAGATGATATAACAGTGTTTTGTTTTGTTTTGTTTTGTTTTTTAATGTGCTTCAGAGACAGAGAGACCTGAATCTGAAATTCAACAGGCAATTCCCTTTTACCTTATCAATAATTTCAAAATTGAGCTTCAGAAATTTATTCTGGAAAACTTCTAGTGTTCTCAGTGATAATTTTGCTGCTATGGGTCACAGTGTTCTGTCCTCAGTAGATTTAAGGAACAGTTTATCAAGGAGTATTCTTGTCAACGAATTGAAAAGCTTTCTAGTTCCAGCCAAAAAGTTAAAGTTACATTGATTTATGACAGAAGCAGTCCATAACTAGATGGTGAACATGATACCCTGGGTACCTCTATCAGCCAAGAACAAAACTTTATGAAATAGAATATTAAAAGCACAATAAATTATTGAATGAACATCAAGAAAGGGCATTAGAGAATATAAGTCAATTTACAAGGAATAAATATGCCAACACACACAGTAACTCACAAAGGAATTGGTGGCACAGAAGACAATGACATTTTAAATGCTTTTCCTATCTGTTCTTTTGCAGGAACTCTAAACATCTTCAGAAACTAGTGTTTTATTTATGCTTCCTATACACTTTTATCTGTGCATTGTTTCAAGAAACCTTCCAAAATTTAATTAGCATGTTAGCAAAATAGTCCAATCCTTTGGCTCTCATTTCAATATCTTTCAAATTCAAATCAATGCCCCAAAAGGGAGCATAGACAAATCTCCACCTTGTACTCTCTGCCTTAAAGTGCTTTCTTTTACCAAACACTGTAGATTTTGTTTTCTGAGGTATCTCTAATTATACAGTTGTACATATAGTAGCTTAACTAGCATAATACAAGTGCATGCTGTTGAATGAATAGTCAGGAAAGCAAGAGCAGGACGGTTCAGCGGCATGGATACAAGTTTTATAGGTATCAACCATCATGTGAGGATTAGAACAGAAGACCTTTAGCTAATTGTATTGCCCTCCTTTTAAATGAAAAGAAAATGGGTCAGGAGAAGGAGAGGAAATTGGAGACATGAAAACATCTTCAAAAATCACTTACATATTTTGTGCTAATAAGAACATTTAAAAAATATTCCTTCAACTGATAGGCATTAATAAGTAGCATGGACGTTGCACTATGAGGACTGGAAAAATTACAAAGGATTTTTTTTTCCATTTCTGAATCATACAGTTTGAATAAAAGGAAGTGGTACAGACACAATAAATGTTTAGTTAATAATACAAGGTCTTAGGTGATTAATAGTAGAGGAATTCCCAAGGATTTGTAGAAAGATTGGTAATGTTTGAATTAGCAGAGAAGTCAAGAAAGACTAATCAAAGCGAGATTATCAGAGGCAAAATTTGAGAGCATGTTGGAGGAGAGGGAAAATACAGCTTAGCTTGAGCCCAGAGTAATCAACAATCACGTCAGAAACTTTGGTCAAGGCCAAATTATGAAGAATCTCAATCTGCCTGAGGATTTTGGATTCTTATAAGCAATATGAAGCCAGCTATTTCTACCCACAAGAGAAATAGGTCTAGAAAGTATAATATGAAATTTAAAATGTTTAATTGTGTTCCTTAATTCAACCATAGTGCTTTAAAAATAAAGTTATTGTTGCTATCTGATAATCAACAAATATGGGATTGAATTATTTGATTGCTCTAATTTATTCATTCATTCTACCAGAGCACTAAATTATGAATAGCAAATATGTGTTACAAGTATGGACTAACTTGCCTCCCCGCCAAAACACACACACATCCTATTCTGAAAAAAAAAAAAAAAAAAAAAAAACTAGCAAAGAAAGATTGCCAGTTAATTATGGACATATTTCCTGAAGATCCACAATGTGCTTTAGAATTATTCTCCACACAGCGGAAGCAGTTATTACCAAACAAAAAGTATTGTCAAAAACAGCCAGATATACTATACATCTATTAGAATGACTAAAACCTAGAACACTGACAACACCAAATTCTGGCAAGGATGTGGAGCAATGGGAACTCTTATTTACTGCTGGTGAGAATGCAAAATGATAGAGACACTTCCAAGCATAGTTTGATACACTAAACACACTCACCATATGAACAAGCAATCATGCTCATTGGTATTTACCCAAATGAATTAAGAACTTATATTCACACAAAAAAACATGATTGGAAGCAATTAAAATGTCCTTCAGTAGGTGAATGGATAAATACATTGGTTAATCCATACAATGGAATATTTTTCAGCAATAAAGAATGAGCTCTCAAGGCCCACAAAGACATGAAGAAACCACAAGAAAAGCACACTGCTAAGTGAAAGAAGCCAACCTGAAAAGACTGCCTTCTGTAGGACTCCAACAACATGACATTCTTGTAAAGGCAAAACTATAGAGACAGTTGAAAGATCAGAGGTTCAGAGGGAGCAAGGGAGAGAGAAAAACCTATTCAGGTGGAGCACTGGGGAATTTAGAGCAGTGAAACTGTTCTACATGTAACTATATGGGTGGATAGATGCCATTATACATTTGTCAGAACCCAAAGAATATACAATACAAAGAGTGAACCCTAAGGTAAACTATGGACTTTAGCTAATAATGATTTGTAAATAATGGCTCGTTCATTGTAACGGATGTCTCACACTAAGGCAAGATATTAATGACAGGGGAAACTAGCAGGGTAGGGGAGATGGAGGTGAAGGAGTATATGGGAACTCTATGCTCTTCTCATTTTTTGGTAAACCTAAAACTGATCTAAAAATTTAAGTCTATTCATTTAACAAAATGTGTATGGCCTAGATGTTGGAAGCCCATTGGCCATGCCTGCTCTAAACTGTCAATCATTATACCCTATGGTTTACTATTGGATCTTTTCCCACTTCATTTCTGCCAAGCATGGGTATGAATGGATAACTGGAGATGAGTAGCAATTGTATAGCTTCTAGACAAATCGTAAGACCCTTATTTCTACCTATATGTTACCCACTCTATAAATAATAAAATGTATGTACTGGTCTACTACATTATTTTCCATTAGTGTCAGTAATTCTGTGCCCAAATCCTCTCATTTACAATTTCGAGTGACTGGAATTTGGTAAACAACAAGGTTTAAGAATTCAGTTGCATGACTCAAGATATAGTCATAATGGACGGAAAATACTGACAATTAGAAGGGGCATAATATGGACCAATCTAGGTAATATCTCAGCAAATTATAATATAAAATATCTAGAGATAATCATATGTTCTGTATATGTGTGTGAACTAGTGGTGGGGGAGGGATTGAACACAGTGAGGATCATTGATTAAGGTAGGAAATGGAAAACATAGAACACATGTCACCAGTAAATGTGATTATATTTTCATGTAATTCAAACTCTATAAAAAACAATGATATCCATATATACATACACAGATATTTTCACCCAGCCATGCACACACAGAGTTTCACAAAGATGAATAGGCCCAGGAGTGATTTTGGAGAGTGTGATTTGGAGACTGTGATTTGGAGAATGGTAATATCAACAACAATAAATATAAACAGACTCTGCTTTCTAATTATCAACATCATCTATCTCAATATATTAGATTAAACTCAGTAGGAAAGAGCTATCTTGCTTCCTTTGGAAATATGATATTAGGCCATCATATCAGTATTTACTAATATTGATTTGCCTACTTTTCACATTTCTATAGAGCGTTCTCTCATCCCATGTGAGATATCGAACCAATACACTTCAGTGACATGTCCACTTCTTTACCATTAAATAGAAAACATGAATATTTAACTTGCATTGTTACATTTATCTTATGGGTAAAATTTTGCAACATAAATAAATTATGTACAATCAATGCATTCTCATTATTTTCAATTTTAGCCCTTTTCCCCATCTTCAATGCTTTCCTACTTAAAATAAAAGACGACCACTTTTTTAGAAGAAACTTAAAGTCTTTAAAATATTTTTAATACTTACTACATAAAATCGGTAGCCTTAGGATTCCCACTTAAGTCTTATTACCCAGTAATTCATATTACCAAAAGCTAACTTTGTAAGAAAGACCTGAACTAGAGAATATACCAGCCTGTTCCAGAAGGACTTGGAATGATCCCCACACAACTGTGTGTATTATACCAGTTGCATTCAAAATTTACTCTTTTCAAGGTATGCACCTTTTCAAACAAAGAACAAAATGCTTACATGCTTATTTCCAAAATACCCGTCAAAGATCAGTGCCACTTTGTTTGTCTCATTTTATTTAAGCAACTATTCTTCTACCCTGCTAAATCAATGAACCTTTCAATAAATGATTGGAATCCCATGATTCACTGCTCAGAATACTTCCCTTTCTCTTACTTCCCAAAAGAAAGACCTCTCACAAGTATATGACAAGTCTCACTCATTCCATGGGGATGGCATCATTTGATAAAAATCCTAGACCCACTAAATAGATCGCTTTTGCGCAGAGACGTTAAGTGTTGACTGCTCCCCAAACAAGTCCTGCCATCAGGGCGCATCTTTAGCAGCTGTGGATATGGGAGGAAAATGGGTTTCCATTTAGTAAGAAAGTCTGCAGTGCAGTTCATGGCTTTCAAAGGGATGCAGGAAGCCCCTTTTCCCCAGAGTCAGCTGCCTGCAGCACTCTCTGTGTATATTTATGAAAACTTCATTTAGTGTAATAAAGAAAAAAAAAAGGAATTTAAAAATGCATGTCCTACACGGGAATGTCTAGTGAAACCATCCTATTATTTTCAATCTTTCCATGTCTATTTTTGTAGAAAACAAGTAATATTCTTTTTGCTACCTGCTGTTCCCTTTTGCTGGAAGCAAATTGCAGGTGAGCCCGAGCCACTCATTCTCTCTCAGATATTTGCAGATGATTGTAAAGGAACTTTCTTCCCTGCAGTTCTTCCTTACTTTAACATTTCTCATGATACTAGCTGCATAACATACAATCTTTAAATGTGTCTAACACTGGTCACTTCACTATTTCAAACTTCACTATTTTCAAAGATAGAACATTTAAATACAAGAATATTTGAAAGAGAATTAATTCAGACAGCATAGGATAAATTCACCTTCTCATAAAAATAAGACATTCTTATTCATCTGAAATGTTTCTGTCTGTGGGAAGTAGGAGAAAGCTACTTCAAGCAACACTCATATTCTAAACACAGCGAAAATACTTTAAGAAAGCAATGTAATCTCTCTCAGTGGTTTGATGAGTATAACATAGGAAGAAAGAGCCCCCTAATGGTGCAGATACCTATAAAAACAGAAGAGGTTGCACTTTCTTGATTCTTTTTGCTTCACTATGGCTAAAAGGAGTGATCAACAAAGATATCTGATACGATGGAAGTAACTGGAAGTTTGCATAAAGGGTCAGATGGAGCCTTCCCCCAAATGCAAAGAAAAGTGAAAACTGAATTGATTAAAGAAGCTGCTAGATTTCAGACTCAGCCTGACACCTCTATGCATGACTACTAGAACACTTGTCTGCCTTGATCATGTTTGCTGAGGAGCACTGATCTGGAATGCCGGAGCCATATTAATTACATAGCTACAAGTGTAAAATGTTATTTAAAAAAGAACTTGCTTTTGTTTCCAATCATGGGACAATGTCCTATGAAGAAGATTGGGGAATTAAATCTCTCACAGGAGTAATTACAGAATTTGTAAGATAACAAAAAAAAAAAAAAAAGAGAGAATCAAAGTAACATTTAAGATAAGCTAAGAAGAATGCTTAAGAGCAAGAGGCACATAGTTCAGAAATGATTTTAAAAGTCTTTTTAAGGGAAAAACATGTCGATTCATAGAAAAAAAATAAATATGGATGTTTACATCCACCTCTGCTAAAATATTAATGGTCTTATAAAAAACACATAGTGCAATTAAGAATTAGTTTTCTTTATGGAGTATACCTCAATATAACCCACAGATAAGTGCTATAATGTAACTGGGCTGTATAACTAGGTTAGATACTTAAGATTACTGCAACAAAAATTATGGAATTTTAAATTACTGTGCATTAAATTTGAAAATGACTAGATGAATTAGTTAAATCTTAATTATATCATTTGAGGAGATATGACAGATTGTTTGAATAAACAATAAAATGGAAAGATTAAAAACACAATTTTAGATAAATTGGATAAAAAGTTAACATAAATATTGTAATATATGCAAATCAATAATTAAACAAGATTATAATAGGTTTATGACAAAGGTTATGTGGGGATTTGATATAATATTTGCATATGTATGCTATATATATATCTATATGAACCACATGCATGGTCTGTAGTACCTGCCACCTTCCTCAGTCAATAGTTTGGTATTAATATTTGAAACACTAATACTCAAAATACTCAAAAGAGATGCGTATAATTGTTTTGTCAAATGACTCAATTCAAAGACAAAATATTTAATATTCTCTAATACACACGTCTATTCTCTTAGACAAACTGTCCTTTACAAAATTTATAACAGTTATTCCTTTCTGATATGGTGATATAAGTGTAAATATCTAGATAGCTATAATATTTATATTATTATGAAACATTAAAACATTACTCCACATTTAAAAGACAAAATAGAGGTCATGAAAAATTGTGTTCTTCAAATACGTAGTTATATTTAAAATACAAGCAAGGGTTAAGCACAGACGCAAACACAGGCATTCGGAGGACGTAATATTCCCAACTTCAGCTATGCTGGCTCCCACAAGTACCAGCAATCTTGTTATTATTTGAGACACTGAACAACATATTAAAAAGTTTTGCCGACTTATCGCAGCCAACAGTTTGATCTTTGATTAGTGATTCAGGGAACTTCAGTTAAAAACACAATCAGAGTAGCTCGGGAGAGAATATCTCTCTTCATTGACCCAAAAGCAAATAAATTGACATCAAAAATGCCGTAGACCATGTTAGTTCCAGTAAGGATGAAATTAATCATTTTCATCGGATATCACAATGCTACCTCTTTAAGAGTCGACCTGTAAACCTAAGGTCAATCAACTCCACCAGCACTGCATTGCTCCAGCCTATGATCCCTATGCCATCCAATTGCTTCCCTCAAAAAAAAAAAAAAAAAAAAAAAAAAAAAATTCCAGTTCCCAGCAAAGACTTTAATATGTGCAAAGTTTCTATATGTTCATAGACACTTTACCAGCATACACCATCACTGACACTTAAAATATTAATTGATGGAACTGACTGCAGCTCTAGCTATGGACTCTAGAAGAGCTAAACATCTCCAGAGACATATTTCTTTGCATTATCTCAGTACTTTCTTAAGACCAAATGCTAGCCATCAATAACTTAGCTATAATAAAATGGCAGTCTCATGTCACATCACTTAGGAGACATCATGTTTATGTTGAAGAGTTAAGACTGCAAAGGACAGATACAGAAAAAAAAAAAAGAACAACTGACAATCATTGAAAACATTGTAGCTTCCACATCTGCATGAAATTGAATAGTACACCTTTAACACAGTAATGGTCCTTTTGTGATATGCTATTATTTCCCAAAGTTGTTTCACAGCTAAGAACAATATGCATGAACATATTATAAGGCTGTCACCGAAAATGCTCTTTTTAGTGTGGACTTTGCTTCTTTCTTTTTCTTTTTTTTTTTTTTTTCATACAGAGTATCTGCTATATAAACTTACAATCTAGTGATCTTATAAATAAAACTTATATGTACCTGGAGATAAAATAGCAAATATATTCATATAAACATGTATCAACACATTTTTAAATCCACATGCCTACGCATTGCATTGACTCTAATATATCCCTGAAAACTCAGTTTTTAAAGCCTGCAAAGCTAGGGCATATTTTACTGTGAATGATTAAAAAGGAATCCAGAGACAAAAATTTAATTTCCTTACCTGAAGCATGTAACTGTGTTCTGTTCGTTTCTGGAACAAAGTGGGGCTGGCAAGGGGGCTTGATTTTTCTTTTCTTTTCAAAATCCTCTTTAATGATGCAGGAGTGAGAGGAACTATTCCAAGGTGAAGTCTTTTATTTCTTGCTGGGGCTCCGAGCTGACAGCCTCTTGTAAAAGAAAAGGCATCTCAGTAAGTTGTTGGCTGAGAAAGCGAGGAAGCAAGCTAATCGGCACCAGCAGTCACATAGTGATGCTATGAAACGTGCACTCCCTCCTCTCCACCTGGCGTTCCTCCTTCTCTCTCTCTCTCTCTCTCTCTCTCCTTTTCACCCTGACGCTCACTCAGCTCTGAGTCCTGACCCCTGCTGCTGCCTCTGTGTAATCAATCCAGCCTGTCGGAAGCTAATAGTCCTCTATTTAACCAGCCAATCAATAGCAAGGATTCCGCTGCTCATCCCAAGAGTCTTTTCCAAGAGTGGTACAAACAATAAGAGTTTTGCCAGCAGTTTAGAGAAGTATTTTTCATTATTTTATCTCCCTTAGAGATAGGGTTTGAGAGGGCAGAGGATCAAAGCAAGTTTAGTGTTATTGCAGATTTTAGCATTTTTTTTTAAATTTACCCCTTCTTATCCTGCTTATAGTAATTTAGAATTACATACCTGATGTTTATCATCATTTACAAAGTACTACAGAGATGCATTCTGATAAAATCTTTCTAATTTAAATATATAAGAAAAAAAACTCCAGAGAAAAATAGCATACACTTTTTTTTTTTTTTTTTTTGCTAGAAAAAACAATGCCTTCATTAGCCTGTATAGATGGGAGCTTTAAAGAAAACCCCCTTACATTGATTGATGTTAAAAAGTATTCATTTTAGGGCGCCTGGGTGGCTCAGTCGTTAAGCGTCTGCCTTCGGCTCAGGTCATGATCCCAGGGTCCTGGGATCGAGCCCCACATCGGGCTCCCTGCTCCGTGGGAAGCCTGCTTCTCCCTCTCCCACTCCCCCTGCTTGTGTTCCTGCTCTCGCTACCTCTCTCTCTGTCAAATAAATAAATAAAATCTTTAAAAAAAAAAGTATTCATTTTATTCTAGAAAAAGAAAAATATCTGTACTTTTGTTTCTCATAAGTCAGACTTGTGTATGTTTTTCAATTTTAAAGCATAAATCTACAAAAAGATCCCTCTCAATGTATCAAATAGAGCATTTCACACCTGATTCATCCCTTCAAGGTTAAGGAGATTTTCTTCTTAAAGTGACACGTTCACTGCTCAACTACTGTAACGGACCACAATTAAAAAAGCACAAAACAAACCATTGAAGAACAGACTGGTTTTACATTTCCCACATGCTTCTTGGGGGGGGGGCGGGGGGGCAGGGGGTGCATTTGGGGTCAACTTAGTGCCGGCTTGCAAACTGGCCCCTGAACACAGAAGGCAATGAAAGACCAAAGAAAGAGGCAGACCACTCCAGATTGGTAGGTGGCAGGTTTAATAAGCAAGGGAACTTACAAACGAGGCTTGTCTTCACTGGCCTCAAGGCAAATAGACCTCCACACGCACTCACTGGCATCTTAAAAGTTTATTGGGGCTTTAAATGAGTTCACTTATGTATATCATCCAGATGCTCCCAACAGCACATCACTCTCTGAAGGCTGCATCCTCGAAAATGGCTCCTGCTGTGGGAATGAGGGGCAGAACTCGCCTTTTAAGGACAGGGGAGAAGGTGAGTAGCGTCCTGTCCTCTCGATGACCTCCTCCAGCACTTAGCCAAACCCTAGAAATGGAGTCTGTCTTAATCTCTAATTAGGAGATGGTTACTTATCTCAATTTCACAACCTTTTAGTTACTTTTTCTTTGTAATAATACATTACTGCACTCATTAAAGTAAATTGTAGAGGAATGCTTAACTACACCTCAATTCCCAGCTGGAATTAAATTCCAGGCATTAGTCATTGTAGTTCCAGCCTTCAACATCATATAATACAAATAAAAAAAAATAATAATGTGTGCTAAAGTGTCTTGTAAATGAAGAACGGAAAGGCCAAATGGTATGTATGATCATGGAGTTACACTCAATTAAAGTCCAAATTATAAAGTGTTGTAACACATATTAGAGATGAATTTCCTTGACTTACTTGACTCAGTTCAGCAAATATTTATTGAGCAACTCTTTGTATCAGGCCTTGTACACTCAATAATAGAAAAGTAATTAAGTAAAGGAGGGAGCAATCTTCTTTGTGCTCTTGGTGTTTTCAGCATAACTGTAGTAGTTAATCTTCCAGTAGCTTACAAGCTGGTAGGTAGATAAAGAGTTCTCAAGTAAACAAAACACAGCAGAGAATGATTAATACCTTTTTTATCAGCAGTTCAAAGAGCAACAAGTCCTGAAAAGCAAGATCATACCTCCTCTAGGACATCAGAAGACCCTGTAAAAACAAACAAACAAACAAAAAAAATGGCATTTGTCACAATTCTTATCAAAAGAGAATTAAAAAAAAATTACAGGCAGAGAGGAAAAAACAAAAACCAAAAAACAAAAAACTCAACAAAGCACCTGGGAGGTATGACTGGAAAGAAGGGGAAAATATGGAGGATCTTGGATGCTAGGCTGAGAGTAATTGGATAATTGGGAGCCTTTTGTATATATAGCATATATATTTGATATAGTGATAAAATTTGAACTGAGCTATGCGAATCTTAATCTAATCAAAATTTGTAGTTTTTACTGGAATGGGACTCTGGTGAGTGTGAACAACCACTAGGCAGACCATTGCCAACGTCTGCCTGAGGAAATTGAAGTGAGAACTGCAGCATGTTCATGGTGGAAATGAGCAGGATGAACTAATATTGAAAGACGTTCATTCCGAAATAAAGTCTCTGCATAACTTTGCAACCTACCAAGGAGAGGTACAGCTTAGGAAGACTAATTTTTCAACTAAGATCGGTAACTAAAAAATAGGTAAATTATATATGGCATACACATTTCTTCTCCATCTGTTTGTGTATAGAAATCATCCTTCCTTAATTTCTTAATTTATTTGCTCATTTGGTTCATGCAATTTCTTACAACAATGTCAGCTCCACGATGGAAAAGAACTGGATTTGTCTAACCCTTTGTTCCTCCATATTTTTTAGAATTGTGCCTGACATAAATTATTCAATGAGTGACAATAAAATAATTTCCATTTTTGGAGTCACTGATAAATTCTGAGCTAATAATTGTGCAAACCTTATCTCATTTAACACTCTGTGAAATACACATTATCATATTTCACATCTAAAGAAAGTGAAGCTTGAGAAAGTTAATTACCTTGTCCAATGAAACAATTAGTAAATGTCTGTTGAATTTCAAAGTCTCTATCTCAGTGATACCAAATTTTCAGGAACCCATACATAATATAATAGATAATAATAATCTGGGTATTGATTTGTGGGTCATATAATCAGAACAGGTTGGGGAGGCAAAAATAAATGAAATTAAAACTAGAGGGTCAAAGGGATGAATATGGGGATAGGAAACTCAAGTTTTCAAGTTCAAAAACTGAGAGCCTTGTGCTGAGAGTAAAGATGACAGGAGATACTGAGAGAACTATTGTGGACTAGGAAGAGCTGCTTAGCTAGGTTTCGGTGGGGACCTTACCAAGAAGAAGGGGAAGTTTAGCTGAGCTTCTCTGAGGGCCCTGCAGGGTCTGCAAGCCATAAATTTCCAGCGGCACCAATCTGTAAGATTGCACAAATTTTCTGAGCTGTGTTCTGCAGCTTGATGCCTGAGAGATTGAAAGGATTAATGGAATACAGACATTTGGTTACTTTTACAAGAAATTTGGCAGACAAGGAAAAGAGGGAGGTGGAGAGGGTAGAAGGAGGGAAGGAGGAAGGGAGAGTCTAATATCTTGCGTAGTTTGAGTGGTTCTATAATTGGTGGTCAAGAGTATATTTCTGTATAAAAGGTAAAGAACTGGTTGAAAGAGATGACTGGAAAAGGCAAGTGAGAGAGAGATGTTTAATTTATCAAGGTCACAAGGGAAAGGGAAAGGTGGAGCCAAAGGCGTTCATGGGGGATTTAGTACTGGCAAACAGGAAGGGGTTATTTCTTTGAAAGCAAGAGTAAAGATACCCTTTATAGCACACATTATTCTGTGGATTAATTTATTTATTGCAAAAATAATAGCAAACACCTTAATGTTCTAAATAACCTACTAGAAGGGGAGGATTTAAATATATAAGTAGTTGGGCACCTGGGTGGCTCAGTTGGTTAAGTGACTGCCTTCGGCTCAGGTCATGATCCTGGAGTCCAGGGACCAAGTCCCACATCGGGCTCCCTGCTGAGCAGGGAGTCTGCTTCTCCCTCTGACCTTCCCCCCTCTCATGCTCTCTCTATCTCATTCTCTCTCTCAAATAAATAAATAAAATCTTTAAAATAAATAAATAAATAAATAAATAAATAAGTAGGAGTTCTTTCAAGTTGACCCATTTAATGAAAATGTATATATTTGTAAGTATATAAAATGCATATAATTGTAATTTTTAATATGAGTAAGTTCCATACTAAAATTGCATACAGAGCACTAAGAATCATGGAAGTAAAAAAGGCTAACCATATTAGATGATGAACATGCAGGTATAATGAACAGAGTGAAAAATTATGTGTCAGAAGATTTCAAAAGGGAAAAGAAACACATTTTTCAAGTACAAAATAAAAAGAGAGAATATTTGAGTTGAATTTTGGATTCACAAGCTTTAAAGATAGAACATAGTGTGTTACAGTGGGCATAGTTGGATGGTTTCCAAGTTGGGAACTGACAATTAGGAATGATTTCGCATTCCATGTTAAAAAGAGATCAGAAGGAGAGAAAACAGTGAGGTCAGGGTCATGTTTTTATTCTTGATATTACAACTTTTCCCTATAATTTTGTTTAAACACTGAAGAAATAAAATCATGAAAATGATATCATGCTTTAGTATCTTTTTAAAATGATGTATTTTTAGAAATAATATTTTAGAAATAATATTGATACTACCAATAATATTTTAGAAAGAATATTCAGTGGCAACAAGAGATAAGGGGAGAATTTATAAATGAACTGGCTGTGGTGATGGAGAGGAAGGAAAATGTTTAAGCGGTTTTTAGGAAATAAAATATGTGGGACTTGAATTATTGAATGTAGGCTAAGTGTGAAGATAATAATTAATTATGGATCTTTTTTTTTAAGATTTTATTTACTCATTTGAGAGACAATGAGATAGAGAGAGAGCATGAGAGGGGGGAGGGTCAGAGGGAGAAGCAGACCCCCCGCCGAGCAGGGAGCCCAACATGGGACTCGATCCCGGGACTCCAGGATCATGACCTGAGCCGAAGGCAGTCGCCCAACCAACTGAGCCACCCAGGCGCCCCAATTATGGATCATTTTGATGCTCAATGATAATGGGAGTAGCAGATATATTTTGGTTTTGGAAATCATGATGTTGATATTTATGCTGGACATAAAGGTATAGATCCCAGGGGTGCCTGGGTGGCATAGTAGGTTGAGCGTGGGACTCTTGGTTTCAGTTCAGGTCTGATTTCCAAGTCATGAATCCCTGCTTTGCTCTGCACTCAGCACAGAGTCTGCTTGGGATTCTCTCTTCTCTCCATCTGCTCTTCCCGCTCCTGCCTCTCTCTCTCTCTAAAACTAATAAATAAATCTTAAAAAAAAAAAAAAAGTATAGATTCCAGTTTTTACTAACTGGGTTTTTGTTACCTAAGACAGTTATTTGAACAGAAAATGTAGATATAGATAATCATTTAAAATAGCCAAGAGAATCAAGAAAAAGACATAGAATGAAGATATAAAAGAGCCAAAATCAGAAACATGGAGAACTCTGGCATTTTGAAAAGTGATCCATAGAGATAAGTCATTGAATGACACTGAGAATTGACATGAGATACCCTGATAATAGTAGTGTAAAAAAGCCGGAGTGAAAAATGCATGAGGCGGGGCACCTGGGTGGCTCAGTTGGTTAAGCGACTGCCTTCGGCTCAGGTCATGATTCCAGGTCCTGGGATCGAGCCCCGCATCGGGCTCCCTGGTCAGCAGGAAGCCTGCTTCTCCTTCTCCCACTCCCCCTGCTTGTGTTCCCTCTCTCGCTGTGTCTCTCTCTGTCAAATAAATAAATAAAATCTTAAAAAAAAAAAAAAAAGAAAGAAAAGAAAAATGTATGAGGCATTCACTGGTGCTTTAAGAAAAAACAGATCTATGTATTGTGGTCCATTAAAATCAATTATAATAATGAAGATAGCCAGTGAATGAAATAAAACAATCAACTGAGTCCCTCTTCCTTTTTCAATGACTGATTTTCTCCTGTGTGTTTACTTTTACTTGAAAAATTATTTGAAAAATTTTATATTGAAAAAAGAAAAATTTTATATTGAGTAGCTCTACATGAAAAACTAAATGCTAGACACATGGGGGATACGAAGGTGGAATGAATAATGCACTGGAGCTTAAAGAGCAAATATTAAAACATGAAAATGAGGGTGCCTGGGTGGCTCAGTTGGTTAAGCGACTGCCTTCGGCTCAGGTCATGATCCTGGAGTCCCTGGATCGAGTCCCACATCGGGCTCCCTGCTCGGCAGGGAGCCTGCTTCTCCCTCTGACCCTCCCCCCTCTCATGTGCTCTCTCTCTCTCATTCTCTCTGTCTCAAATAAATAAATAAAATCTTTAAAAAATAAATAAATAAAAATAAAATAAAACATGAAAATGAGGTAAGTGCTTCTCATGTAAGAGACAAACAGAATTCTGTGTATTTACAGAATAAGCCGTTTTAAACCATCAGTCTATTAAAAAGATTTAATCTGTATGTTTAATGAATCCAATTATTGTTTATTTTATTTTATTTTATTTTATTTTATTTTATTTTATTTTATTTTGAGAGAGAGCGAGCAGGGGGAGTGGCAGACGGAGAGGGAGAGAGAAACTCTCAAGCGGGCTCTGCACTGGGGGTGAGGCTTGATCTCAGGAACCTGAGATCATGACCTGAGCTGAAATCAAGAGTCAGAAGCTTAATCAACTTAGCTCAGGCACCACCAATTTTATTTTTTAATAATTAGAAATTATATGAAATGTAGAGAAATATGAATTTAAAACCTTGAATTTGACATTTTTTTTAAAGATTTTATTTATTTATTTGAGAGAGAGAATGAGAGAGAGCACATGAGAGGGGGGAGGGTCAGAGGGAGAAGCAGGTTCCTTGTTGAGCAGGGAGCCCGATGCGGGACTCGATCCAGGGACTCCAGGATCATGACCTGAGCTGAAGGCAGTCGCTTAACCAACTGAGCCACCCAGGCACCCACTGAATTTGAATTTTTGACAGTTCACAATATCTTTAACCTTTAGAATATTGACAAGCTCTTGTTTTATTAATATGCACTTGTACATTTAAAAGGGATTTATTGCAGGTATTTACAATGTGTTTACACACACATCATCAAAGCATTATCAAATACAACTGTCTTATTTTTGAAAATGCTTTCTCTTACTTTTGAAATATGATTTGTGGATATCAAACATTAACCTATGAAGAAAGATTTTCCTTATTAATACGTTATCAGGAAATGTCTACACAATGGAAGAGGAAGTTAAAAAGTAAATATGTTCCTTTCATGATGACAAACCATCATTTTCACTTTCATATTAATATTTTCATTTTACTAAATTTAGTAGTACATAGTATCTCTACCTTTTGTATCATTTTGTATTACTCTTATCTATCCCTTTAAGTTTACTTGGTCTCATATGTATTTTAGCTCTCTAAAGAGTATAAGCAATTTTTCAATGGAAATTATATTTCATATTTTTATCATCTACAATAAGCATTTTTATTATTACCACACAGCAAAAACTCAGTAAGTGATTTTTAAATTATTGGATTGATTAAATTATTTTGATCATGAGATATTATGTCCGTGTTGGGGTAATATCATTACTTCAAGATATGGATACATAGGGGCGCCTGGGTGGCTCAGTTGGTTAAGCGACTGGCTTCGGCTCAGGTCATGATCCTGGAGTCCCGGGATCGAGGCCCACATCGGGCTCCCTGCTCAGCAGGGGGTCTGCTTCTCCCTCTGCCCTCTTCCCTCTCGTGCTGTCTCTCATTCTCTCTCTCTCAAATAAATAAATAAAATCTTTAAAAAAAAAGATACAGATACATAATTATTTTCAAGAAGATAACTCTCAAGTTTTGAGGTTCTCTGAATTTATCTTGAATGAGCTATGGTTATCCAAAGAGATAGGTAAATGGTGATAAGTAAGATATAAGTGGGGATTTGAAGGTGTGGTTGTGCGAGAAGTAGGGAAGAAATAGGGGGTTGGGTGGAGCAACATGGCATCAGAGACTAGTTTGGAAGAGGACCTAGGTTAAAGGAATTGATGATGGCGAAGGTGTTGGGAGTAAAATGTAATTGGCGTTAATTTCACTACCCCTTTCCAATATACCAAAATACCAGAAGAATCTTTAAAATACAAACATGTGTGGTGTGCATAGTGATTAAGACTGATCCAATTCTGAGTCAGCTTAGGGAAAGTCAACTCTCAGGTTGTGGGTGGAAATGGAGATGAGATATTTAATGGAAACAAGATACCAAAATAAAGGTTTTCCAAGAAAATTTAAACCCCTAGGAATTCACAAAATGTTGGGGAGCCATTGAATTTTTATGAGTTGGGGAATAGGAGATTCAAACCAAATTTATTTAAAACTCAAAGTGTAGATGAGCACAGCTGATGTATGTTACTGTGGAAGTCACATTTTCCAGGTCATCTGTATTATAGTTCTTCCTGCACTAACGTTAAAATCTGCATATTTTAGGTTTACCTTCATATAACTTGTTGGTGTATGTCTTCATGAGACTTGACGGTGGAAATGAGCAATGTGAGGTAGTTTATTGACCATAGCAGACCATATCTGCTAGCAAGCATGGTAGCGAATGCATCTGGTTTTTAGGGAACAGCAGCAGAATTCTTGGGTCTATCCCCTATTGTGTTAGGTGCCGAGTGAAGTAAGGTGGCATTTCCATTGGAAGAGTATCTATATGGGGTTGTTCATAAAATTATCTCGATTTCCTTCCCTGAACGTGTAGTTTTTGAGTATATAGAATCCCAGTCTGGTTGTCACCTCTCTTGGTTAGTCTGTGACAAAAATAGTATCCTTACTAAATTTCTCACTGCTAGAATAGTTAGACTGGTTTTATTATCTGCAAACTAGAATCCTATAAGAATAAACATCAATTAAAATATGTCATAATAAGCAGCTTAAGGTATATTTTGAGATAGGAAATGAGTATGGTGTTCTGAATACCAAGCATCCTGGTTTAATATTAAAGTGTCATTTACAAAACATCTTCCCTACTCCCCAAGTTACTACCCCCACTATTTAGAGTCAAAGTCAAAAGCCATATGATCCAACTGAATAAGAAAAACACCCAAAGCCTCTGCAAGACCTATACCATTTTTAGTAAAGTCTAAGAGATTTTCACTATATCAAGATTCAAAGGGAAAACAAAAATGGGTTTCCCGTTCCCAGGGTTCTTCTTGTATAAGCGGTTAGGACAGTAAGAGTTAGTAGATATTATAAAAGGCGTGTTAAAAATTTCAGTATAGGGGACATGACAACAATTTTCCCAAGCCATTTTCAAGCTCTGGTTATAGAATAGGGGAATTAAGCCATGTAATTTCTTTATGCAAGGAATATATAAACTCTTGACTCTTCTAGCTTCAAATGGAGAGCTGAAGTGGAAGAGGGAATCAGACAGGCAATCTTCTGAGAAGCAGAAGAATATGAGCCAGGGGTTCCTTCCATAGTGGCCTGAACTCTGCTTAGAGTTTCTCTCTAGCTGGGGTTGAGGTATCAGATGGATGTGAACTGGTATTAGGAGTAAAGACTCATACACCTGGGGGTGCCCTCTGGTGCAAAGAAGCAGAGTGCAATGAAACCAGAATATTCCAAGAGAAGAGCATTGTATAAAGGCTGTAGAATCTGGTTATTGGTTTGCATGTTTTGCAGTGAGTTTTGTGCATTGTTCATCTTCAATTGTATCACTTCTTTTTCTGTGGTCTGGGTTTTCATTGAATTACTTAAACACATACCGTTCTTCCTGATCCAGCCTTTCTATCTCTGGAAAAAAGAAACATCATGATGTTGAAACAGATTGATTTGTAGCATTATAGACTTTACTGAGATTGTTAAATATCTATGGGAATGCTTATTGACTTTGCGTCACCATATAAAAAAGAGAGTATCATATTGTTATCTTATAGAAAAGTGGATGATCTTTCCCCATAAGAACATGTTTACTCAGATGTTTTAATTTAGTTTGCTTTCTGGAGCAGATTGCAGTAATTCTGCAGTGAGAAGGTTTTTCTACTGTAGGAAGTATCGTGCTTTGACATAAATAATGGTGCTACCTATTCTATCTAATAGGCAGTTGTGAAGTTTTATAGAAGTTAGAGCTGATGGTACCATTGCTATCATATTCATTTTATTAATAATCCCTTCAAATATACCTTGAGAGTTCACTCTATATTCTTTTTTTTTCTTGAATTGCACATATGGAGTGAAAAAAACACAAGCTTTCAAGGTATAAAAAGGGAAAAGTGAGACTAGAAGTTTAAAGTGGTGGTTGGGAATTGTAAGTGGAAAAAAAAAGTAAGAAGGAGAAAAATCAATACTATCACAGGAAGAGAAAGTATCAGTGATATGAGCAATGCTGTCTATTCACTAGAAAGAAAACAAGAAGTCTAATGCGGATTTAGGGAAGAAATATTTTAGGGTTGCTAGGGAGAGGGTCCAAGGAGAAAAATGTACTAAGAGAACATTGTGGCAAGTCTCTTGTAACCTCATACCTGAGAAACAGATCAAGGGACACACATAAAATGTGGGGTTCCTGTGAGTTGCTATATGCATACCTACATTTATATGTATATTTATGTGTGTGCATATATATGTGTATGCGTGTGTACATATGGAAATATATATATATGCAGAAATGTAGTGAATTATGATTTTAAGTAAGTACTTTATTCAAAGAGAAAAAAACACAGGAATATAATTCAAAGAAGAAATATCCTTGTCAACAGTTTTAAAGCTACAGACATTGGTGATAAAACATGTGAATGGTAGGAAGAGAGCATGGTGGATATATACACCTGCCTCTGACCAACATTTAAACCATGAAGAGATTTTTAGGTGGGGGAGAAGTGAGTAGTTTTTTTTAAATTAATTCTAGAAAAAGCCATGAATTTCTGTCACTTTGTACTTAAAGTTTGTGGGCTAAGATTATCCATCATAATGAATGCTTATCCTACCAGAAACTCTGGGGACATGTTCAACAAATGAAACAGTTTTAACATAAAGGGAATATGAAAGAAATAAGAAACCCAGTAAATAAATGAGATTGGGGTCACTAGCAGGTTTATGGTTCTCAGAAGGATTTTTCTGCCCACAAGTTAGAATTGTTTAAGTTTGAGAGCCATTTTTTAACTACGAAGAATAATGGAAATTGAGAGATATATAAAATTGCTCACAAGAAACTTGATCCACAATTGTCAAACCATTTTGTTTGTATAACTCTTGGACTAGAAAAGGGAATGGGGACTTATAACTGAAGGATAAAGTTATACTTTAAATTAGGATTTTTTCACATCAATTTTTACACTTTTTGATTATTTTAATTTCTAAGGATCTGGAACACTTCAAAACAATAGATACATGGAGATATTTATCCTCGAATTTGGAATGTAGTGAAATTTTTTACACTCATTTTAGTTAAAACATTTATTAAGTAAATGAAATAGCAATACTAAAATATTTATTGAAAATAACATTATTTTATATTACATAAAAAGAAATCAAGGATTGTTTCAAGAAAGAGTTTATGTCACAGATGTCTTCAAGTTTGTTGTCAGAGATCCAGGCTTCTGGTGAGTAGGAAAGGCCAGAGTATTTAAGTTTATTG
>NW_023270865.1:16041809-16085026 GCF_011800145.1 Mirounga leonina
TTATTCACCACGACCAAGTGGGATTTATCCCTGGGCTGCAACGTTGGTTCAACATCTGCAAATCAATCACTGTGATACAATACATTAACAAAAGAAACAACAAGAATCATATGATCCTCTCAATAGATGCAGAAAAAGCTTTTGAAAAAGTACAGCATCCTTTCTTGATCAAAACTCTTCAGAGTATAGGCATAGAGGGTACATACCTCAATATCATAAAAGCCATCTATGAAAAACCTACAGTGAATATCATTCTCAATGGGGAAAAACTGAGAGCTTCCCCCTAAGGTCAGGGACATGGCAGGGATGTCCACTATCACCATTGCTATTCAACATAGTATTGGATGTCCTAGCCTCAGCAATCAGACAACAAAAAGAAATCAAAGGCATCCAAATTGGCAAAGAAGAAGTCAAACTCTCACTCTTTGCATATGATATGATACTTTGTGTGGAAAACCCAAAAGACTGTACCCCAAAACTGCTAGAACTCATACAGGAATTCAGTAAACTGGCAGGATATAAAATCAATGCACAGAAGTCAGTTGCATTCCTATACACCAACAACAAGACAGAAGAAAGAGAAATTAAGGAGTCGATCCCATTTACATTTGCACCCAAAACCATAAGATAAGGAATAAATCTAACCAAAGAGTCAAAGGATCTGTACTCAGAAAACTATAAAATACTCATGAAAGAAATTGAGGAAGACACAAAGAAATGGAAAAACGTTCCATGCTCATGGATTGGAAGAACAAATATTGTGAAGATGTCAATGCTACCTAGAGCAATCTACACATTTAATGCAATCCCCATCAAAAATCCATCCACTTTTTTCAAAGAAATGGAACAAATAATCCTAAAATTTGTATGGAACCAGAAAAGACCCCGCCTAGCCAGAGGAATGTTGAAAAAGAAAAGCAAAGCCAGCGGCATCACAATTCCAGACTTCCAGCTCTATTACAAAGCTGTCATCATCAAGACAGCATGGTACTGGCACAAAAACAGACACATATATCAATGGAACAGAATAGAGACCCCAGAAATGGACCCTCAACTCTATGGTCAACTCATCTTTGACAAAGCAGGAAAGAATGTCCAATGGAACAAAGACAGTCTCTTCAACAAATGATGTTGGGAAAATTGATCAGCCACATGCAGAAGAATGAAACTGGACCATTTCCTTACACCACACACAAAAATAGACTCCATATGGTTGAAAGACCTAAATGTGAGACAGGAGTCCATCAAAATCCTAAAGGAGAACACAGGCCACAACCTCTTTGACCTCAGCTGAAGCAACTTCTTCCTAGAAACATCGCCAAAGGCAAGGGAAGCAAGGGCAAAAATGAACTATTGGGACTTCATCAAGATAAAAAGCTTTTGCAAAGCAAAGGAAACAGTCAACAAATCCAAAAGACAACCGACAGAATGGGAGAAGATATTTGCAAATGACATATCAGATAAAGGGCTAGTATCCAAAATCTATAAAGAACTCATCAAACTCAACACCCAAAGAACAAAGAATCCAATCAAGAAATGGGCAGAAGACATGGACAGACATTTTTCCAAAGAAGACATCCAAATGGCCAACAGACACATGAAAAAGTGCTCAATATCGCTCGGCATCAGGGAAATCCAAATGAAAACCTCAATGAGATACCACCTCACACCAGTCAGAATGGCTAAAATTAACAAGTCAGGAAACGACAGATGTTGGCGGGGATGCAGAGAAAGGGGAACCCTCCTACACTGTTGGTGGTAATGCAAGCTGGTGCAGCCACTCTGGAAAACAGTACGGAGGTTCCTCAAAAAGTTGAAAATAGAGCTACCCTACATCCCAGCAGTTGCACTACTGGGTATTTATCCCAAAGATACAAAAGTAGGGATCCGATGGGGTACATGCACCCCGATGTTTATAGCAGCAATGTCCACAATAGCCAAACTGTGGATAGAGCCAAGATGTCCATCGACAGATGAATGGATAAAGAAGAGGTGGTATATATATACAATGGAATATTATGCAGCCATCAAAAGGAATGAGATCTTGCCATTTGCAACCACGTGGATGGAACTTGAGGGTATTATCTGACCGAAATATGTCAATCAGAGAAAGACATGTATCATATGATCTCACTGATATGAGGAATTCTTAATTGCAGGAAACAAACTGAGGGTTGCTGGAGTGGGGGGTGGGGTGGGAGGGATGGGGTGACTGGGTGATAGACACTGGGGAGGGTATGTGCTCTGGGAAGTGCTGTGAATTGTGCAAGACTGTTGAATCTCAGATCTGTACCTCTGAAACAAATAATACATTATATGTTAAAAAAAAAAGAAGAAGAAGATAGGAGGGGAAGAGTGAAGGGGGGAATCGGAGGGGGAGACGAATCATGAGAGATGATGGACTCTGAAAAACAAACTGAGGGTTCTAGAGGGGAGGGGGGTGGGAGGATGGGTTAGCCTGGTGGTGGGTATTGAGGAGGGCACATTCTGCATGGAGCACTGGGTGTTATGCACAAAGAATGAATCATGGAACACTTCATCTAAAACTAATGATGTAATGTATGGGGATTAACATAAGAATAAAAAAATTAAAAACAAACTCATGTTAAAGAAAATATTTGATTATCCAGTTTTATTAAACTAGATATAATGCTCTGCAGAAACAATAGTAAAAAAATTTGAAAACATATATTCATAAAAAGTCACCTGAAATTAAATATGCCCTATTAAAAAAAAACAGGAAAATATTTTAGATACAATTATATATTTTTAAATAAAATTATAAAATTAAGTGAAATCTGATTTATTTCACTCACTTTCATGTATTGATGAATATTTTTGATTTTCACTAGATGAAAACAGAAATTGAGTGCAGATTTTTTTGAACAGAGGTATAGATTACAAAAAAATTAGACTATGAAGATAAATAATCTAATGATTATGTTTTTATTATGCCTAATCTTTTTCAAGGAAGCCAGTACAGGTTGTTATTTATAGGTATTATGCAGATTTCTTGTTTCAAAAAAATTCTCCCCAAAGGACACAAAGTTTCAAAATCACTTTGACAAGTTTTTGAAATGACTTGAAATAAATAAGATGCTCTTCCATCCCTTTCTGTACTGCTTCTAAGACCTCTGAGACTGTTGGTTCAAAGGCTCACATAAAGAATGATATAACAGCATCAACCTATAATCCCTCTTACTTTTCAATAATTTGGTACTTCAAGATGCAGGTTCCTCATTATCGAGTGTTCTTTAGTTTCATTATCACAAGCTTGGTGTGTCTCTGACGATATCCTTTACTTTTGACAACACTGGTTTAATTTTAGGAACAGCAATTTTGATAGGATTTTTTTAAAATATTCAAAATTAATAAATAAGTTGAAGTAGAGTCTATTTATTTTGACTAAATTAATGTAGCTCCTCAATTTACTTGGTGATATGACTGTTTTGGAGCCAACAGCTCCCTGCTTCAGTTCCTCTTGACTTGCTGCAATGATTTATGTTTATGCTAACACTAATCCATGTCCCAAAGTGACAGCTTGAAAGACTGCAAATGTTGTCCAGGTGGTTGATTATCAGAAAAGTTATTGAAATACATGAAGTTAGGTATTCAGTGGGTGGTACGAGCAGGTCAAAGACAATTTATCACACCTGATAAAAATGTCCTTGACTAGATCTAGTTACATTTGTAACATCATCCAATGAATTACATATTAATGTAAAAAAACAGGTTGAGGGGGTTATTTCTCTGCTTTTGACCTTGACTATCTGCTGTCCTGGTTGTCATTTTGTGGGTCTACTGTACTATCTCTTTCGTTTTGGGGATAAGTTTTGCGTTGTAAAAAATTTTTAATATATTTCTTAAATTTTCCATGATGATCAAACATTTATCAACTTTGGGGTGAATGTGTAGTAAAGGAGACTTTGGCATTGAGTGATGAAGTGAAACATTGTTCTGTATAGTTAATAATTTTATTTCTATAAGATCATTTTAACAGGTAAAGCCTACTTTGGCCCATGGCCACATGTTTATTAATTCATAAGAGGGGACTGTGTATAGGTCTTCATATTATATATGCCTCTTTATGAGAGAACATGGTATCAGGTATCAGGAGATGGTCCATGATTAATATTCAGGGGTATGACAGATCAGAACTTATTTCATGAGTAGAAAATTCTCAGAAGTTATTCAAACCCTTTGTTCCTTCTTGCAGGGATAATCTTAATTTCATTCAAGAGTAAATACCAACCAGGGGCGCCTGGATGGCTCAGTCATTGAGCGCCTGCCTTCGGCTCAGGTCATGGTCCCAGGGTCCTGGGATCGAGCCCCGCATCGGGCTCCCAGCTCCGCGGGAAGCCTGCTTCTCCCTCTCCCACTCCCCCTGCTTGTGTTCCCTCTCTCGCTGTGTCTCTCTCTGTCAAATAAATAAAATCTTAAAAAAAAAAAAAAAAAGTAAATGCCAACCATTTTCCAATTTGGTGGTTGTGGACTGTGACAAAAAGTTATTTTCTCAGGACCAAGAGAGACCATTCTCTGCTCATGGCTCAAATATATGCCTGGGGCTGTATGGCAGGCAGGATTCTAAGATGGCCCATAGGATTCCTGCCCCCGATGCAGGGCCTACCCTTGAGTGTGAGCTGGACCTGTAAATAGGAGATGATTGTTCCCGTGATTATGGTATATTATATAAGACACCATCTTAGCTGACTGGTCAGAGAGGGATTTTCCTGCTGGCTTTGTAGAAGTAAGCTGCCATGTTCTGAGCCATATAGCAAGGGACTCTGGGTGGCCTCCAGGAGCTAAGGGCGTTCCCCAGGAGAGAGAACAAGAAAACGAGGACCTTGGTCCTATAGCCAGAGGGAACTTAATTTTGCCAACAACCTTGTGAGCCTAGAAGAGGTCCCAGGCTTTAGAAAAAAAAGATGACCCCATTGATACCTTGATTTTAACATTGTAAGGCACTGGCACTGAATGGAGGATTAGCTAAAATATGGGAGAATCCTGCTCCATGGCAACTGTGAGATAATAAATGTGTGCTTTTTAAAGCAGCTAAATGTGCCAATCTGTTACTCAACGATAGCAAACTCATATAGGCAGAGAGGATAGTTTGACCTAGTAACTGGAGAAATTGTTAGGCTTATGAGGAGGAAAAGTTTACAATGTTGTTACTTTTTCAGTTCTAAGAGAGTCTGAGGTGAGGCTGCCTTCTTAAATTTAAAGTTGAGAAATAAATGCATAATTCAAGAAGAAAAAATTGAAAAGAACATTGTATTTTAAAATTGGTCATCATAAATGTGTATTAGCATGATATATATCACAGCAAATTTATTTTTGCACATTTTAATAGAATTTGTAAAGGCTCATTGATCAAAATATTTTAACTGGATGCTGCAATTAAAATAATTTACAAGCTTTGCTTGATTTAAGGCTACACTAATGCAAGGTCATTAATTCTTGTAATTATGCTCAATGCCACTTTTTTATTACAAAAGAGAAACATATAGCACATGACTGTGTGCAGTTATTCTTTAAATTGTTATAAAGAACATTTCACCAATGAGAGGGTGATGTTTTATATTACTTATATAGTGAACTGGGTGACAAAAATAATTTGTAATATTAAATAAATCAAGATATTGTAAACTTAAAATGTGTGTGCTTTTAATTGCCTATTCTATGTTCCCTTTACTGTATATGATGCTAGGAGCAGGTGCCAATTTAGGATTTACATGTGATAACATTGTTAAAATTGTTACTTCAGTCAGAAAGGAAAGGGAACAATGCATCATACTCCGGCTGAAGAAAGAGCTAAAATCTTGATCTAGAACTGATATCCTACACATTTTGAGGCAAAAAAAAAAAAAGTTTCATTCAATTCTCTTCATATATCCAATATCTAAGACTGATGTTAATGCATGCATGGAAATGCTTCATCCTGACCCTCAGCATTGTTTTGGTAAGTTATGAATGGGATTCCACATTGCTCAAAAAGACTTCCAAGCAGAAAGATATACAAATCTTCAGGGAAATATTTTTTCTCATTATATAGGAATTGCATGCAAAGCAACATTTGTAACAGAAGTATCAGGTGCTAATGCAATGCAAGGAAAACCTGTTCACATACCATCCTGTTAGTAATTGAGCGTACTGTCCCTTGAAGACTCCTTCCAACCATTCTCTTATCCACTGCATGTAGAATTTCTCATTGCTTTTCATTATATATGTACTGTCCCAGGCTGTATCCTTACCAGTACAGTCCTTAGTTTTACATGTAGTTGAACTTTATGAATGGGATCATAATACATTATATATGTTTTCAAAAGTAGGTAGGGCAACAAAACCAAGGAGGAATTAGGTAAAATATCTAATAAATGTGATCGAATCACAAGAGTGTTCTGCTTGTAACGGTGGCAATGAGGTTAAACCCTTGAAGTGCCAACTTCCTATTTTGGATAGAGTTGTGCTGATCAGTCAAAATCTCTCTCTCTCTGCTTCATCTATTTTTTATACCTTTACAATTGACCTACTAAGGAAAGTTTTCTTTTTTTTATCAAAGTCAACAGAGTAAAAGAAAGATATAAAATAAGCCATAAAAAGAAAAAAAGGAGGAGGGAAGAAAAAAAAAATAGTCACCAATAGATGAAATTAGGTTACTGCTCAGCATGTTTGGGTGATGTATTGCTACTCTGTTCTAAAGAAAACTATGCATGATTCAAACTCGGGTTTTAGTTTCAAGCTTAAATCTTAAAAAGCAACCTGATTTTCCAGTTAATTGAACTGGGTAAGGGGAAAGATCAACTCAAGGTAATCATCCATATCATCTATAAATACATTAAAACCTTTTTCATTTACTCTATAAATATCTATGTGTACATTATTGGCCAGATACTTAGGTTATATTGATAAAAAGTTATATTCTTTGTCCTCATGTAGGTCACAACATAGAGTAGAAGTTGGTAAAGTATGGCCTCTGGGTCAACTCCAACCCATCATCTGTTTTTGTAAATAATATATTCTTAGAACACTGTTTTTGTTTTGTTGTTAGCTGTTTTTGTCCTATAATGACAAGTCGAGTAGTTGTGACAGAGACAATTTGGCCTGCAAAGCCTAATCACTTGCCCTTTATTGAAAATGTTTTCTGACTCCTGATATAGAGTAAAATAACTATTTAAATAGATAATCAAAATTCAATTGGTGTGATGTAGGTATTTGAATGTGTTGGTGATCTAATTTTCCCACACAACTATTATGATTTCGTTTTTTAATGATTTTTTATTTATTTATGAGATTAGAGAGAGAGAGAGAGAGAGAGAGAGAGAGAGGTGGAGCAGAGGGAGAGGGACAAGCAGGGTCTGCAATAAGCATGGAGCCCTACACGGAGTCGATCCCAGGACTCTGAGATCATGACCTGAGCCAAAACCAAGAGTCGGACACTTAACCAACTGAGCCACCCAGGGATCCC
Organism: Mirounga leonina; assembly: GCF_011800145.1. Lineage (NCBI taxonomy): Eukaryota > Metazoa > Chordata > Mammalia > Carnivora > Phocidae > Mirounga > Mirounga leonina. Next base: position 16,049,275 of record NW_023270865.1, read on the forward strand.
AACTATTATGATTTCTTAAATTATCTCCCAATAAACTGCTTATACTCAAATTGCTGTCTCAGGGTTGATTTGGGGAAAACCTAAACAAAAATAGTGAAATAGTGGATACTAGAGGTGGATCTCTACCTAACAGATTCTTCTTCTCTGATTCTTATAATGGGTCATTCTCTGTCCATTGATGGTAATAAGTTAGGGAGTAAGAACTCAGCCCTATAAGTATCTGAGATATTAAGACCCTCAGATATTGGGAATTCTGATGGAATATAGGTAGAAGTACTCCTACTTGGGTGTGTAATCACTCTAGTAGTTGAGAAATATTGGAAAATGATAATTATAAGTAATTATAAAGAGTGATGATGTAATGGGATGAACCTAACTAAAATCAAAACTTTCAAAGAAAAAAAAAATGACAGGCTCAAGTAGGCCAATTATCCAGTCAGAGAATCCTGATGTCCTATTTTAAGAGAGCTCCCTCTTACAAATTAGACACTTATAAAAGTGGATCAATTTTTTAGCCCTGGGTAATATTTTACTCGAAAGTGTTGAAAGAGGTGAGACCCTGAGCCTTGAGGCATGGACAACTGGATGGATACTTTTCAGAAACCTGAAACCACAACTTTGTTTGACTTCTCAAGGTATCTTCACCTTGCTATAGAATAGAAACTTCTGGAAAAAATGCAATGATCTCACAGGAAGTGCATGCATTACTAGATGATGATTGCCCTCCCCTTTATTTGTGTCAAACTGTAATGTGCATACAAATCACCTGGACAGATGGTTCAAATTAAGTATCTTAGTTCACATCCCCAGAAATTGTGATTTACTAAATCAAGGTATATTACAAATGTGCATTTTAACAAGCTAACAGGTGATGATGCTATAGATTCAAAGATTCACTGTAAGTTCAATACTATCTTATATCTATAACTTGGGTCAAGTCTAGCATGGCTCCATAAATACTGCCCTCACTGTACTAAGAAAGGGATTATTCCCCAAAGGAGTTGCAGTACCTTTATATGTATCTGCAGGTACCCAGAGAACATGTCTGCAAATGGATATGAGGATCCTGGGCTAGTGAAGGGGGGATATGTTAAACTGATTAGGGGTCTCCCCATATTCAGGATCCTGTACCTGTCAATGGGCTGATTCTACTATGCTCCTAAAGATGCCCAAAATAATCTTAACATTCCCTTCATATTTATTTCTCTCACTTTTTTTTCTCATAAAGCACTTTATTGAGGTATGATTGGCATACCAAAAACTGCACATGTTTAATGTATGCAACTTGAAGAGTGTGGAGGTAAGTGTATTTCTGCGAAAATATCATCACAATCTACGCCATAAATATAGAGGCCTCTTTTAGGCGACAGGCTTGAGCAATGGAAACCAGAGTAAGGTAGTAGGGCCCATGGTGACCACCTGGCTGAATGTAAACAGGCTCCTTAGGTGATGCACTTCAAAATATGCATGAGCCCTGGCTAACCAATGGGCTACTTACAAACGGGCACAGGTGCAGAAAAAGAAAAATTCTATATGTTCCCATACGTCTTCACTTCTGCCCCTTAACTCATCACCGCCTCCTGGTAGACAGTCTCTTTTGCTGTCCTGACCATGACTCCCTTGCCGTGTATTCAGTAAACTTCTATCTTCTTTGTTCTGCCTCAGGCGAATTCTTTCACCACCCAGGCCAGCCTGTCCACCCAATCAGGTCCCCCCACAATAAGCCTACTCATCACCTCTAAAAGCTTCCTCCCACCTCATTTATTATTATCATTATTATTATTTATGTTTATGGTAAGAATACTTAGATGCAGAAAGAGTATTTTACAAAATCCAATACCCTTCATGATTAAAAAATAAAAAAAAAAATACAGGAACTCAACAGATTAGCCTAGAAGGAACTTATTTCACTGTAATAAAATCCATATGTAGAAAGTTCACAGCTATCATGCTCAATGATGAGAAACTGAAATCTTTTCCCCTAAGATCTGGGACAAAGCAAGGATGCCCACTCTCACCAATTCTATTTAATATTGTATGGAAGTCCTAGCCAGAAGAGTTAGTCAAGAAAAAGAAATAAAATCCACCTCAATTGGAAAAGAAGTAAAATATCTCTCTTTACAGAAAATATGATCTTGTATGTAGAAAATCCTGATGATTGCACAGAAAACAAAATAAAAGCTGTTATAACTAATAAATTCATTAAAGTTGCAGAGTACAAAATCAACATAAAAATCAGTTGCATTTCTACACACAGTGAAAAATTCAAAAAGGAAATTAAGAAAACAGCCCCATTTACAATAGCATCAAAAGAATAAAATGCTTAGGAATAAACTTAACCCCTCATCTTGATTTAACATTAGATAAGCTTCTTCCAGACTGTAGGCTCCTGACCTAGCTTTTTTAGAGCATTTTCTTTTAAAAACCAGTTGAAAATTCTTTCTTTGCACCTTTGAGATGTAAATCTTTTTGAAAGCTTCTTGCCAGTTCTATGATCCAGAACTGCCTTTCTTAAGGACCTGGAGGTACCCCTTTGAAATGCAGTCATAAGGAAGATAATGCTTCCTTCTCACACGCCCAGAGTTTTTTTTTCTTTTCTTTCCTTTTTTCCTTCTTTTAGATTTATTCTCTTAGCAATTTTCAGATATGCAGTGCAGTATTATTAACTATAGTTGTTATGCTGTACTTTATATCCCATGACTTATTTATTTTATAACTGGAAGTTTGATCCTTTTGATAGAATGCTCCTTTCTCCCAGTCCCTATGGGAGAGTAGAAACCTAATTTCCTTTAGTGGGCACCTTGCTCCAAGATAGAAAACTACCTCCTGTTATTAAGATGTAGGGGATCCTTTGAGTATAACCAATTAGTAACAAATGTGGCCTAAGATCTTCACCCCACTTCCCAGCTCTGAAAAACTCTCCCTCCCTTTGTTTCACTGGACCTGAGCTCAGACTGCATTTTAGTCTTATCCTCGATTGCAGTACCATTGAGTAAAGTCTTCCTTACCTCTTTAGTTTTCCCAGTGCAAATTTGTTTTAATAAAGCTTAGGAAAATTAATAGCCAACAGTAAATTAGGTGGAGATTCCAGAACAGCCCAGAGTATTGAGGATGTGTTCAAAAGGCTCACCAAGCTGGACATACTAAAATGGATTAATTATATAAGAACAGAGAGACTCTCCCAGCTAGCCCCCAGAGAGCTCAGAGGATATTCCCCTCACTAAAGTAATAAGAAATATGCTACCAAGATTTAATGTAATACAGGGGGGTTAAATCCCAGGGAAAAGTCAGGCTGCTGTCATCAAAGAAAACAAAATGGATATTGGTTATGAAACACAGTGTCGATCACAACCATCCTAATTTATTTTACCTTTCATTATGTGCATTCCTGTATTTCACAATAAAGGAAACTACAAGTAAAAATAAACAAAATTAATTTTAATTTTTGTACTTATATTTTACTTATTTCTAAAGAAGGCATAGCTTAATACAAATTTTTGAAAAATTGATAAACTATAATAATGATTACATTGTGAAAATTAGGATAGATTTCATCCTAAAAATAAAAATTAGGATACGTGAAAAAAAAAATAACTATGCTAGAGATAAAGGTCTGCATAGTTTCTATGATAAAATTTAAAATTAGCTGCGAGCATCTTTACAACCAGCAAAAGAGAGACTATCATGGGTCATGTTGTATTGTTATGCAAAATAGGAAGTACATTATTTCCTGTGGGTGAGTGTGTTAGTTTTCTATTGCTGTGGTAGCAAATTACCACAAAAATAATGTTTAAAATGACCCAAATCTATTAACTCACAGCTTTGTGGGCCAGAAATCCTAGTGGGCTAAGTAGTAGTAGGTCTCACAAGGCCAGTCATGATATTGGGTGGCTGGGGCTCTTACCTCCAGGCTCTGAGGGGAAACCCACTTCCAAGGTCATTCAAGTTGTTTGCAGAATTCTTGCCATTTTTCTGGCTAAGGTGCTTGCTGACTATCATCTGAGATAGTCCTTCTGATTATCTGAATTACTGACGACTTCACCTATCTATCTCCAAACCAGCAGTGGGATGTTAAGCTCTCCTGCTTTTGAGTGCCTCTAACTTCTCTTTGGCCAAATTTCTTTTGCCACAGCTGGAGATAGTCCTCTGCTTTTAAGGATCCCTGAGATTAATTTGGGCCTAAGTATTTATTCCAGGTTAATCTTATTTTAAGATCTTCAACCTTAATTATGATGGCAGAGTTCTATTACCCAAGTAATGCATTCATGGTTTTGGGGATTAGGGAGTGGACATCATTCAGGGGCCATTCCGCCTACCACAGAGAGGAATTTTACCAAGACAAACAGACAAACCCTTTCCAAATGTAACTTCAGTGGGGTGGTAATGATCCAGGAAATAATGTCATCACTATCCCTCATATCATTCATGTAAAACCCATTTCCTTCTCCAAGTGCAACCTCTCATGCAATCTGATTTCATAACACTACAGTGTTTGGTCAAGACAAGTGTCCAGAGGTTTTTAGAAGGAAATCTTCTCAAGATGTGGATATATGGTACACCCAGTCTTTAGATCATTATCTTAAAATACTATTTTCTCAAACTAAATTTTTTATAGAAGCCATAATGTGGTAGTTTTGTTAGAAGTCTCTAATAAGGGCCTGAAATTGTGGTAATTCTGTGGTATATTGCTAGATTTGCAAAACAGTTAAATGGAAGATGGGCTTAAGCATTTTTTTGTATACCTTTGTCAAAAGAATCATGTAGGTGCTCCCCCTCAAATATCAGGTGAGCTGAAAACAATGTCTTCTATATTTAAATTTGTTGCATTAATTCATGCATCTAAAGCACTTGAAAATCAGCTAATATTTTCCTTGAAATGATCAAGATGCCTTATTTTCATTCTTTCTAAATGTACTTCAGTTGCTGAGAGAATTTAGTATGCTGGGTGACATTTGTGCCCTTCTAGCAAATCAGGCATATCCTGAATGCAATGATAATCCCTACTCAGCAGGTATTTCTAAGTGAATACAAACAAAATTAATTGGGTGCAAACGTTCATATGATTATGTTTGACACAATGTGAGATAAGACTTTTTTTCCTTGTTATCAATAGGCAGATTGCAGACTAATTTACTGATTCCAAAAGCACAACTAATTTTTTAAGTACAGAAACCAACCGAATCAATGTTTGAGACTGTACCTCTACACATTTTAAAAGGAAATCTTTATTTATTTTATTTTATTATTATTATTTTTTAAAGATTTTATTTATTTGAGACAGAGAGAATGAGAGACAGAGAGCAGGAGAGGGGGGAGGGTCAGAGGGAGAAGCAGGCTCCCCGCCGAGCAGGGAGCCTGATGCGGGACTCGATCCCGGGACTCCAGGATCATGACCTGAGCGGAAGGCAGTCGCTTAACCAACTGAGCCACCCAGGCGCCCAGGAAATCTTTATTTTTGTATTTTTATTTTCTTTATGTACTAATAATAGATTTTGAAATCTTTTCTTTTTAAATATTTTTTTTAATTAATTAAGAAAGGGAGAGAAAGAAAGAGAGAGAGAGGGAGAGAGAGGGGGAGGGGGAGGGACAAAGAGAGAGGGAGAGAGAGAATCTTAAGCAGGCTCCACGCCCAGCACAGAGTCCAAAGTGGGGCTCAATCTTACAACCCCAAATCGGATGCTTAACTCACTGAGCCACCCAGGCACCCTTCTTTTTAAATATATATTTAATCCATATTTTGGTTAATTCTCCATTTATCTTTACAAATAATAAGGAAACAACCAAGTATTTCCCATAAAAATATTGTATCAAATTAATAAATATACACAAATATATATGTATATTCCTTTTCAATATTTTCTGATATGCCAAATCTCATAACTCATAGGATAAATTTGAAAATAAAAGCTGTCAATTAACATAGTTTATTTCTATTTGCAAATTTGTAACTGCAAAGTCTCAAATATTTATTTGCCCCAAGAATGAATAAATACAGAATGTTAAGCTCCTATAACTCCATGTCCTGGCCACCCCAACAGCTGTCATCTCTTACTCATAACTAACGAATTCTAGCATAAGTTTCTATGACCTGGATGCTTGTGTTTTATAAAATAAATGGTGGAGAGAGCCCAGAAGTGGTAATTCAAACATGTTAGAGTCTCATCTCAGCCACTGACAAATGGGCTTCATTTTCGCTATCCTCACTGCAAATAACAAAAGCATCCTTCGGAGAGTTGGGGTAAATGCTGCCTCTGGTCATACATCACTTTGGTGTATGGGGAGCTATTGCAATGGAGCAGCAACATTATATGCAAATGTGATTTCATGTTTTCAATGTGTTCATTGCTTATTCATGTGTGAGAGTCACATTTGCACTCAAATACAGATCTTTAGTTATTACAAGGAATATTGAAGAGTAAAAGCAGGGTACATGTCACAGTTATTTTTATTTATAAGTAGTACGTTTGGTAGTACTCCTTTGATTATTTATTTATTCAGTATTGTTTCTCATTTGGGATTTAGAAAAATAATGAGGCAGAATAAAAAGGATTATATTTTTAAGTGTACAGTTTAATAAATAAAAATATACTCGGGAATGTATAAGCCAAAATGTGGATTTGAAGTAAAATGTATTATTTGCATTACCTGGTTTCTCTATGAAGAAGGGCAAGGCTGTCATTTACTTGATCACTTCTCTGCAGGTCTCAGTTTCCCATCCACAAGTGTCACTTGTTCTATTTGGTACAAATGCCTTTATTAACAATTCAAGAAGGGGGTTGATTGAAGCTTTGGATTTAATAAATCAGTAAAATTAGTCATACTAGCAAAAAATCACATATAGATAATTAGTTGAAATATATAAATACACATACATATATGTGCATAATATAAATATATAACTATATAATATGCATATACATTTGTCACTACAGCATAATATGGGACCAGGTTATAGTTCTTTTTCGCTAACACATTTGGGGAAGTCGTTGGCCAGAGTATGGCTCTCCTCTCTCATTGCCATCTTTTACCCATTATTTTGCATTTGCATTCCCACCCTCCCCCGCTCAGAGATTGTGCTAATCCAGTATATTATTAAGATGATCAAATCTTTAACTCATAGGGCTTTTTTTAATTATGCAGTTTTCACACCACCTACATTTTCTAGAATGTTCATTCTACAGAGCACAAAGAATTAATGCCTATTTATCTTGATCCAGCACTTCTTGTCTCTATGATACTACATAAACTTATAAAAATGCAGAATTTTGAAGATATGCTTTTCTCCAAATATGAATCCATCCTTCTAAAGACTGCTAAAATGACATTTTCTTTAACTTTTTTTTTTCCCTGATGGATATAGTATATAAATTCCCTGATTTTAAATGGGAAAAAATAACTACAAGTTAAATACTGCCTGAAGGAAGTCCTTAAATTTATGGTTTCTAGGCTTAAATTCTGTTGAGATGTCTCTTGTATTTCAGTATTTAACTGTTTCAGAGCCACATAAAAGCATTAGGACAGGAAAAACAAAACAAAATAGGACAGAGACTGCAGATATATTGGTAGTGTTGTGTGGGGGTGAAGATCCCACTCATTTCTCTTGTAATTTCCCCCAAACCTCCAGTTTAAGAAAGACTTTCAAGAAAAGTGATCTTATCCCCAACTTCGTAAGTATTTTCTGACTAAGGTACGTACATAGTTCAATTCAATTAAACTCAGCAAAACACATTATTGAGTGTGTCCTATCAGTCAGGGGGGTGATAATTAGAGAATATAGGGAAAATTAACTATACTTGTTAGTCTTAGAAAGTCCATTTATAGTTAGGACACATAGTTCACTTTATGGTGGTATTTGCAAAATGTTATAGTAATGAAAGAGGATGCTATAAATTTGTCCTAGAATGTGAGGATCTATTAATATTAGTTTGTGAATAATGATGAGGGAGATTCCAGCTGGATATGCCAAGGGTAAAGCAAGCAGTAGAAATAGTCTGTCAGAGAGCTATACAAGTGCACAGATCCTTGTGATCTGGTTATGTGTGTGTAAGAGGAATGAGAAAACTAGCTGGAGTCAGACTCAGATTGGTTTACACCCCTGAAAAAGAGTTTCTAGGGAGAGGCATAACAATGTCATTTGTTTTAGAAAGATTATTAGGGATCTTAAATTGGAAGATGAACAGTTTGGATCAGAAGGATACTGTAATAGTCCAGCAGAGGGATAATGAAGACTTGAACCAGGACAGACGTTTTGAGGAAAGAGATATATATATACATACATTTTGTACAGACACACACTTTGTTTTATATGATTTGAAGATTCTTTTGGTGGTGGGACACAACACACTGACTCTGCATAGATGAAGGCAGAACTCTAAATTACCTATAATTTGGAAGAAGAAAAACTTTCAGGCAGTTGTACTTGGGCACAGGGTTTCAGCAAGCCGGAGCTGTGGGGGGTAGGTTATATATGGCAAATGCAGTGGACTTAGCTAGGTTTCTCAGGTTCCAGTGGATTGGCTAGTTGAATAATCGTGTAGATTTCAGGGCAAAGAGGTCATGCCAGTTGTTTGGTACCTGGCCCCAGGGAGAGTAGGGTAGGTGCATAGTGGTTCAAAGTGTGAGGGCTGGAGGAGAGAAGTGGTTGGGAGATGGACTTAATAGCTGCTCAAGGAAGACCAACCTCTAAGGCAAGCCTTCCAAACTGGATCAAGACAGCATTTAGAGATGCTAAGTGTCCAACTCTTGATTTCAGCTCAGGTCATGATCTCAAGGTTGTGAGATCAAGCCCCACTTTGAGTTCCATGCTTAGCGCAGTCTGCTTGTCTCTCTCCCTCCGGCGTTTGTGCTCTCTCTCTCCTAAATAAATAAATAAATAAATATAAATAAATATGACAGCATGTAGAAAACAAAATAAAACTATATTATACTCCTCATAAATATTTCCCATCAGATCTATGTCTTCTCTTTTATGTCCAATTTTCTACAGTCATCTTCATCCCTAGAACAATGTTTTACAGACAGTACTTCAGAAATTCTGGAATTAAGAAAGTTAAACTGTATTTATTTTATTGGAATTTACAGACACTGTACACACTAAATCATATTTAAGTAATTTTATTTTTTCATTGGAAATGTATTCATGTTCATCACACAAAGTTTAGAAAATTTACATTGGCATGAAGAAGAGAAATCACTAGTAATCATAGCATCAACAATAATTTCTATTAGAATTTGTGTATTATAAAAATATTTGGTTCTTTTGGTTTTTATATTTAAATATAATTTATCTGTATGTTAGTTCTACTTCAAATGAGAAACTTACTAACATAGGTTTATAATTTACTTTTATCATTCGATATATCATGAATATCTTTTCATATCTATCAATATTAATTCCTTACATCATTTTGATGGGTGTTTAATACATGAATGGATCATAATTTCTATAATCTCATCTTGTAAATTCTCTCATTAGTATCTTTGAATGTTCTTCTTTGCGTAAATGCCTGAGTCTACTTTAAAATAGTTACTGTTTGAAAATATATCACTCATTTAAAAAGTTTGGAGTATTTTAAAGTTCTTGGTATTACCATATACATCCAGAATAGACTATCACATTTGTTACACATTCTCCAATTTGGAGAATATTTTTTTAAGGATTTATTCACTTGAGCAAGAGAGAGAGAGAGAGCGAGCTTGTGCAAGAGAGAGAGCTCATGCGCGCACAAGAGAGAGCAGGCTTGGGGTGTGCGGGGCACCGAAGGAAAGGGAGAGAGAATCCCAATTAGACTCCCCACTGAGTGTGGAGCTCTACGCAGGGCTCAATCCCAGGACCCCAAGATCACAACGTGAGCCAAAGCCAGCCTTAACCGACTGTGCCACCCAGGTACCCCCAGAGAATATTATTTAATGTTTTTAGTTGAATAAATGACAAACGCTACCTTATTTAGTTCTTTGGTTTATTGGCTACTAACTAGATTCAACAATGTCCCATAATTTATCTCAGTTTTGTTTTTGTCACTGGGTATATTTTTCTTAATGGTTAATTAATTGTCCTTAATATATCAATTGACCAACTTATTCTGCTGCTTTGCAGTAGTACTTTATTTATTTGCTAATCACACACATAAAGTTGAATATGTTTCTGAACCTTAGATTTCATATTGACTTGTCTTTTCATCCATGGCTCTGTATCTTAATATTTTAAAAATTACAACCTCTTAATAGGTTTTAGTATCTAGTGTTTAAACCTTACTTCACCATTCTTTGTTTTTGTACATTTCTGGGTCCAAATAAATATTAGCCTGGCCTTCCAGATAGCAAAGCTTGAGATAAGGCAAAAGTGATGATATTTGATCTTGGAGGTACAAACCCCCTACCAGGTTGGTGATGGAGATGAAAGAAAAGGAAGTGAGGTGTGAAAAGGTGTGAAGAAAAGCAGCACAAAACGCTTTGCAAGAAGCCTGAAAGAGCCCAGCAGATTTTTGGTGGGCATGTTTACTCAGCACTTGTGTCTCAATTGCATTGAGAAATATTAACTTATAGAGGTGATTGAATGACAACATAGAAGTCAATGCAATTGAAAAGGAAGTTACTACATTTCCCAAGAGAAAGGGGCAGGTCATGCCATGCAAAACCACATGTGGGAGAACCAGATTTGGATCAGGAGTCAGAAGGAGGAGCAAGGGGAAAGTACATGTCACAGGCTTTATTGGGGTTTTGGTGGGAATGGCATTGCAGGTCAGGGTAAACATTTTAAGAGCAGGTAGTTTAAATAATTATGGTGAGCTTTGGGTTATGGGGTTGGCCTTAGTTGTCTAGCAGTTGGCATTCAGTTGATGGAGGGCAGAAGAAACACAGCTCGCTGTATAAATATAGATAAAGTAAGTCTTTAGGGAGATGGATTCAGAATCAATCGGTTTGTATATGAAAAGCGGGCTGGTGAATTTAAAATTAGCTATCTCTGGGCAGGGCAATCTTTTGCCAACAAGCTAGGCTTTCCCAAGATGTAAAAACATTATAAAATATAAAAATCATGGTTAATACAACATAGTAATTCCCTCTAAAGTTTAAAAGAAGAAATTGCTCCTCACAGCAATCTTAGGGTAGTTGTCCTCCCAGTTTATGTTATAGGTTTAATTGTGGAACCCCAATAGATTTTGAAGTCCTAACACTCAGTACCTTTGAATGTGACCTTATTTGGAAATAAGGTCTTTGTAGATGACCAAATTAAGACGACGTGATTAGAGTGAGGTCTAATCCATATGACTGACGTCTTTACAAAAAGGGGAAATTTGGATGCAGAGACAGAAACACAGGAAGCAAAATGTCACAGATGAAAATGGGAGTAAACTGTCACAAACCAAGAAGCACCAGCAATTGCGGGCAACCTACCAGAAGCTAGGAGATCATCATGGAACAGATTCTCCCTCACAGGCCTCAGAAGAAACCAACACTGTGGGCACTTTGTTTAAGGATTTTGTAGTCTCCAGAACTGGGAGAAAACAAATTTCTGTGTAAGCCTCCCAGTTCGCTGTACTCTGTTACAGTAACCCTATGAAACTAATCACTTATTTCTCATGTTTCATCTATCAGGATTCTCTACAAAGGGGACCAACTCCCTTATATTTCTGGGTTCCATTACTGGCCCCCATGGAGGCTGCTCAGGAAGCCAACCTCAGGGCGTGAAGTGGGACATTGCATCTAAGATTGGAAGATGTAAGGACATGGTGCCAGGCCCAGTTACAAACTGATAAATAAGAGATAAATGGAAGACATCAAGGTAATTGAAGGAGGAACCCAAACTATGAGTCCAGTACAATGTCTAAATATAGCTGACAAGCAAACACACTTAATAGATTTTATTTAATAATATTTCAGGGCAAGTCAATACTGTTCTCACTGTCCTTTTCCATTTTTGTCTCCAAGTAGTATTAATCATGCATAAACAAAGCTATTTTCATGTATTAAAAAGATAAGAAAATGAGGAACAAGTTTTCTGATTTCAATCATTTACCTTACATCCAGCCTATCCTGTATAGATATGATCACTAGCTGATAATTTTGCTCAGTGAACAGTAATACCTTAAATTAGATTTTAAAAACTGTTTAAAAAAGGCTACATTAACATATTTTTCCAAGTTGTCAAAATTCAGCCCTTTAATGTAGAGATACAATGATTTTAATTGTCATTTAAAAGAAATAATGTGTATAAAGAGCCATTACTTAATAAAAGATAGTTCATTTATTAAAATATTTTCTTTTATTTCTGAGACCATCACTGTGTAAAATCTAGCACTTTGCATCTTACAAGGCAATGCGCTCATTTGCCCTGAAGGAAGATGTAACCTTTCTCATGCTTTCACTACTTTATAATATATATGCTCAAGTTTTCCTTTTTTTTGTCCTTTTGAAATTTGAAAACAGAATTAGAGAAAAATATGAAAAATACATTTAACTTCTCTTTAGGTACTCTTGATAGTATAAAGTATTTGCAAATCTATATTTTAGATTTCATATGTAAGAATTCTTGTTTTTATTAATTCATAGTTTTCTTCCTCATTATTGATATTGCTGTACGACAGAATACAGAACTTATAAAATCTATAAATACTTGGCAAACACAATATTGAATGATTATCCAACTTAATTAATTTTTTATCATGATTATAATCATCATAACCTTTGTGGTGCTTGGGTGGCTCTGTCAGTTAAGCATCTGACTCTTGATTTTGGCTCAGATTGTGATCTCAGGGTTGTGAAATTGAGCCCCATGTTGGGCTCTCTGCTGTGCATGGAGTCTGCTTGAGATTCTCTCTCTCCCTCTCCCCCTGCCCATCCCCTGCACCCCCTCTTAAAAAAAAATCATAAACTTTGACTCAGAGACAAAGAAATATTACAATTTTTTAAATATGATTTTCTTGTATGAAAGCAATGGCAATGTTTAATTTAATACTAATTAATATTATATTTATAATTAATAAAATTCATTTTATTTTTATATTTTATATATATTTATTATTATATTTATTATACTATTTTATTGTGTTTTTAAAAGATTTTATTTATTTATTTGACAGAGAGAGACACAGCGAGAGAGGAAACACAAGCAGGGGGAGGGGGAGAGGGGGAAGAAGACTTCCCATGGTGCAGGGAGCCCAATGTGGGGCTAGATCCCAGGACCCTGGGATCACGACCTGAGCTGAAGGCAGAGGCTTAACGATTGAGCCACCCAGGTGTCCCTATTATATTTTATTATAAATGTATTTATAGTATGTAATACATATATTTATATATAACATAAAATCAATTATATTTTATTATAAAATAAAAATAATAAAAATTAATTTAGTATTAATAGTAATTTAATATTGCTCTTTCAATTATAGTACAGTTTTGTTACAAAGTTTACATGAGTCATTTCTTTAAATGAACTCTATCTTTATTGTTATTAATATTATAACATTTTAAGTCAATAATCTTATTTGTTAATATTGGTTTATTTCTAGCAGCCTTCATCACTGTTTAACAGTATGTTGGAGTGCTACAAATTTATGAATTTGTATTAGAACGACTCCTTTGGCAAGGGGTAATTCTTTTTTTTTTTTTTTTAAGATTTATTTATTTATTTGAGAGAGAGAGAGAATGAGAGAGAGCACATGAGAGGGGTTAGGGTCAGAGGGAGAAGCAGACTCCCTGCTGAGCAGGGAGCCCGATGTGGGACTGGATCCAGGGACTCCAGGATCATGACCTGAGCCGAAGGCAGTCGCTTAACCAACTGAGCCACCCAGGCGCCCAGCAATGGGTAATTCTTAAGGTGATGCTTTGTTAACTATCATCAAACAAGACTTATACTTTCTTATTTTGAGAACAATTTGAAAATAGTATATATATATATATATACAATCTTTTTATAGAGATTCTTTCTGTAAGTTTGATATTTATTGATCTTTATACAGTAATGAATTTTATCTTGCATTTATGTGTGTGTGTATGTGTGTGTGAATGTGTGATTTACCATAAATACATGTTCTGTAATTGTAAAGACAGTATCAAAATATATGGATTCGATTTTGAAGCATGAAGGAAGTGAAATTGTAATAGCAATTAATGTTGCTCACTAAATAGTCAAATATTGTCAGCTCTCTGACTTCTGAACAGATAATAGAGTTATACTTCTTAATTCCCATGAGAATGGGTGAAGCCTTATGATTAATTCTGATTTAAAAGTTATAAGGGGAGGGCGCCTGGGTGGCTCAGTCGTTGAGCGTCTGCCTTCGGCTCAGGTCGTGATCCCAGGGTCCTGGGATCGAGTCCCACATCGGGCTCCCTCCTCGGGGGGAGGCCTGCTTCTCCCTCTCCCACTCCCGCTGCTTGTGTTCCTGCTCTCGCTATCTCTGTCTCTGTCAAATAAATAAATAAAATCTTAAAAAATAAATAAATAAAAAAAATAAAAGTTATAAGGGGATAGAACATCTCAGTGACAGGACAAAGCTTTTACTACATGAACCAGGGTCTTCTTTTTTTATGCCATAATATCTGGCAGAATTTGGAATATTGTGGCTATATAAGCCCAGATTCCTAAATCACTGCAATGCGCAGATCTGCCAGCTCATCTGCCCAACTGACAAAGGTTTTGTTGCTTGAGAAAGAAAGAACATTTTGCCATGTTAAGACCTGGCTATTTTATTCAGAGATTGTTTATTATTGAATAACCTCTCTCATCCAAACTTATATATCAACATTTACCTGTCCGCTATGTAAATAATACATCATTAATATGTTTATTTACTATGAAAAGAGTAGTTCAAATTTAATGTGGTACTCTTAAGTTTTAAAAAAAAATAGAATTAAAAACTACACATTTGCCTAACAAAATATTACTCATTTTTTGTATTGAGAGTTGCAAAAATGTTATAAGTCCCTTTATAGCCCCAAATAACAAAATGAATGGGACTTGGTGCCTCTGCAATTAGCTCACAAAAAAATACAGAAAAAGAAAAAAATATATAGGATTACATGAAACAGGAAATCATCCTTATTAAAAAAAAATAGCACATACAAATTCAGATAAAACTTATAGTGATCATGCTAATAATAATTATGAAGCCAACTTAAGTTTATATTTACTGAAGATTCAATATGTGCCTGTCACTCTATGTGATATATATATATATATATTCACATATATGCATATTCACATATATATATATATGCTTTATCTTATTTGATTTTTACAATAATCTTGTCATATAAGTTCTAATATTATTCCCATTTTGCAGATGATAAAACTAAGGTTTAGAGAGGTGTTATTGGCTGAATTATGTCTCCCTCAAATCCGTATGTTGGCATCCCAAACCCAGTATTTCAGAATGTAACCATTATTTGGGGAGTAGGACTTTAAAAAGGTGATTATGTTAAAATGAGAGTCAAGGTAGGGCTCTTATCCAATATGACCTGCTTCCTTATAAGAAAAGGAAGAACCACTAAGGGTGTAGGCACACAGAGAAAAATGCTATTCGAGGAAACAGTGAAAAGTCATGCATCTGCAAGCCCAGAGGAGAGGACTCAGGAAAAAACAAATCTGCAGACCCCTTGATCTAGGACTTCTGTCCTCCAGAACTCAAAGAAAGTAAATTTCTGTTGTTGAAGTCACTCAGGGTGTGGTATTTTGTTATTGCCATCCTAGCAAACTATATAAGAAGTAAAGGTAATTTGTCCAAAAGTCACAAAAATCTAAAGTGACAGAGACAGTGTTCACAACAGGAGTGTTAATATCAGAGTTTGTACTTCTAGCTCCAACTCTCTCTGCAGTCCGGATACTTCTTTGGGTTAGCAACCCTTTTGTGCTATGCATTTTTTGCTCTGTAACAGTTGTTGTTCAACAATGAAATTGCCATAAGCCAATTTCCCCATGTTGCAATTTCAATGTAGATCACAAATTCACTGCCAGATATCTCCTGAGAACACAGCAAATACTTACATTTAAATGACTTAGTAACATGTTTCATTTGATATGTGATCATCTGACTTACTCTTCCAAATGCATAAAAATTCTTTTGAATGAGGGGAGGAAGCCTCTGAAAACTCAGCACAGCATACATGGAGAATTTCCAAAAATGATTAATTTTTCATGTAAATTTGTAAGAATCAGAGCATTCATATGAGTCTTCTCTGGGCTTCAAACCGCTTACTTGACATCCTCCAAACTGAGATGACCATATTACTACATATTAGCAGTTAAAATAGATTCTTTTATCTAGGGTCATTGCTTTTAGATCCTGTCTAATGTTAACAAATCTACAGTAATTTGAAAGTCTTTGGTTACATGAAATATTGTTAATAATAAAGAATGTTCGCTAGCTCAGTGACAATTACAAATATCTCAAATTTATATTCCAGTTTTGTATTACCAATAGCTACATGTTATTGAATCCATTTGTATCATCGATGTTTGCCTCATCCTTATTATCATAAAGTAGAACTAAAGGAAAGTAAAGAGAATAGAGTCACTCTATTGTGAACATATTTTAACCATTCCCTTATAACTGGAGATATGTCAAAATCAATTGTGTATAAGGAAGCATCTATAACAAAAATGTATTTTTGGTTATCTATACCTAAATCACTATTCCAACAAATAAATATAAGTGTGGCAATTTCCTATAATGGACATATATATCGCAAATTTGGATATTGGAAATTATTGAGAATATTTTATTATCAATTAATTTAGGACCCCTAACCATCTGGCAAATGGATTTTAGTATACATTATTACTTATCAGTTACTTAAAAATTTTAAAAATTTTACTGAAGATAATTTCCTGGCAGCAGCAGGGAGTAGGGAAGGGGGAATCTTCCTTTGTCTCCTTTTAATCTTCCTTTCATTTGGCTTTGTAACTGTATAGAGAAGAGAGATTCACATTCTATTCATCACCTCCCCATTGTTTAGGCAAGTAATGGCAAAATAATGAGATGACAACGTTAGCAAGATTTTCTCAAAATATAATACAAGGCTCAATTTTTTTCTAGTATATTTTTTGTCTCTTTGTTCTTGGCTTTTTCCACTTCTTCTAGAGGAGTTCATCCTAGAGAAAGGCAAAAAATCTATGATCCCACATAAATTTGTGATATAGTACATTATAGGAAGAATTCTTACCTTATTCTGTAAATTCTTTGAAGAGGAATCAAATGTTAGACACAGAATAATGTACTTGTTATCATGCTACTTCATATTCTATAGGCAAAATAAACTTCATTTTGTGTTGTGTTTATGTTTCACATTTACGTGCTCATTCTTGTTTTTTGCTAATTTCTAAATATTACACGAGTAATACATGAAAATTATCTCAAAACTATAGTAAAAGAGTCAAACTGATTAATATAGAAATGTGAGATTTAAAAGACCAATTTACCTTCCTCTTCTCTCATTAGCATAAAACACTACCAATAGCCGGTGCATATCAGTGGTTCTCAGCTGGGGACAATTCTGTCCCCCAGAGTATATTTAGAGACATTTTTGTTTCCCACAACTGGAGGGGATGGAGGCTGCTATTGACTCCTAGGTTGTTGAAGCCATAGGTGATGTTTAATATCCTGTAATGCACAGGGAAAACCCCGGTATGTATCCTTCCATTTTTCTTTCCAGCTATTGCTCTTGTACATATGCACATAAATGTTTTGTCCACTGCTGCATGTCCAGATTTAAGGAGGGATCAGGTATACAGTAGGTATATTATACCTATTCATAGTATACCTGTATAAACGCTACTCAGTCATTAAAATTGAAAAGATTACTATATTATCTGACCATTAAATCTACTTAACTAAATGCCTCTTTAGAAAAAAAAACCTCAATTTTATAAAATAGTCATCTTAGCTTTTTAGTAATTCAATATAGTGAAAAGACTGAAGAGATTTTGATTTTTTTTTAAATAAAAAGACTCAGCTTTGCTATGATTTCTGGACTGCTGTGTTTGTCAGTTCTTAAATGTGTCAAATTTATGGGCCATGCTAGATCATTTCTGCCCTTGTTCCAATATTATTTTACTCTATGATTGGAATGCCTGAATTTCACAGTATTCATAATAACCCTCTCCACCTCAAGAACGTGTGAAAGAGATGACAGACGTATCATGAGGATGTTGTATTGCCCTGAACAAGGACATGATACCTGGTGAATAAATGAATGGAAATAGAAAGAGCAGAGAATTATTTTTGGATCTGATGGATGCTCTGGTGATATCACATGTGCTTTCTAATAACAAACTAATAAAGCATACTTTAAGAAACCTACAGTACAAAATTCTGTTTCTTTTTTTTCTTTCACAATTTTAGCTTCAATACTGTAAGTAACTGCTATAATATTCAGTAAAAAGCTAACTTCTTTTTTCACATTAGAACTCTTTCTTTGCAATGTGGAGAATTATAATTATTTATTTTCATTTCCATCAATGTTCCATATGTCCTGATTGTGACACATGGAAAATCATCTCTTTCTCTTCCAGAAAAAAAAAAAAAAGGACTTTTGAGTAATTATAATAACATTGTAATTATACATTATTAATTTTCTATATAATACACATCTTTCATGGCCTGCACCTGCAAGAAATACAGACACAAATACAGAAAGAAAGGAAGAAGAAAGGAAGGAAGGAAGGAAGGAAAGAAGGAAGGAAGGAAGGAAGGAAGAGAGGGAAGGAGGGAAACAGGAGAAGAAAATATAATGAATGACAAGACAACGAAGCAGGTTTGTTTTGTTTTTTTTTTTCATTCTTAATGTTGGTAACATTTTAAGCTGGATGAGCGATGTTAACTCGAAATGTACATTTTGTTCTCAAAGAACAGTAGTATTTTAGCATTTTTCACTGTTGTCCAAAGGGGTTAAGTACAGCTATTTCTTGCTGGATCACAACTTTCAATGTTTGTCACTAAATCCGTTTGATAGCAATTCAGTGGTCTAAAAGTTTCTACTCGTGGTTGCTGACTGCCTGATGTGTGATGGAGATAGACCATGAATAAAATTTTACCAGTCTACCATGAAAGGAGAAAAATGAGGACAAAATCACAAGTTTTCCATGAAGCTATAATTATTTAATTTGAAAATAGTGGTCTTTATCTGCTCTTACACTTTTGCCATTTTATAATATTGAAATGTCTTGTGTATTGTTGGTGTGTTGGTATTCTGCAGTCCATACTTGTCAAAGAAATAAATTGCAAACCTGTATTGGTTCTTATAACTCTTGTAAACTTCTGGTTTTTGATACTCAATAATCTATTAGGTCATGATGTGCTTAGTAAAATATGCCAGGGAGACTATCTTATATCTCCTTTTTGTCTCAATTACATACCATGTGTGAGTCTTGTTGTATTAGAATTGTATTAGAATAGGGATTTATTCAGCCATTGCAGTTCTAAAGATATTACCCAATTTTATAGTGCTAATTTTTTAATACGAATGAAAGCAAAAGAAAAAAAAATAGACCCTGTTATAATTCTATTCTGTTCATTAATGCGTGCTCATGATATAATTAGTATTCGGAGCACTATTCATTATCTAGATGGTGGATAATGGGCTTAGATTTTAGTTGAAGTACTAGGAGAAGAGAAGGTAACTTTATAAATAATAGTATTAAAT
Organism: Mirounga leonina; assembly: GCF_011800145.1. Classification (NCBI taxonomy): domain Eukaryota; kingdom Metazoa; phylum Chordata; class Mammalia; order Carnivora; family Phocidae; genus Mirounga; species Mirounga leonina. Next base: position 16,068,913 of record NW_023270865.1, read on the forward strand.
AATATTCATAGAAAATAATTTTACAAAGGTATTCATAAAATATAACTTGGACGTTTCTAAGGCATGTCTTGCCTATATTACTCTCACCAGTCTAATCCCCTACTTTATTTACCTATTGAATAGCTGAGCTATACTTAATATATTTGTATTATTTGATTTTTATAATTATTTAAAAAGTGGTATTATCTTCTGTTAAATAAAAGAACCAAAGATGGCCTCTATGTGTTGGTTACAACCAATATTGGTTGTTTCTTTACTGCAGGCTAAGACTTGTTTGCTCAAAAGCCTGCTGGTGCCAAACTATACTTTTTATGTATTCAAGTATTTCCAAAACAGTTCAAACAAGTTGATTTTTAGCCATATAGATCCTGCCTGTTTTGTATATCCCATGAAATCTCACCCAGTATCTGCTGCTTATTGGTAAGATAGTCTTGTAATTATGAGACCCTCACCTGCAACTGCCCTTTGAAGCTCTCTGGCCCAAAGACTAACTGAGGTACTGCTGAATACATCACCTAGACATGTAAGCCCCCTCTTTGGCTACCCTCTCCCCCAGAATTCTCTTGCTCTTTTCCCCTTCTGGGTGCCCCCCACCCATCTCAAGCCTCTGGTTAGTCTCATGCTATCAGTGATTTCTTCTCTCATGCAACCCTGTCCATAAAAGCTTTTTTTTTTTTTTTTCTTCTGCCTCTTGTGGTCATATTTTTGTCCTTGATCAGCCCTGAAATCCCTTGAACTCAAAGCCCTGACATCTTCCTAAATTATTTGGGAAAAATATAATCACCTTGTAAAACACAAGGCAGTAAAACGTAAAGAATTAACATATGAATTTTGCAGCAAATTAGATCTTTTATTAGATGTTAAAATCTCTAAGCCTCAATTGACACATATTTTTTCTTAAAGGAGCAGGTATTAAAATAATGAATTAATTGGGGTCTTGTGAGGATTAAATAAATCTCAACTAAGGAATATAGGTATACACATATTTATATATGAAATGTGTGGCACAATGGTTCACACATATATAATTTATTTAATTTCTACCCTAAATCTGAGTCTTAACATTCAACTTGTCATCATACATCTTCATTTCTATATCTAATAGGCATTTCAAACTTTAAACAGAATTGAACCCCTGAATTCCATTCCCTATTGGTCAGCTTTTTTTGTAGCCTTAACAATTTCTGAAAAATCTACCTTGCTTAAAGTAAAATGTTGGTATTATTCTCAATTCCTTTCTCACACCACACTTAAACAATCTTGCTCATTTACTTTCAAAAGGTAATCATAAAGGGACACTTCTAAATACATGTACTTTTAGTATCCTAACATCATCATTCACATGGTGATTTAATTCCCTGTTGTTACTGGAACAAGTTACCACAAACTTAGTGACTTAAAGTAACAGGTGTATTATTGTATTATCTTACAGTTCTGGGAATGGAAAGCTTAACTTAGTTTCCACTGGGCTGAAACCAAGAGCTGGCCCCACCATGCTCTCTCTGGAGGCTCCAGGGGAATATCTGTTTCTTTATATTTTCCAGTTTCTAAAGCCACCTGTGTTCCTTGGCCCCTTCTACCATCTTCAATGCTCATCATTCCAACAGCTGTTTCCGCTGTCATATGTTCTCTCACTGATTTGAACTTCCTGTTTCTCTTGTTTTGAAGACCCTTGTGATTACATTGGGCTCACTGAGATAATCCACATTCATTTCCATGTCTCAGCATCTTTAACTGAATCACATCTGCAAAGTCCATTTTTTCACACAGAGCAACATTCACAGGTTTTACACATTAGGACATGAATACTTTGGGGCCTATTATTCAGCCTACCACATAAGGATTTTTGTAATATTCCCCATATGTTCTTCCTGCTTCTATCACTGTCCCCTATAGTCTGTTCTCTTTATGACAGTGATAATGATGCTTTTAAATCACAATCATGTTATACCACTGTGTTCAAAACACACCAATTGCTTCTCAGCTAAATTGAAATACGCTAAAATTCTTACCATGATTAAGGCCCTGCATGATGACTCCTCACCATCTCCCCATAGTCTCATCTCCCAGTGTTTCATTCCTCACCCACTCCAGTCACATTTGAAGACACATCTTCTCCAAACTTGGGACACTTTCTGTTCTCTCTTCCTATAGTTCTCTTCCAGACTGACACATGATTGATTGTTCAACTGTCACCATTATAAAGAGACCTTTCCTGATGACTCTAAAATAACAATGTTTCTCCAACTTCTGACTGCTTCTTGATGCTTTTCTCATGATTTATTTAATTCCATAATACCTATCACTAGTTAAAATATAGTTATTGTTATTTTTTGTTGATTTTATGTTTGCTTATTGTCAGTCTTTCTGGATTCCTCCATCATAGGAGAAACATTGTGAATATTGCTCACAGCTGTATCCCAAGCCATTAGAACAGGCTTATCATGAGGAAGACACTTGATAAATATTAGTTGAATGACTGAAATAGTATTTATTGCATTCTTAATATCTACAGAGACCAAATACTTAAATGTAATAGCATTGGTACAATGTTTTCCAAAACCCAATATGGTAAGTAAATATGAATTATTGAGGCAACCACTTACTACTCTAATAATATCTAATATCCAGACATTCCTGGTTATTGTGTTAGTTTCCTTGGGTGCCCTAATAAAGTGCAACAAATGTGGTGGTTTAAAACAATAGAAATTTATTATCTCACATTTCTGAAGGCTAGAAGTACAAAATCAAGCAGAACCATGCTCTCTGTTAGACCTATACAGGGATCCTTCCTTGCCTCTTCCTGTCTCTGGTGGTGGCCGTCAACCCTTGGTGTTCCTTGCTTTGGAGTTGTATCACAGTCTCTGCCTCTGTCATCACATGTCATTATCTTGTATGTTTCCATCTTCACATAACTGTCTTCTCATAAAAATACAAGTTATATTGGATTAGGGGCCAACCTTACTCCAATATGATCTCACCTTAAATAATTATACCTGCAACAATCCTGATTCAAAATAAGGTCAAGTTCTGAGATATGGGAAGTTAGGACTTCAACATATCTTTTGGGGGGCACAGTTTAACCCAGAGCAGTGATTACAATGATTCTCAGTGTACGAACCACTGTTTAATATATACCAATACTTTGCATATTTTATCTAATTAGATTTTGAAAAATTGCTCATTTGAGTTTTGATACAAATTTACTTATAGTGGCATGTTGAGGAAAAGATACTGAATATTGAATATGGTTCCAGTCATTTAAGTTATTAAATATGTTAATATTATCAATTTATCTATACACGATGAAATAACATGCAAATGATAATCTTACTTATGTACAATCACTTCTGCTAAACTCTACTAGATCTTTTTTTAACTTTATGTTAATAGCAATTCATAGTAAAATAATTATTTCAACAAATAAATGTGAGATACTTAGAAATAATAGAATTGCAGATGTATGATATTTTTTTTTTGTACAGGAATTTGAATAGTAGAGATGTTCTGGGGAATATATATTTTTTATTGTGTTCTAAATGTAACAACTTGCCTGAGGGAAAAAGGTTATTACTAAAAATCTTTTCTTTTCCTTAAGTTCACTTTTTTAAAAAAAGATTTATTTGTTCATTTGAGAGAGAGAGAGGGAGCATAAGCAGAAGGAGAGGGAGAAGCATGCTCCCTGCAGAGCAGGGAGCCCAATGTGGGCTCAATCTCAGGACTCTGGGATCATGACCTGAGCCAAGGGCAGACACTTAACTGACTGTGTCACCCATGTGCCCCTCCTTAGGCTCACTTAATCAAGAATCTCTGTAGTTCTTTATCAAAGACCTTGGCTTTGCTCATGACAAGTATCACAATCACCGGTATATTTTAAAATTAGTTCCTTATTGTCTGATATTTGTATGCAGGTTGAGTTGGAAAAAAAGAAGTAGCAAAGTTTAGTCATGATCTTGATGACTAAAATGATTGTAATTCAACCCATGAGTATAACATATTATAATAACTTGAACTAATTATTTTATTCTATTACAATGAATTTCAGTTATATGCAAAAAGGAAAATGTTCACATCAAAACAATTCAACACAATAGGGCTTTTCTCTAATAGTGTGCTACATCTAAATTTCTAATCTCATAGACCCATTTTATTTCTCTCCCATTGAAACAAGCTGCCTCTTCTTCTTGTCATCTGCAGTAAAACCAAGCACTTTATTCCTGAATAGTTCTTGTGATTGACCATTGGCCAAACAAAAAGAATACGCTTAATTAGCTGGTAGGGGAGTGAGGGTCATGAGTCCTTAAAAACACATGTGTTATAAAACTATGCTTCACATATATTCACTAATGAATTGGAAGACATAGAAGACTTACTAATTTTATTTGCAAAGTTTTGAAACTGAGAGGTTATAAATATTCTGTAAAATGCAATTGGCTTCTAAAAATATCTGAATAGGTTAGGATGAGATGAATTTTAACAAGATGAACTTAAAATAGACTTACACAAAAGGTGGTAAATCTTGTTCTTGAAATTAAAATCCTAAAAGAGTGATTATGTATGGGTTATGAGAAGAGAAGAGATACTTAAGTGAAAGGGTCTTATGAATTAGAGGACTGTCATATAAAATAATATATTTGCAATCAATATATTCAAGTATATGCTGGAAAATCACTTACTGAATAATAAAAGCTTAGAAGTTTTAGGACCTTTTTGCTCCAAACACATACCCTGGATGTGGCCATCTAATTCTTAAGACTATAACTGTTTGTTTAAAGCAATAACAATAACATTACATTCTATGATTATAATATGGACATAAATTAAATGAATGACAACACTATAAGAAAAGAAAAGAAGGAGTTGGAAATAAATGTAATAAGGTAACTAACTGCACTAATGTGAAGAAGTATAATGTTATTTGAAGATAGACTAAGATTAATTAAAAATGTGTATTTAAAACTGTAGGCACCTTAAAAAAATTTTTTTAAGTATCATTGATACACTAAGGGAACAGATAAAGTGAAATCATATAAAATGCTCAATTAAAACCTAGCAATCAGAGCAAGATGGGGAGCAAAGAATAACAAAGAACTAGTGCAATATAGAGAAAACAGTTATAAATATGTTAAATATTAAAACAATTGTCTAAATGTATAAATTAAAAGATAGACTCCATGAGTCCTTTACATATATGCCAAAGAGTCTGCAGCAAACCTTCCCTAATTAAGAAGACCTGGCTGCAACCTAGATAGTAGCTATTTGTGCTCCTCTCTTGACTAGCTTATAACTTAAAGATTATGTTCAGTATCATGTCATCTGTAAATAATGAAAGCTTTACTTCTTTCTTACCAACAAATAAAATGCCTTCTTTTTATTTTTTGTATCTGATTGCTGTGGCTAAGAATTTCAGTGCAATGTTGAATAAAAGTGGACATCCCTGTCTTATTCCTGATCTTAGAGGAAAAGCTCTCAGTTTTGCACCATTGAGTATGATGCTAGCTGTGGGTTTTTCTTATCATGTTGAGGCAGGAAGATAAGGAAGAAGTAAAATGTTCATTATTTGCAGATGATATGATAATATATATAGAAAACCCTAAAGACTCCACCAAAAACTACAAGAACTGACAAATAAGTTTAGTAAGGTTGCAGGATACAAAATTAATACACAGAAATCTATTGCATTTCTACATACCAATAAGGAAGTAGCAGAAGGAAAATTAAGGAAACAATCCTATTTACAAATGGGACCACATCAAGATAAAAAGCTTTTTGCACAGTGAAGGAAACCATCAACAAAACAAAGAGACAACCTACTGAGTGGAAGAACATATTTGCAAATGATATATCCACTAAAGGGTTAATATTCAAAATATATAAAGAACTTATGCAACTCAACACCAAAAAAAAACAAAAAACAAAAAAAAAAACCTAAATAATCCGATTAAAAATGGGCAAAGGACCTGAATAGACATTTTCCCAAAGAAGACATACAGATGGCCAACAGATACATGAAAACATGCTCGACACCACTAATCATCAAGGAAATGCAAACCCAAACCACAATGAGATATGACCTTATACCTGTCGGAATGGTTAAAATCAAAACCAAAAGAAACAAGTGTTGGCAAGAATGTGGAGAAAGAGGAATCCTCATGCACCGTTAGTGGGAATGCAAATTGGTGCAATAAAGTGGACAATAATATGGAGATTCCTTACAAAATTAAAAATATGATTACCATATGATCCAGTATTTCCACAATGGATATTTGCCTGAGAAAAACAAAAATACTAATTTGAAAAGATATGTATATCTTTATGTTTATTGCAGCATTATTGACGATAACTAAATTATGGAAGCAACCCGTGTCCATGGATGAATGAATAAATAAAAATATGATATATATGTGTGTATGTGTATACACACACACCACACACACACACACAGTGTTCAATCATAAAAAATAATGAAATCTTGCCATTTACAAAAGCATGGATGGACCTAGAAGGTATAATGCTGAGTGAAATGAGTCAGTCAGAGAAAGACAAACACCGTATGATATCACTCATATGTGGAATTTAAGAAACAAAACAAATGAACAAAGAAAAAAAAGACAAACACACAAAAACACACAAAAAGCAGACTCTTAAATCTAGAGGCAAACTGATGGTTGCTAAAGGGGAATTGGGTAAGGGGTTGGGTGAAATAGGTGAAGGGAATTAAGGGAATTAAGGGAATTACCATGATGAGCAACAACCAAGGTATAGAGTTGTTGAATCATTCATTATATTGTACACCTGAAAGTCAAATAACACTGTAGGCTAATTATACTTTAATAAAAAATAAATTATGTTTAGGTAATTCCCTTAATTAACAAATTAACAGTTTTCAGGGATGTTAGGACTAGACATTAGCAGTATCTTTTACCATTCTTGGATTGCCATTTTGCTACTGGTACTAATGCTACATCTGGTGAAGCAGGGTCTCCTTAATTCACAATTCCAATTATTTTCAACTTTTATATAATTTACAGCATTGTCTTTGGTAGTGAATTTTAAATGACAATATTCAGCTACATGAAAAATAAGTGCATGATCATTGGATCTTTTGTCTGTTGCATGGATTAAATGTAGAAGCTTCTCATTACTAATCCCATTTTAGAGAGAAATAAGAGATATACATTTAGTGTGTGTAGAAGATAATGGTAGATGGTACTTAAAATTTTTATGAATCTATACTATTCAGTATGCATGAGTATGTTGATATCTCAAATGGAATATGTGAATAGAATTGAACAAAATGATTACTAGAGGATCTTCATTTTCTAAAATGTGTTTAACAAAAGGCGTTATATCAGAACATGAAAAATCACAGTGGAGGCGCCCGGGTGGCTCAGTCATTAAGCGTCTGCCTTCAGCTCAGGTCATGATCCCGGGGTTCTGGGATCGAGCCCCGCATCGGGCTCCCTGCGCAGCTTCTCCCTCTCCCACTCCCCCTGCTTCTGTTCCCTCTCTCGCTGTGTCTCTCTCTGTCAAATAAATAAAATCTTTAAAAAAAAAAAAATCACAGTGAACTTCAAAATGTCCAATTATTGAATATTCAAAATAATAAACTTATAATATTTTTGACTTGTTTTTTTTTTTTTGTTATTTTGAGGGAAATCTTTCTCATTTATGTGGATCATGTTACGACATAATGTTATTCAAAAATCACCAATAAGAACAAACTTTTGGGGACATTGTTGTTACTCAGATTAAGATAGTAAATGTTCAGTCCTTACTTCTGATTGCCAGAATTTTCTTAGATCATTTGTTGTGAAGAATTTCTTTTTTATTTTCTAAGATTTTTCATTCATTCATTTGAGAGTGACAGAAAGAGTGAGCAGGAGCACGAGCAGGGGAGAGGGTCAGAGGGAAAAAGAGAAGCAGACTCCCTGCTGAGCAGGGTGTCAGATGCAGGGCTTGATCCCAGGATCCTGGGATCATGACCTGAGCTGAAGGCAGTCACTAAACCAATTGAGCCACGCAGGTGCCCAAGAATTTCTTATGATTATTTGTTGATACAGGTTAAAACAATATCTATTTGACTTATTATTTGGATTATTTTTGGAAAAATGACAAACTTAATCTCAAAACCTATTAAAGATAATGGATTAATTGGTATCATGATATTAAATGTAATCTTTCATTAATAAAAAACAAAGATATTTATACATCTTTTGAATCAATTAAAAAACAATCGCCACAAACCTAGCCATAGTTAATGATGATGAAAAGATCACATATAAGCAATAGACATTTGTATACATTCTTTCCAGAAGCTAATAAATGGTTCCATAAAGCACCTAGAAAGCAATTTTAGCAAGCTTTCAAACAACCAACAAAATTAAATTTCATTGTTATAATTTAATATAGTAATATTTATGAATGTATTGTGGTTGGTATACTAATCTCTTAATAAGTGTTCTAGCTTAGTGGAAAAAATTAACAACATAAAATCTCCATGCTGCATGGAATTTACTAGACACATAACCTGATGTTAATTTTTAAATTGTAATATGATTACAATAATAGTCAATGCAAAGCACCCAATAGAACAAATACCTACAATCTTATTTTAAAAAATAAAGTTCCTGCATTTAAAGGAGAAAATTAAACTGTTTAATCTAAAAAGAATATTCACTCTTTCTTTTACATTGTGTTTTGTCAAGAGTATTAGGTGAAAAATAACTTTTTAACTATAACACTCATCAGTCTCTAACTATGTGTATGACTTTATCTTGCTTTTTTTACATGTACAAACTCATTTAATATTCATAACCTTATGATGTAAATACTTTTGGCCTATTTTACAGCTGAGAAAACTGAGACCCAGAGAGGCTAAATAACTTGCCAAAGATTATGGGCCTGGTAAGTGCTACAGCTGAGAAGGCAGATGTGTTTTAAATTTTTTTAATAAAAAATGTATGAAGTGTATTATAAATCATAATAGAGAAGAAATGTTAATTACTTAAAATATTTAATTGGTCTTAAATCACATCTAAATTGAATTATGCATACCACATCATAAAAATGACCTTTCTACACACACTATAAATGCTGTAACAGCAAGATGCAGTTTTATATTAATAGTCAAAACCATCTAAATAAGCATTGTTCATATGACCTCCAAAACCATTTCATCCAATACATTTTCTGTGGTTGAAATCCACCAAAATGATATTCAGTAATGACCAGAAAAATCAGAACACTAATATATCATTAGTGTAGTCAATAAGAAACTAGATTAGCCAAATATTCAGTTTCTAATGTGTTCTGTAGAAAAGTTATTTTGTATACTAAACACATCTGGAATTTGAAAATATGTGATCCAATTTTTTAAAAAAAGATTTACTTATTTATTCTTTTTTTTTTTTAAGATTTTATTTATTTATTTGACAGAGAGAGACACAACGAGAGAGGGAACACAAGCAGGGGGAGTGGGAGAGGGAGAAGCAGGCTTCCCGTGGAGCAGGGAGCCCGATGCGGGGCTTGATGAGGGGTTCGATGCCGGGCTCGATGCGGGGCTCGATGCGGGGCTCGATCCCAGGACCCTGGGGTCATGACCTGAGCTGAAGGCAGATGCTTAACGACTGAGCCACCCAGGCGTCCCTTACTTGTTTATTCTTGAGCAAGCATAGCAAGCACAAGCATGAGGAGGGGCAGAGGGAGAGAGAGTAACTTTAGCTGACTCCTGCTGAGAGGGGAGCCCAGTAGGGGGCTCAGTCTCACAACCCTGAGATCATGACCTGAATTGAAACAGAGTTGGACACTTAACTAACTGTACTACCCAGGGGCCCCTGAATCCTGTTTTCTGATGAGTAGTTCTGATTACTGAAACCTCAGTGAACTTCTATATCTTTATCTATAAAGTGGCTGCACTAAGACATACAATAAAGAGATGATTTAAAGGGCGTGAGAAAAACACCTTTAGCAGTTCATGATTCATATCACTTTGTCAATAAATGCTACCCTCATTTATAGCCTGGGTCTAAAGAGTAAAGGAAGCAACTCGATGCATAAGGAAAGAAGCCCAAACTTTCACAAATATTCTCAACTTCCATTTAACTACTTACCTTAATATATATATATATATATATATATATATATATATATATATATATATATATATATATTTATTTAAAGATTTTATTTATTTATTTGAAAGAGAGAGAGAGAGTGTACAGAGGGAGAGGGAGAAGCAGACTTCCTGCTGAGCAGGGAGCCCATATGGGGCTGATCCCAGGACTCTGGGATCGTGACCTGAGCCAAAGACAGACGGTTGACTCACTGAGCTACCCAGGCACCCCTACTTACTTTAATATTAATTTAGTTTCTATTACAATTTCGATAAGCATTTTATTCATATCATAAATATATTTAAGAATATATTAATTGTTCAAAGAAAAATATCAAAATTAAATACATTTACAACTTTAATTGTAATTATATTATAAATGTTTTGTTTATTGGATTATCTTTTCTTATTAAATCACTCGGTAAATACAACCCAGTAATTGTACTACTGGGAATTTATCCCAAATATACAAATGTTGTGACCTGAAGGGGCACATGCACCCCAATATTTATAGCAGCAATGTCCACAATAGCCAAACTGTGGAAAGAGCCAAGATGTCCATCAACAGATGAATGGATAAAGAAGATGTGTGTGTATATTATACAGACACACACAAAACAGAATATTATGCAGCCATCAAAAAATGAAATCTTGCCATTTGCAATGACATGGATGGAACTAGAGGGTATTATGCTAAGCAAAATAAGTCAATCAGAGAAAGACAAGTATCATATGATCTCACCAATATGAGGAATTTGAGAAACAAGACAGAGGATCATAGGGGAAGGGAGGGAAAAATGAAACAAGACAAAACCAAAGAGGGAGACAAACCATAAGACATTCTTAATCTCAGGAAACAAACTGAGGGTTGCTGTAGTGGAGGGGAGTGGGATGGATGGGGTGGCTGGGTGATGGACATTGAAGAGAGTATGTGCAATGGTGAGCACTGTGAATTGTGTAAGACAGATGAGTCACAGACCTGTACCTCTGAAACAAATAATACATTATATGTTAATTAAAAAGAAACCCTAAACTAAATCAATCAATCAATCAATCAATCAATCATCACTTGGTAAATAATATTTTAAAAAAATAAAATAAAATTCTAAATCTCATCAACCTAATAGAACCAATGAAAAATCACAAATGTTTATGTCAAATAGACTTGGGTTCACTTCTAAGATTCCATCACTAATGATGGGCAACAGAACCCAGTGCACAAAATTGCACTCTTTGGAATGCTGGACTGTATGTTTCAATCATATCTCCACTACTTATCAGATGACCCTAGCCAAGTTGCTTGAACTCTCTTTCCCCTGGTCTACTCAAGAAGTCACTAGTATAATCAAAGCAACTACCAAGAACATTTTGAGGATTAAATAAAATAATATACATAGAGCATTAAAAATAGTTTCTATAGTAAAATAAAAATGCATTAAATGTAAGTTAGTATTCATTTGGCATGTGTCATTGGGTAAGTTATCTATATTTTCTAAGTTTCAATTTCCTTGAAGTCCCATGTGTGTGGAAGAGGGCTCCTTGAACAAAAAAGTTGTTTCACATAAAACGATGACCATTGTCCACTGCATTTCTTGCTTTAGAAGAGAAAGAGAGAGTTAATTCCAACAACAATTATTATTACTTTTTGTAATGTCTGTAAAGTAGTAGACTCACCCTGTGAAGATCTAAAAGTTTTATTTAAGATCCTTGCACTCAAGTTGTAAAGGCAAAACATGTATACATAAAAGTTAAATAGCAGTATGAATGTTTAGTTAAAAAATGTGACATTATACAAGCTAATAAAAATAATTATCAAATAATTAATATTGGAAATAAATATTTTATTCTCCTATAGAGTAAATTCATCATGAATTGAAGATAATAAGCCAGGATTCATGGACAATTTTGTGTCCAAATAATGGAGAAAGAGAAGTTGATTTTTAGTTTTGCATGAGTCATCTTTGATATGAATTGTCTTAATTCATCAAAAGTTTGCCCACTATGAACACTTGAAGACATGGAAAATAAAATTACACATGAAATTACTTCTGGGGATCGAATTTCAAGTATAAACTGGTTATGGGGTGATCTAGATTGTATTGAATCTCCTGAATCATGGGGATCAGTGGATTAAGCGACTTTAATCCTTTACAAATTTATTTTATTTTCATAACAGAGACCTATTAAGCCACTATAATCAGAATCATAAATAATTGAGTAAAACCCATTATGCTTTTATGTAATTAAACCATAATGACTCCTTCTAGACTTGTACCTTTTTGAATAATAGAAGTAGTTACAGCCATGCCAGGAGAACAGTGTTTCAGTTATGGTCCTATTTAAAAAGCCCATCTGTGAAACCCTTTGATTGATAAGTTACTTGTAGTTTGATGGATTAAGCCACAAAGATACATTTATTAAAAACATACTAAGTGCCAAATAAAGACTAGGTTAACCCATTTCTTTCTTTTTATTTATTTTTTGACATAATTAAAATGTTTCCCTCTTTGTATTTTCACTTGGTATCTTCCTTTCTCCCTTCTCACATCATCCACTTTAGTAAGCTGTACATGAATAATCATTCAAGCAAAAAACATTTGTACTACTGGAGCCTGAAGAATAGATTTGAGTTTATTAATTATCAATTATGATTTCCAATGCTGAGAAAAGCTTTTAAAAGTGAACTCCAAAAAGAAACTTTCAGATTATAATTTCTTCTTACATAACATAATTTAAATTATATTCCTTGAATAAATGAAAGGACTGAAAAAGCAGATTATAAAAACCATCTTGAGTCTTGTGACTGATTAAAGAGTATTGAGGTTATGTATTTTTCTTATTTGTACAGAAAGTTGCATAAAATAATGTTTTGTAAGTAGTGCTTTGAAAATTATTGCTATTTTAATGCATTAGATGTTTTTGATTTTGTATTTACAAATTTATGTCTACATGTACAAAATTTATATATACATATTTGTATATCTACATGTATTTTATTTAAGAGAAGGCGATATTTATTCATGATTTATTCATGAATTTGATATAATCTATGGACAAAATTCATTTTAAACTTTTCTAAATATATAACACATTGGAAGTGATTCAGAAAAAATCTATACTCATTCATATATAAATCATAGAACTGCCAATAAAAGCCAATATGTGGGTGGAAAAAAGTATAATTCTCATTGTAAAAAAAGATTTATTCAGGATCTCTAGGGTACATTATGAACCACACTTTCTTCTTGTCCTGTCTTTAAATTACGTATTTAAACTATATATAGTTTTGCCTTTTCACCTCTCTGGTGGCATTTATAGAATTTAAACTCCACAAGGGCAAAGATATTTGTTTATTTAGTCCAATGATGGATCTTCCGAGACTAGGACAATGCTTGGCGTATACTGTAATTCAATAAAACTTTGCTGAATGAATTGATGATGAAACATAAGAATGCCTTGCTAATTCCTGAGCAATACAAAATACACTATTATTTATCACAAAATTCTGAAGAAAAAGAGAAGGATGGTCACCATTGTATTCAAATATGGTAGTATTCTCTCTAATCTACTGAAAAACACAGAAATTCATAGTTTTCTGTGGGAGTGCCAGAGAATGGTATGGTTTTAACTCTGGAAGGACTTTAAGGATTTTTTTTTTTTTTTAAAGGATGGTAATAAAAGAAAACCTTCCATTCTTGCAAGTTTCATAAGCATAGAACATGCATTTTTTTAAACTTATTAGAATTCAAAAACAAAATGTTTTTAAAACTATAAAGCTTTAATATTCTTCAACAAACCTTAGATTAATATGTTTGACTTGTTAGGGCACCTGGATGGCTCAGTCAGTTTAGTGTCTGACTCTTGATTTTGGCTCGAGTCATGATCGCAGGTTCGTGAGATTGAGCCCTCTGTGGGGCTCCATCCTGAGTGTGGAGTCTGCTTGAGATACTCTCTTTACCCCTCTCCCTCTGCCCTTCCCCACCTCACTGGTGTGCACTCTCAAAAAAAAAAAAAAAAAAAAAAAAAACCTGTTTGACTTCCTGAATTTAAGACAAAGACTGTATCTTTATTTATTATTTAATTACAGTTGATTTCTTACTCTTTGTTGATACTTATAAAATGGTAAAAAACACAAATTAACTATAAAAGGAAAAGTAATTAACAATATATAAAGAACCAAATACTTACATAGATTATATTTACATAGGTTATCATCTGGTAAATCCATGTAACTTCCTTCCTCACTTTCCATTGGTTCGACCATAAGATAAGCATATAGTATGGTAATATATCAAAGTTGTGTATGGGCTGAAGTATGTGTGGTTTATGTAGAGAAAGTATCATAGGTGAAGAGGTCAACGTCTTTCTCTCCTAAACTCAATAGCTGAAGTTGCTATTTTCTTCTACCCATTGTCCCGATTCCTTTTCTGACACAATTTTGATCAATGACACAAATATATCAAGAATCCTAGCCCTCTGGTACTTCAGGCCTACATTAGCCTGGACCTAGACTCAGACTTAGGTGACACCTGGACCCTCACTTCCCTTTCAGCTCAGGCTTGAACCCTTCTATATTCCTGGACTGCTCCTTCAACTTGGATCTCTGCACTCCAGGGAATTGAGCACAGCTCTGAACTTCAGACTATGTGAGGAAGGTATTGAAATTCCAGCAAGTTTGTATTTCTCCCTTCCTTTAGATCGCTGATGACTGTTCTTATATTCCCAGGAACTGGCTATTTTGTATGGAATGCATTCTAAAAAATGTTAGGGCATTTATAAATCATTCATAAATTCTACCTATTTGGTTTACCCACACGGATAACAGATCTTCAGAAAAGCCAAAGTGGTGGCTGCAGTGCTCATTTTGATATACATATTGGACTTCCTGACTTTAGGCTACAGAACCAAGCCTGGCAGATTTTTTCATCCTGATTTCCCCCCTTTTTTCTTCTCTACCCTGATGCTTGTTATCGAATTTCATCCATGCTTTGAACGTGAACAAACTCAAGACACAAAAAGGCATGAAGTTTATCAAAAGGAAAGAAAACACTTGATTAGAAAATGCTTGTACATATATACATAGCAAGAAATCAGATTGGATGGGAAAAAGATAGAAAAAAGACAATTTTTAAATAGTCCAAACTGTATTCTATGAGTTGATAATTTATAAATATTTTAGGTTCTGGAATGAAGGAGTAACTGGGGTAAAATATTTTTCTATACCCACTGCATTAAAAAAAATAAGCAGTTATTTTTTAATTAGCTAGATGAAAGGGGAGTGGCTGGAGATAAATAAAAGATAGTTATATTAATCTCAGGTATCAAGCAATGATTTTGAGAAGAATGGTTCCTCTTGATTTAGGTATGAAAATATAATTCTAAAAGGTAAATAGTAGCTAGTAGCTTGATGAAGGAAATAACAAAGGTAAATAGAAAATTAGCAAATAATGCACCATATTATTCCTGGAATAAATACAGGGTTAATTTCCTGCAAGCTCTGGTCACATTTTTGTTAACCGATCAATAAATCATCTTGTTTTATGTGTGTCTCTATTAAAAGAGATCTTATTTGTTATACAATTCTTACAAATAATTAATTAGATACAGTGATTCTTTGTAATGATATAAAATAGTCTTTCTCTCCTAACATTTTCCTGACCCTGGGTAACATGACCTAAAATTTGTTTGGGTTTTAGCCTGATAACAATGATGTCCACTAAGCTTTTTAAATTAATTATCATTTAGTGAATTCACAAATACAGAGAGAGTCAAATATATTCCTCTAAGAATGATTTAAAAGAGATTATTTTCCACAAGATTGGAAATTTTGTTTTTAAAATATTAGAATCTATCTTTTCCAGAGCTTCATTATGCACTGTATGTGTTACTTTACATTTCCTGGAGCAACCTCATATACAGATCAGCAAATTTCCTCTTTTCTTTTCTCTTTTCTTTTCTTTTCTTTTCTTTTCTTTTCTTTTCTTTTCTTTTCTTTTCTTT
>NW_023270865.1:16085036-16110914 GCF_011800145.1 Mirounga leonina
TCTTTCTTTCTTTCTTTCTTTCTTTCTTTCTTTCTTTCTTTCTTTCTCTCTCTTTTTTCTGGATGTATCATGTTGTTGATTCATTATCATTGAACTCACTGTCAAGAGCACTATAAATAATTCCTGAACAATCTTATCTAACACACATATTTTCTCCATAAAGCACATCACAGCATTCTTGTGCTTAGGAAGAGTACACAATCCTTTAGAACTATGCTTGGGAGTCATTTTAAACGGCAAAATCACTAACAAAAAGCACAAAAGTATGGGAAAGTGGCATTAAATGGATCATGAGAAAGATGCTTTGTTTAAAGTATGAGACCTAAAATGAGAAGAAAGGGTTGCCTCACTGGGAATGAGAACTTAGAGCATCTCAAAGTTTTTGCTTCTCTAAGGTTTTGCTTGTCCTCAAATGACTATGAAAGTTCTGTGGGTGTTGATTTCGGGGTTAGAAATAAATTTTAGTTAATAGGCAAATTTGCAAATACGGAACCCACAAATAAGAATGACTATATATAAAGGATGGCTGGCTGAGACACATAACTTGGCAACATTGCCAAATTGCTATCATTCATGAACACCTGCTTATGGTTTGTTTTTAATTTTAGGGAAAATTCTTCAGTATCAAGACATTATCAGTCCTATGTTGTTATCTTGAATTCTTGTTATTCTTTCTTTTGATTTATGAATGTCAGTTAGATTAATTTCATCTTTACAGACCAATTTGTTATGAATTATTTGGCAAACCACTTCATTACAGTGATGTGTATGTATACACAGAGTGTTTTACTGTAATTTTCCAGTAATTAGGCTTCAAGACATTTATGTATTACAATTCACAAGTGAATGACCCCCCATTTTTTTGTGTGTCATAACAACTTATTAGTTATGTGCTTTCTAGAATAATGCATTTTAAGAACTAGCAAGTTACTTATCAATGCAATTATATAAAATTGATGGATTAGGGTGCCTGGGTGGCTCAGATGGTTGAGCGTCTGCCTTCGGCTCAGGTCATGATCTCAGGGTCCTGGGATCGAGTCCCGCATCGGGCTCCCTGCTACTTGGGAGCCTGCTTCTCCCTCTGCCTTTCTCTCTCGCTCTGTCTCTCATGAATAAAAAAAAAAAAAAAAAAAAATCTTAAAATTGATGGATTATAGAGCATTACTTCAAGGTATAAAATTAAATCATATAAATAATTGTTTATTTTATAAAGTGAATACATGTTGCTAGAAACTTGCTTATTATTTTGTTTCTAATTTATGATAATCCTTGGTTTGCTTCAGTAAAATCTGAGGAAAGAAGTAGTAGAATATGTGCATCATATACAGCTGATGAGAACACTACTAGATTTTTGATGTAAGTCTATCCTATAGAAATATCATTACCCTAGATTTTATACTAGTCAGTATCTCCAATGTGATATTGATCTGTCCTTACTAAGTGCTGGCATGGCCATATCTGGCCAATACATATATATATGTATAAAATCATGTATAGTATATATGAATCCATAGTATAGAGAAAGATAGAAAAACAGACAAGAATGTCAGAAGCAGTTGTGAGAAAGAATAATAAAACTTTAAAAGAGTATCTACCTTTTATTAGCTATTGCATGTATACTTAGATAGTAATTATTGAGGATTCTGCATTATTCTAATTACTTTGGAAACATTAACTCTTTTAATACGTCTAATGGCAATATAAAGTTGTTCTACACAACTGCCATTATACATTTAATGCATTCTCCTCTAGGATTTTGATGGTTTGCTGTCTCACATGTAGGTCTTTCAACCATTTTTAATTATTTTTTGTGTATGGTGTAAGAAAGAGGTCTAGTTTCATTCTTCTGCATGTTTCTGTCCAGTTTTCCTAACACCGTTTGTTGAAGAGAGTATCTTTTTTCCACTGGATAATCTTTCCTGCTTTGTTGAAGATTAGTTGACCATATAGTTGTGGGTCCATTTCTGGGTTCTCTATTCTGTTCCACTATGTGTCTGTTTTTGTGCCAGTACCATACTGTCTTGATGACTGCAGCTATCAGTTTTTAAGGCAGAAATATTTCATTACTGTTTCCTAAGTAAAATAAAGTCACAAAAAACCCTATGTATTAATAGGTTGATTAATAGCCTAAGTTTAAAATATTTGTCTTTCTAAATCTTAAAATCATCTGGATTTTCTTTATTCTATTGTTGTAAGCAGAGTTAATTTTGGAACACATTTTTAAGAGAAGGTAGAAACCATTATGCTTCCATAAGGTATTACCTGGAAATATACATGACTTTATTTAAAAGGACATATAGGCTATTTTTGTAGAATAAGAAATTATTTGAACAGACTACTATATTTTTGTTCTGATTATATTTGTGTTGCAAAAAAGTGAACGGTATAGCATAACAATTGAATTAGCTGCATTATATTATCTTTAGGAAAGGGCCAATTTCTAACTCAGTGATTTTTTTCTATACTCTTTAATAAACTATGTACACCCCCAATATTAATGTTTAGTATTTCTGAGGGGTGAAACCAAATACATATTCCAAGATTTTAAATTCACTACCTTTTCTTTCTTGATGAAGAATCTAAGTAGAAAATTCATCCTAGAGTATACAAAATGTTCAGCAAAAGTATGCATTAATTAGAAATATCTAATGCTTCTTGACTCTCTGGTCAGATGAGATCAACAGAATGTGGAATATCTGAGGATCATTAAGGCTCAGAAATTGTTTTTTTTCTAAAATGTCCGTAGACACAAATCTAAAGCCCCTTACCAACTGAATGCATTTCTGAATACCAACTTACAACTCAATTCTGTCCCTGATGCTTATAATCCAATTTTTTTTTTGTCCAAAGACACAAGAACAGCTTGGCTCCTTTTCTTGCCCTATGCCTTTAGGTTCCATCTTTGAATACAGATGTAGAGCTGAAGAGTCTTCAAAACCAACCTCAAAACTCACTTAAGATGGCTCTTGCAGTCTTTGCAGATGATATGATACATTAAGTGGAAAATCCAAAGGACTCCACCACAAAACTGCTAGAACTCATACAGGAATTCAGTAAAGTGGCAGGATATAAAATCAATGCACAGAAATCAGTGGCATTTCTATACACCAACAACAAGACAGAAGAAAGAGAAATTAAGGAGTTGATCCCATTTACAATTGCATCCAAAACCATAAGATACCTAGGAATAAATCTAACCAAAGAGGCAAAGAATCTGTACTCAGAAAATTATAGAAGACTCATGAAAGAAATTGAGGAAGACACAAAGAAATAGAAAAACGTTCCATGCTCATGGATTGGAAGTACAAATATTGTGAAGATGTCAATGCTACCTAGAGCAATCGACACACTTAATGCAATCCCTATCAAAATACCATCCACTTTTTTCAAAGAAATGGAACAAATAATCCTAAAATTTGTATGGAACCAGAAAAGACCCTGAATAGCCAAAGGAATGTTGAAGGAGTAAAGTAAAGCTGGCGGTATCACAATTCCGGACTTCAAGCTCTATTACAAAGCTGTAATCATCAAGACAGTATGGTACTGGCACAAAATCAGACAAATAGATCAATAGAACAGAATAGAGCAGGAAAGAATGTCCAATGGAAAAAAGACAGTTTCTTCAACAAATGGTGTTGGGAAAATTGGACAGCCACATGCAGAAGAATGAAACTGGACCATTTCCTTACACCATACACAAAAATAGACTCAAAATGGATGAAAGTCCTAAATGTGAGACAGGAATCTATCAAAATCCTTGAGGAGAACACGGGCAGCAACCTCTCTGACCTCAGCTGCAAGAGCTTTTTCCTAAACATATTGCCAAAGGCAAGGGAAACAAGGGCAAAAATGAACTATTGGGACTTCATCAAGATAAAAAACTTTTGCACAGTAAAGGAAACAGTCAGCAAAACCAAAAGACAACTGACAGAATGGGAGAAGATATTTGCAAATGACATATCAGATAAAGGGCTAGTATCCAAAATCTATAAAAAAACTTATCAAACTCAACACCCAAAGAACAAAGAATCCAATCAAGAAATGGGCAGAAGACATGAACAGACATTTTTTCCAAAGAAGACATCCAAATGGCCAACAAACACATGAAAAAGTGCTCAATATCACTCAGCATCAGGGAAATCCAAATCAAAACCTCAATGAGATACCACCTCACACCAGTCAGAATGGCTAAAATTAACAAGTCAGAAAATGACAGATGTTGAGGAGGATGCGGAGAAAGGGGAATCCTCCTACACTGTTGGTGGGAATGCAAGCTGGTGCATCCACTCTGGAAAACAGTATGGAGGTTCCTCAAAAAGTTGAAAACAGAGCTACCCTAGGACCCAGCATTTTCACTACTGGGTATTTACCCCAAAGATACAAATGTAGTGATCTGAAGGGGCCCATGCTACCCAATGTTTATAGCTGCAATGTCCACAATATCTAAACTATGGAAAGAGCCTAGATGTTCATCAATGGATGATATAAAGAAGATAAAGAAGATGTGTCACACGCACACACACACACACACACAATTGAATATTATGCAGCCATCAAAAATGAAATCTTACCATTTGCAATGACGTGGATGGAACTAGAAGGCATTATGCTAAGCAAAATAAGTCAATCAGAGAAAGACAATTACCGTATGATCTCACTGATATGAGGAATTTGAGAAACAAGACAGAGGATCATAGGGGAAGGGAGGGAAAAATGAAACAAGACGAAACCAGAGAGGGAGACAAACCATAAGACATTCTTAATCTCAGGAAACAAACTGAGGGTTGCTGGAGTGAAGGGGGGTGGAAAGGATGGGGTGGCTGGGTGATGGACATTGGGGAGGGTATGGGCTATGGTCAGTGCTGTGAATTGTGTAAGACTGCTGAATCACAGACCTGTACCCCTGAAACAAATAATACATTATATGTTAATTAAAAAAAAAGGCTCTTGCAACCCTGGTAAATAGCACCCTCATTTTCTCTAAGTTCATTCTTTGTGCCTCTTACATTCTAAATTAACAAAAAAAAAATCTCATTAAATTTATATCCTGAAACTTCAACTAGGCTATTTCAAATGCTCAAAGCTCCTGTGTTTAAGTTTCCTTTGTTCTCCATCTCAACTCTTGCAGTACTGAGTGTGTAGAAATGTTCATGCAGAGGGTGCTTTTGCAACCTACACTCTCACTCCCCTGATCATCTCATTCCACTGAAGTGGTGAGGGAAATGACTGACTTCAAATAAGCAAAACCTATTTGATGTAGCTTAAGCAAAATGTGAATTGTAGAAAATGAGGACGATCATTTTCTTCTGATTATCAGTGAATATCACTGGTCACATGAAGATCTATTTCGTGACTTAACTGGTAAATATTCAGAAAAAAATTCGGAACAATTGAAATTTCCTTCTCTGAGAACTACCTTTCCCTGAACCTGTGTGCTATTTGCTCTGATTGATTAATCACCCCGTCAGAGTTTTTTGCCCAGTTTGGAGGTTATTATTACTTGTTCTTATATCAGCTCAAATGGCCTTAGGTATGGCTTTTGGCATATGCTCCCACATCCCCATGAATTTCAATTTACTCCATATTAGAATCAACTGGGGAGAAGTCTTAAAAAATTCCAGTGTCTAGGCTTTACCCTATACACATTAAATCACTATCTCCATGGCCTGGGATGTAGAGGAAATAGGAACCAATTTTTTTTTTTTTTAAACTCTCTAGGTGACTCGACCATCCAGCAAAGTCTAAAACTAACTCCCTATGTGATCACAGTTCTAGAAGCAATTAAAGGCAAATTATCTTTCTGACAGAGAACCAGTACCACCAAAGAAAGCAGACTCTCAGTTCACTGTTAATGTACCTGGAGGAAACATTTCCATTTGTAGGTCTCAGCCTCAGGGACCAGTAGGAATAAAAACACTTTTTGCATGTTTTTGTTGGTGGTCATTTGTTTGGTGTTTTTGAAATATAGGAGATTGGGAATCCTAATATAGGGCCAATATACTCACCTACTTGAGCATGTGGGTCTCTTCTGATAAATGTCTTACAGATTCTTCCATTTCCTGATTCTAATGTTCTCAAGGAGATACCTTATTGAACACAGAGCCTGATCATGATCATGACCTGAACCTAAACAAATAGTCGGTCGTTTAACCAACTGAGCAACTCAGACACTCCAGAGTTAATAGTATTTTCAAATCCTTGAATTAAGATAAAAATAGTTGAAAACCCTTAAATCTTTGGCATTGGGACAAGAGTCCCAGTCTTTCACTTGGTCAATATATTGTTTGAAGTTATTCTATACGTCTTACATTCCTTCCTTAGGATAGTTTATGATTTTTCAAACTGATCTGTGATAGCTAATTGTTTAAACTTAATTTTAACAGAGTATTGATTTCTTTTTTTTTAATTTTATTTTACTCCTTTGATCTAATTGATATTTATAATTGATCTAGTTTTGGGTTGTAAATAAAAGGGGTTATTTTTATAATCTGTATTTGAATCAGCTCTGTGAGTATTAATTTAGTTCTCCTATCTCATTGTGTATTGTTTATAAAATATCAATTATCTCTAATGGCATGGCTCAGTGTACCAAATACTTTTAATACCTTTGGTAAGCCATTAGTTAATAAATGTAGAAAGCATATTAATATAGTGGCATATATATTATGGGATCAGGTTTATTGGTGCATTACATGCTATCTAAAATATATATTCTGGGGCACCTGGATGCCACAAATCATGATCATGGAGTCCTAGGATGGAGCTTCATACTATGCAGGGCTCTGCAATCAGCAGGAAGCCTGCTTCTCCCTCTCTCTCTGCCCCTCTCCCAGCTCATGTTCTCTCTCTCTTTCTCTCTCTCTTGCTTACTGACAAATAAATAAATAAAATTTTTAAAAAGAAAAGAAAATGGGGATACCTGGGTGGCTTGGTCAGTTAAGCATCTGTCTTAGGTTCAGGTCATGATCCCAGGGTCCTGGGATCCAGTCCCACATCTGGCTCCTTGCTCAGCAGAGAGCCTGCTTCTCCCTCTGCCTGCCTCTTCCCCTGCTTGTGTTCTCGCTCTCTCCCTCTAAATAATAGAGAAATAAAATCTAAAAAAAAAAAGGAAAAAAGACAGTCTCTTCAAAAAATGGTGTTGGGAAAATTGGACAGACACATTCAAATGAATGAAACTGGACCACTTCCTTACACCACACACAAAAAATAGACTCAATATGGATGAAAGGCCTAAATATGAGACAGGAGTACATCAAAATCCTAGAGGAGAACACAGGCAGCAACCTCTCCAACCTCACCTGCAGCAACTTCTTGCTAGACACGTCTCCAAAGGTAAGGGAAACAAAAGAAAAATGAACTATTGGGACTTCATCAAGATAAAAAGCTTGTGCACAGCAAAAGAAACAGTCAACAAAACCAAAAGACAACCAACAGAATGGGAGAAGATATTTGCAAATGACATATCAGGTAAAGGGCTAGTATCCAAAATCTACAAAGAACTTTAGACTTCTTTACTCAAAGAACTCAACACTCATAAAACAAATAATCCAATCAACAAATGGGCAGAAGACATGAACAGACATCTCTCCAAAGAAGACACAAATGGCCAAAAGACACATGAAAAAAATGCCCAACATCAGGGAAATACAAATCAAAACCACAATGAGATACCACCTCACACCAGTCAGAATGGTTAAAATTATTAAGTCAGGAAACGACAGATGTTGGCGGGGATGCAGAGAAAGGGGAACCCTCCTACACGGTTGGTGGGAATGCAAGCTGGTGCAGCCACTCTGGAAAACAGTATGGAGGTTCCCCAAAAAGTTGAAAATAGAGCTACTGTATGACCCAGCAATTGCACTACTGGATATTTACCCCAAAGATACAAATGTAGGGATCTGAAGGGCACCTGCACCCAATGTTTATAGCAACAGTGTCCACAAAAGCCAAACTATGGAAAGAGCCCAGATGTCCATCGACAGATGAATGGATAAAGAAGATAAAGAAGAATGGGTAAAAAATGGAATATTACTCAGCCATCAAAAAAATGAACTCTTTCCATTTTCAATGACATGGATGGAACTAGAGAGTATATTATGTTAAGCGAAGTAAGTCAATTAGAGAAAGACAGTTATCATATGATCTCACTGATATGTGAAATTTAAGAAACAAAAGAGAGGATCATAGGGGAAGAGAGAAAAAATAAAACAAGCCGAAATCAGAGAGGGAGACAAACCGTAAGAGACTCTTAATCATAGGAAACAAACTGAGGGTTGCTGGAGGGGAGGGAGGTGGGGGGGGGTAGGGGAACTGGGTGATGGACATTAAGGAGGGCACATGATGTATTGAGCACTGGGTATTATATAAAACTGATGAATCACTGACCTCTACCTCTGAAACCAATAATAAATTACGTGTTAATTAACTGAATTTAAATTAAAAATAAATTAATTAAAGCAAAAACAAAAAAATGTATTGTTCTCTCAGAGGACATTAGGTGACTGAGGCTATAATATAAGCTATTAGTATAGGTATAATAATAAAATTATTTTACTGAAATTGGATATAGAATTGGGTATAGAATTGGAAGACTAAAAATTTTCAATTGGATTTCCAATTGTGTGGCTGCCAAAATTTAGCTCATGGACCTAAGGATGCTAAACTATAGCAGCTCTTGGTAGTTGATTTAGTAATATGCCACTATTTACATAAATGTATGCAAAGAAAATATACTAATGCCAGGATATATTTAGAAGATAACCAAGAGTGGGGCATTCATGTGGCTCAGATGGTTAAGAATCTGCCTTCGGCTCTGGTCATGATCCCAGGGTCATGGGATGGAGCCCCGAGTCGGGCTCCCTGCTCAGTGAGGAGCCTGCTTCTCCCTCTCCCTCTGCTGTTCTCTCCACTTGTGCTCTCTGGCTCTATCTCTCTGTCAAATAAATAAATAAAATATTTAAAAAAAGATGATAACTGAGGGTGATGAATATATTTCTAAAATAATTTAGTCTTTATAATAATTATTTTCTTTAAAATATTCACATTTTATATAAAATAAAGTACATTCACATGATTGTAACACATAGGGGGAATTATTAGCAAATAATAAAGAAGTGACCAGATTTGCATTTTAGAAACTTATTCTTTTTTTTTAAAAGATTTTATTTATTTATTTGAGAGAGAGAATGAGATAGAGAGAGCATGAGAGGGGGGAGGGTCAGAGGGAGAAGCAGACTCCCTGCCGAGCAGGGAGCCCGATGTGGGACTCGATCCCGGGACTCCAGGATCATGACCTGAGCCGAAGGCAGTCGCTTAACCAACTGAGCCACCCAGGCACCCTTAGAAACTTATTCTTAATGAAGGTATAAGGGATTGCCTAGAGCCTGGGAACATTCTACAAAAGAACATCTATTCAGAAACTTTGCTAATTTTCAGGCCCCAAAAAGACTATGGATGTACAATAAGACAAGGACAGTTGGCTTAGTGAGAAAGAGAAAGACTTGAAATTTTATTTCTTTTTAACAGCTACAGTCAACAACACTTGAGTTTGGAAGAATGATAGTAAAGATAACAGATTGGCTAAGTTTTTCTATTAATTGGGAGTAGATTCAGCATAAATGTGTTGATAAAGTTTTAAAGTTTTAAAATATTTACTATCTTTTTAAGATTTTTAAAATATTTTTATTCCAATAAAATAATTAAATCTACCCTAAGCTATTTATCCTGCTCAAGCAGAAGGGTCATTTTATTATATACAGATTCATGATTGAATTCAGATGAAAGATAAATAAAAGGTAGAGTCTACATGTACAGCAAAATAATGTCCATAATCGCCAAAATTTCCTGACCTTAAATTAAAATATAGTTTTATAACTATTTTCTTGAAATTTTCTAATGAAAAATTGTCCATGTTTTGTATCACTGCCAAAGATCCTAGTTCAACAAAATATTTTTAGCTGCTTCCTAAACCTGGTTATTATCTGCTAATCTCCTCCTAAATTAGATATCAGAACCAATTCACCTTCCTTTACATACTTTATTCTAGCTCAATTACTTGCTTTTCTCTTAGCATATTACCCTGAAAGCTACTTCCTATAATTAATTAACTAATATACTTGGGAAATGCTGCATTTTAAAATCTTCTCTTACAGATTCAGCTTACACAGTAACATGTAAAAGAGTCTGATGAGTGATTTTTTTTAAATTTTCTTAAATTATAAAAATTTTAACTTTCTACATGGATAAATTTTTATATATGCATATACTTAGGTAACCAGTACTGAACCAAGATACAAACAATTTCCTGAATTTTTTTAGAATTTTCCAAAATTCCTTAGTCCTCCTGTCAGTTAGCATTACTGCTCCCTCCCTCAATATAAGCTTAGCCACCATTCAGACTTTAGTTTGTGTTTGCTTGTTTTGAATTGCATATATATGTAACCATACTGCTTTGCTTCTTTTATTTCTGATGCTTTTTATTGTTATGTGCAGGAGATTAATCCATTGTCTGGCAATGAAATGGCCCATTCTAATGTCTACATGGACATTTAGGTTGGTTCAAATTTGGTTGTTATGAAAAACATTGCCATGGACATTCTTTCAATTTCTGTGGGCTATTTTGCACTAGTTTCTCTTAAGCGTATATCCAGGACTATGATTGCTGAATCACAGGCTATAAGTAAGCTTAAGCTTGGTAAATTCGGCCTTGGATTTATAAATCAATTTGGAAAGAATAAAAATGTTATCTATATTGAGGTATCTTTTACATATAAATAATGTATTTACTCTCTTTAGTTTTTTTTTTTTTCCTTCTGTGAACTTTATAATTTTCCATCTAGAGGTCCTGCAGATCTTTTGTTGAATTTATTCTAAGTATTTGCTATTTTTAATGCTATTGTATGCAACATTGTTTACCAATGTTATTATCAACTAGTTCTTTGCTAATATGTAGAAATAAAATTATGTTTTTATCCAGACATTATATGTGATGCCTTGCTATAATCATTTTGCAAATAGCAAAACAAAACACAGCTAACAATCAATGTAGTGAAGTACAAAACAAACTCAATGTCTGACAAAACTAAGTATGAGATTTCAAAGATCTGAAGTATATTATGGAAAAGGTAATATCTATGGAAGACAAAAAGGCCCAATCTATGACTGGTCTGCATTTAGAATGTCTTCCAGAAGGAGATTAATGAAAGAATAAAATGGATGCTATATTGAAAAAATATATGAAAACATTTCTCAATAGAGAAAAACACATATCATCAAATTAGAGGATGGACTCTGTAGGAACTATAAAACCAATATATTCTAGGGGAATATATTGTTATAATAAAAATTGCATACAAATATATATAAAAGTATAATATAAAATATTAAATAAATATTTAAAATAAAACAAAATATATAAAAATTATATATAAAATCTATTTAAAATTCTCTTGTTATTTTAGAATAAAAATAATTTAAATTATCTAAAGCATTAATAGAGTTATAAAAATGCACAATATATGAAAAGTATATGGAGAAATGTCTTCAAATCTCTAAGAAAAAATAATTTTAATCTCAGCCTTCTATGAAAATTAAAATTATACTTACAGTATTATTAAAAATATTATTCTTGGGGAGCCTGGGTGGATCAGTCGTTGAGCGTCTGCTTTCGGCTCAGGTCACGATCCCAGGGTCCTGGGATGGAGCCCTGCATTGGGCTCCCTGCTCTGCGGGAAGCCTGCTTCCCCCCTTCCTCTCCCCCTGCTTGTGTTCCCTCTCTCGCTGTGTCTCTCTCTGTCAAATAAATAAATAAAATCTTTAAAAAAATATTATTCTCAAAACACTATACAGAAAGTTTCATGATAGAGAGTTTTCTCTCTCGATATAATTATAGAAATGGATTTTGAAAAGGAAAAGTTCAAGAGATGCCTGAAAGCATAGATAAAGGAGTGGAGTGGCTAGGATTCTATAACCGGCAATAGATTATCTTCCATTTCAAGGATCAGGTTGCTGAATGAAAGTGGACTCAGCAAGGAGAGGTCACTAAATAAGAATACTCAATGGCCAATACGCAGCGCATTGCACTGAGATATCCAGTGACCAATCATATCTCCGTGACTGGATCATATCCAGTGATCCTGCACAGCCAACCTCCTAATTTCTGATCCATAAAATTCCCATAGAAAACTCATTATCTATTAAGGTTGTTTTGTTTTGTTTTACATTAAATCTTTACCATTTGTGTAGAGATTTTGGTAATTAAAAAACAAAACAAAACAACAAAAAAAGGAAAGTGTCACTTCATAAGCCAGATGGAAGCTCACAGAGGCAGTTGAAAAGTGCCCATTGACGTGAACATAAGCGGGTATGTTGTCACTTTAACACATACTATATTCTAAGTATCAATATATTTTGGTTTTGTTTTAACATTTTACTACATTAGAACTATTTTGTTTGAGTGTATAACATGGGGAAGAGAGTTAATTTTCTTAAGCATATAGCCATTTTAATCAATAAAATTTATTGAATATATTATTGATATGAAGTTACAATATCTATTTTATATGATTTTATTTCCCATCAATGCAGACATTTGTGTCTGAACGTTAACACTGTTTTGATTATTTTTTTCAAGATTTTTACTTATTTATTTATTTGAGAGAAAGAGACAGGAGCGAGCAGGGGGAGGAACAGAGGGAGAGGGACAAGCAGACTCTGTACTTTGCGCAGAACCTGATGAACGGTTGACCTCATAACCCTGAGATCATGACCTGAGCCAAAACCAAGAGTTGGACACTTAACCAACTGAAGATCTAGGTGCTCCAACACTATTTTGATTATTCAGTTTTACAATATAACTTGATAATAGCAAGGAAAGCTTTTCCTTATTGATTGCTTTTACAAATAATGATAAAGCAAAATTTTCTGATCTCCAATAAATTTTTCAACATCTTGTCTAAGTTATTGTGCTTATATGGTATTTCGCTTAAAGCCCTATCTACATTGAGATTTATAGCTCCATGAGAATCAGATAAAGTACACATTTAAAAAGAGAATAAAAAGATAGATGAAGAATCTTATAAATTCTGAGACTTTTCCAGAGAATCTTATAGACAATACTGAATATTATAATCTTGCTCTGATTTACTTTCCTGACATGTTGTAATTAGTTCATCTCTGTGGTGTCTGAGAATTGACCAATGTCTTCACTGTATCAGCTACTAATGGCTTCCCTGGTTGCTTTGGCATAACCCCCCAGGGATTCTTTTGCCTGACTTTACCAAGTGTCCATGGGAAATATGGGCCCTCTGAGATTCAGGCACAACCTCCATTTTGGTCCCCAGCTTTGATCCATCTACCTCTTTTTTTTTTTTTTTTTTTTTTTTTTTAATTTGAGAGAGAGAGGAAGAGAGCAAGCACAAGCATGGCGGAGGAGCAGAGGGAGATGGTGACGGAGAAGCAGACTCCCCGCTGACAGGGTAGCCTGATGTGGGACTCCATCCCAGGACTCCAGGATCATGACCTGAGCCGAAGGCAGACACATAACCTACTGAGCCGCCCAGGCGCCCCCTGATCCATCTGCCTCTTATATGCCAAATCACCTCACCATGCACTGCAGCCATCCCAAGGTCGATATCTAGGTTCTTTATTCTTCAGATTCCTATCCCTCATGCCCCCTCCACCCAAGTATATCATATAAGAACTTGTATATCGGGCGCCTGGGTGGCTCAGTTGGTTAAGCGACTGCCTTCAGCTCAGGTCATGATCCCAGGGTCCTGGGATCAAGCCCCGCATCGGGCTCCCTGCTCTGCAGGGAGCCTGCTTCTCCCTCTCCCACTCCCCCTGCTTGTGTTCCCTCTCTTGCTGTGTCTCTCTCTGTCAAATAAATAAATAAAATCTTAAAAAAAAAAAAAAGAACTTGTATATCATGTCTATACTTTGTGTAGGCCATGAGAAAACAAGGAGGTATTAAGCACATTGATTTAAGGTATTCTATCAGACATTCTCCTCCAACTAGGAACTAGAACCAAAGTTCTTCTACTTTCACTACCTCCCCACCAATATGTTTGTACCCCAGCAGGTATGTTTGTACGTCTCCAGGTCTTTCCCCTCAACCAAGTTGAATATCCAGCAAATGCAAATGCTGAATCTTTGGAAAGGACATTTGTTTTCCCTTTCCAATTTTCTCTCCTCCACCAATTCCACCAGAATGACATTTTATCCCCAGTTCCTTCCTCATGGGAAAGACCTCTACATCATAAGCTCCTCCTTCCCTAGTGCTATCTGCCTATGCTTGCCTTGGGCAATAACAGTCCAAGGTCTCCAAGGACTGAAATTTTTGCCAAAAAAAGTAATGCTTTGAAAATTATTTCAAAAATTAAATTACCATTATTCATAAAAATTAAGATCTTAATACTTTTAGAATCAATGGGTTCAAAATGATAAGTGAATTGTAGAAAGGGCAATTTGAAGCAATTTGCACAATTTCACAATCACTCATTTTCATTCCTTTTATACTTCCCATTTTGATTTCTATTTTATGTTTCCTTATTATTTTTGTATATCTTGGATTAATTATTCATATTAATGTATTGAAAGCTACTACGACAAAATATTGCAGGCCAAATCAAGTGTAAATAAATGGTATTATAAAATATGAGATTAAAGCCACTTACCAAATCATCAAGTTATTTTACTTATATGATGTATATTGTGATTTATCAGTTGATATGGAGTTTTTTTTGTTTGTTTGTTTTTGTTTTTTCGAAAGAGAGAGAGTGAGCATGCATGTGTGCCGGGGGAGGGAGGGGCAAAAAGGGAGAGAGAATCCTAAGCAGGTTCTATGCCCAATACATAGCTCTATATGGGGCTCAATCTCACAACCCTGAGATCATGACCTGAGCAGAAATCAAGAGTCAGATGCTTAATTGAGTGATCCACCCAGGTGCTCCTGTAGTTATTTTGATTGAATGATTGATTGATTGCTATTAGGGTGTTATGGTAATAGAGAAAGAAACAATAAGTTAATACTGGTAGAACCTCAGTTAAAAAACTTGTGGAAAATCAGTTGAGATTTTTCCTTTTTTACTCACATTCCAATATAAATGCTTGAAATTAAATGTAAATATAAATATTAAAGTAAATATATATGCTTATATGATCTCTGAGTAGAAACTGGTTGCTAAGCATAAGATAACAGAAAAAACAGGAAATACACTACAGATTTGCAAACTTAATATTGAAAATACATTTTATATCAAATAAAGAATAATCAACATAAAAACAAATTACACTCTGGGATAGATAAATTACATATATATATATATAACTTACATATGTATTATAGACACACACATATGTAAGTTATATATATGTATATATGTATGTCTGTGTGTATTTATTTAAATCTTAAAAAAATACATTATATTCCCCAGTAGAAAAATCGCCTACTTTTATGAACATGGAGAGGCAGAAAAATGCCAAATTAACGTAAAAAATATAAAAATTTCATCAGTAATTATAAGCAGTATGATGGGAGAGATAGTAAAATTCTCTCAAGATACTGAAAATATGAGAAATAAGATAATTTTAGAATGTTGAACTAAAATGCTAACAGATAATAGTCCCAACAGTTATAGCTTTAAAACAAAAACAAAAATACAAACATAAAACATTTGGACTTGTTCTGTATTGAATGCATTTACATACATAAAGAGGAGAGTGTATTAAATTTAAAAAGTGGCTATTTAGCTATTGTAGAAAACAACAAGGAAATTTATAGAGTCAAATTTTGGCAGTATCAATACAAATCTTCCTAAGGAGAGAATGATGTCCTGTGTACCTGATATGTTTACATCTTTTGCTAGCTCAAGTTATGAAAATATCAGAATTATTGCCAATAAAATCAGGTCCTATTAATTTGAATTCCTAATCAATTTGTAATCTGCAATCAAATTAGATGATACATATAGAATGTCTGCATGGGGGCAAATGCCTTATTGAGCTGATGCCACTATCTAGTATGTTCGAGAGTTATCATTCTGACAAATTATTAAATTGACATTTTTAGGAGGAGTATCCTAGTGAGAGTCATTGGCATACTAGAATTTCATGTCTAAGTAATTCAATGACACTACTAGGATTAATCCTCTGAGTCAGTAGCTGAAAGCTTAACCCAGTATAGGGTTGACTTACCAAGATAAATGTACCGTTGGAGGAAGAGGTCAAGACAGTCATCACTCAGTCACCTCTCCTGATCTAAAGACTCTTGTTGGAGTAGCCAAAAACCCTGTTCTAGGAGACATTCCACTGGACCTGTCTACTAGGGAAAGCCTGGTGAAAAAGGCAATCTCATACTTGCCCTTAGGAGGAAAATGATGGGGAGAACATTCTCTACGAGTGTCTTCGATTCCTATACATCTTGTGAAGAGGTATTGATAGAGTAAAACAATACATGAGTCAGGGAGGACAATGGAGAAATAAAGGCAGGAGAGGGTTTGGAGGCAGGGTGGCTACCAGAAAAATTATAGTTTGTGAGAGTTTTTGCAAAGTGGTGGAAGACAGATTCTCTGAAAGCAGATAGGTAATTGTAACACTAGATGTGGATGATTATGACTCCTCCTTACAAGACATGTTTCTGTGTGCCTTGTTGTTTTTTGTGGATTTCTAGATGTCTCAGTCCTGCTGGGGCTAGTTTTCTTCACTCACCTAGTGTTTCTCATGGATGGAATCACATATAAGCATGCAAATGCTCAAATTGCTGATACATTAATTGGTAAAAAAAATATTTTTCACAACTGTTATAGCAAAATAAGTGTTGAATATCATCATACTAAAAGGATGATGAATAGAATGTTGATATACGTGTACAAAACCATCACCATTGCTAGGAGGAGGGATATTATGAGTGGATATTAACTCAAAGTGATTGCTTCTGCTAAGGTAAAGCTGAGAGGATCGGACCTAGTGAGGCAGGAGCACATTCCGAAGTAATATTGTTCATAGGCACTGGGATAGAGAAGTCAGCCACATTTTAATAATTAAACACTCACTTTATACTTTTCTATTCAGCTAACATGGTGAAGAAGAATGTTAAGGTAAATAAATTGCACCGTTTTGTTTAAAATTGGAAAGGAAATTATATGCAAAAATAAGTATTTCAATAAATTAAAGTCATGATATACATTTAGAACTGTCATTTATATTTTTCTTAAGCAACATTTATAACATTAACCCAAAATAATTTTCTCAACGATGAACACGTCTACAACAGAAGTGTTGTAATTTCTGGTGCTCATTGTTTTTCAAAGTATAGAAGCAGATAGTCTCTGACGTCATGTCTGTTTCAGATTTTAAATAAACTATAAAATTTCTTGTAACTTTAACATATTAATTCAAGGATCTCAATTTGTCAGTTTATAAGCATCTAACATATAAATTGATAAAACAGAACAGAAATTATAAAACAGAAAAGAAAAAAGAAGAAAATGCAGTATGATGGTGTGACTCATGAACGTTTTAGCTATGTCTACCATCAGCACTAATTGTAACCTAAAAAGTCAATAGTCAACATCCTCTTAATTCAACACAGTTAGTGCAGTCCTTTTGTTTTTTAACACAGTCCTTTAACACATGTTCCACTTGTCCTCAAATAGTCTGTGAGATTAATTTCTGCTGTAAATCTGTGGAGATTATATAGTGTGAAGCCTGCTGCTTCAGTTAATAATCACTTTGGGGAGAAAAAAAAAAATACTGGCACTGGTTCCTGTGGTTGACACCTAGTACATTTCACTTCAGTTTCAATTTCATTTGGATCTGCATGAGTTTCAAAACAGGTGAAAAATCATTTCATTATGGCCCAGCAGGGACACAAAATAATTTCACTAAAGCCCAGCTGGTTTGAAAAATGCAGTGACTGGAAATCAGGTAAGTTTCACATGTTGGCAATTTTGGAAATCAAAGCTTTACACATTCCTGATTACATTTAAATTAGGATTCACAGCAAGGCTATAAGTTGTACCCAATTTTAATGATCATAGTATAATCCTGGAACTATCTCAAACTTATTGTTAGTAGGACTGGTTTGCCAGTCTTACCTCCCATCAGGCTCACCTGCGGGCAACTAAGGGGCAGGGTAGATTTCCACAGTCCATATTCCTAAGACGAAGAGTACAATCCATTATTGGCCATATCACTCATAAATTCTCCCTCAGTATATGTTAATGGTTTGACGTCTTTAGCCTAAACTTAACAAAATATTAAGAGCCATGAGATTTTGATTATTTTACTTGTTTTATAAGTTTGTGATTAGGGCTATAGCCCTTGAGACAAATGTCCTTCTCCCTCTTTTTTCTTTCTCTCTACTGCTTTCCAAATCATATGAAAATTAGGGTAACAAAATTAAACACACATTTAAGATAAATACACTTCTATATACTATTAAGTTCCTATTATATTTAAAGGACTAAATAAACTACAAAGGTGATTTAACTTGAACTACCTCTATTTTTTTGGCGAGTTAGGGGTAAATACATATTAATTTCATAGATCCTCTAGTAGGCATAATTGCTAGTTAGGTTTACATTTCTCCAAAGCATTGAAAATTAAAATGGGGGTGGAGGAAGCTAGAACTATCACTTCTTATTTACTTTGTTCTTCTAAATTTATACAAATTCATTAAAAAAGCTAAATAAAGTATTTTAAATTCATTTTAGAATATATTCTACCACAGAAACCATATAAAACAATTTAAGAAAGCAATTTTCTACTTAAGAAAGGCAAAATATATACCATTATCTAACTATAATAAAGGTCA
Organism: Mirounga leonina; assembly: GCF_011800145.1. NCBI lineage: Eukaryota > Metazoa > Chordata > Mammalia > Carnivora > Phocidae > Mirounga > Mirounga leonina. The sequence goes on from NW_023270865.1 coordinate 16,103,848, forward strand.
CAATCTATTTGTTTTTATCCTTTCATATCAACAAGCTGCTTTAGACTATTTCCCAGGTCTTTACATATCTGTCTCACACTTCATAATCTCCAGATTCTTAAATTTTAATTGTTATATGGACTTTTCTTCAGAATTACTTACAGCAACAAATTTTCATCTAGTCTATTATGTCAAATCCAAGCCTTATTTTTGTAAGAGTAAATATTCTCTGTAAAATTCTTTTTTACCCTTACTCCGAATCAAAATCTCCCTTAATATTAATATTAATTGATACTATATTAATTAATTAATATAGTAATTGAATATTCGTTAATATTTCCTTGTCACTCCCTCCTTCAATATTAGTTCAAGAAATATCTATCTAGGGACTTGTATGTTTCAAGCAGAGTTATAAGTGCTGGACAAACAAATGAATATAACAAGTCCCTGTTCTCAAGAATGTAACGGATTATTAACATAAAGTCAGATTATAGAAGAAAATACTGTGAATTCTCCAGCAGGAGGGGGAGGGGATGTGGAATCAGGTGTCCTATGGCAGGTAATTTTAGCATTGAGTTGGAAAAAAGACTCTGTCACCTTCAGGGGCAACTTTCTTATCTGCAGAAATGAAATGCATTTTACCCTGGAATCTCTGAGTGACCAGTCCCTTCCTAATTAACTCATTCAGGTCCTTGCTCTTTCCAAGAAAATGTCAGCATTTTAAAATTTGACATTTTAAAGGAACCAGAGCATTTTGATATCAAATCAAATCTGTGTTAATTAAAATTAGTAGGCAAAATGTCACAAAGATAAGGGAGACCAAAGTATCTACTTGTTCCCCTCAGTTGCAACAAATGGTTTAATAAAGAAAAATAACAATGGGTAAGAGATTGCCAGTCACTCTCTTTCATTTCCTTAAGGAGAAGAATGGAGCAGGTTAGTGCTGCCAGGATTTCTTTATTGGGTCAGTATAATTTAAAAAATAAATTTCAAAATATAACATGCAATTACTACTTTTGACTTTTACCTGGAGAGAACATACTAAATCACAAAAGAAACACATAAACAAACAAAAAATCTCTATCTAAAAATCAGCCTGATTATTGAAAGAAAAAGATTAGAAGGTCATAATGTCAAAACAATCAGCTGTTTTATAAACTGAGTGTATTTATTTATTTATTTTTTATTTTTATTTATTTATTTTTAATTTTATTCTTATGTTAATCCTATTTCCTGATTTTACTTCAGACATGGGGATATATGTTCAAAGCCCAGCAACAAAACACAGACCTGTACTGCAGAACTCTTATTTGGACCATTAGGTAATCTATAATTCAGCAGTAGCAGTGAGAAATAGGAAATGATGATTTTGAAAAATACCATCCATAGGGCTGTGGTTAATTGAAGTGTTGCTGTTTTTGTGTAAGAAATTTTCATTTTATGTTACTTTCACATGTATCTACCCTTGTAGGGTTGGAGATATATATGTAATCTTACTCCTATATACACAAGCACTGTTTTGTAATATCTGGGTCACAAATTCAGCAGAAGCTAAACATGTCTAGTGTCACATAGTAGTGTAAACTATCTGATCTCTATCAGAGTATGATTACTATCCACACTTTATATCTTGACTTCAGCTAATATTTCTCATTTTTTTCTCATTGACTCACATATATTCACTTATTTCATCTTTGAAAATATTTTAGCACAATTTTCCAAGAATGCCTTGCTTTGAGATAGGGAGATTTTCTATGTCGCTCAGAAACTGATAATAAAAAAAAAAAAGGGGAATTGTTACATCCCTTGTTAAGTAGTTTGTTACAAACTAACATGAATACACAAAGAAGAGATAACTTCATCTGTGACTTAGTCACAACTGACTTTACAGTCAGCAAGGTAGGTGATCAAACTGATAGAGGAAATTTCATTGGTAAGAAATAAGGGTCCTGTTTCCTGCCATTATTCACAAAGTGGGCCTTCATAGGATGGCCATCCAGAATGATTGACAGAGAGCTATTTCTTTCTTTCTTTTTTTTTTTTTTTAAGATTTTCATTTATTTATTCATGAGCGACAGAGAGAGAGAGAGGCAGAGGGAGAAGCAGGCTCCCAAGGAGCAGGGAGCCCGATGTAGGACTTGATCCCAGTACCCTGGGATCATGACCTGAGCCGAAGGCAGATGCTCAACCATCTGAGCCACCCAGGCACCCCGACAAAGAGCTATTTCACAGATGTTTCCCTTGATGCTAATACTGCCTGTGCCCTCAAGATCCACTGGTGTAAGACAATGAAATGTAGAACAGGATGAGGCTGATAGACCAAGCCTGTGAAATCCCTTGACAATGTCTTTCATACTGTAGAAAACATGTAGAACTACCTCATATGTTTCATAATGTAGAGAGAGCTCATTACTGAATGTAGCCTTATTAGAAGACTGGAGCTATTTCCACTACATGTACATCTACTGGACAAAGCAGACCACTCAGTATAATGTTCATAATCTTTCAATTTAAAAAATAAAATAAAACCTGAGTAAGATTCATATCAGTGTGATCTAGCATAGATGATAACTCCCTGACTATGGAACTCACCACTGTGTTCCTTTGTGCCAATTTCTCTCCTATTACTGTTGCCTGCTTTCTTTCTCTCTATCTTTTCTTTTCTCTTTTCTCTTCTTTTCTTTTCTTTTTTCTTTTCTTCTCTTCTTTTCTTTCTTCTTTTCTCTTCTTTTCTTTTATGAGCAATCCTCCTTCTACTACTACAGTGTCTCCTCTGGACCCACAATCCCACCCATCGGGACCTGAATAACTTTCAGAATGGTAATCCCTTAGTGAAAGATTGACCTTGTTATTTTATTGATATACTGGTTTATTACATGTACCCTCATGGTGGGTGTTGACTATAAAGTGATAGTGATACTTGAGAATGTGAGCAAAAGTCTGGAATCTCATCAAACATTATATCTTAAGGAAGTTTAGGTTTGATTTATTTACACAGCTATTTCTACATATGCAATTTTCATCGGAAACAAAACTGTAATGCAAACACATGGGTCATTACTCAATCACTGGCTCAGTTCAAAATCAAACAAATGGTAGTATCTTGCATCAGGTGGCTTATTTAATTCAGAATTGGTGTGGGCTCAAAATTACACATTTAGTCCCCTGCCAAGAAGACATATTTATGGAAATCACAAGTTTCAAAATCTGTGTGAACATTTAGCTAAAACATATAGAAAATTAAGAATAGAGTTTTCATAATATGAATATCACCTCTGGATGATTCCATGACAATTATCTGAGGTGCTTTTTCACATAAGCAGATCCCTAGGTACCACTCTTCCTATAGAGTAAGAGTACCTGGAGGAGAGGCCTGGCCTCTAAGTCTGCATTGATAATTGTGTCTTGGGTTGCTTCTTATGCACTCTATACTGAGGATTACTAGATTGCAGGAAGACTATTGCCTCTCTGCAACCCAGGGTCCATTAACACTCAGCAGGCTTGCCAGGTTCTGAAATGTTGGCAATAGGACAAGTGTCAGACCCTGTTGGTTCATGGGTCTAGGTCCTCCTTGGCTACAAGACACTCACAGGACTGAGTTTGCAATTTAGGATATCACTGACACATCATAAATGTTGATAGGTCTCAGCAGGAGAGGAAAAGTTCTTAAAGCATTTATCAGATATTCTATACAAAGTCCTATTTGTTTTCCTGGACATTTTTTGTTTCTAAAGAAATTATAAGAGTTGCTCTCTTAGAAACACTCATAGTATGATCTGATTAGGCTTATGAATGTCTAATGCACTAAGTGCCTTAACATTTGCTGATATAGAAATTATGTTTCAAATCTTTAAAATTGTACAAATTTAGAAGTTATGTTTCAAAACTTTAAAAAATATACATTACACAGATAGGTTTCAACCCTTCATTCAACTAAATAAAAAAATATATTTTCAGCAATAGACAAATTTCCAGAAAATGTTCATGCCATAAAAAATACATTGGCAAATACAGGAATTTATATTTCAATTTCAAAAGAAAAAAATGATTTATCTCAGTCATTTTGCTCTTAAAATGTTACCTAGACTGTCTCTCTCCTATTAAATTCAAAACTTTGTCAATTGTCCAGGCCAGTTTTTTGCCCTTTGTAATTTTCTTACTGCCCAAGTTACAAGTTGTATCTCTTCTGTGGGTGGCACCCATGTTATCTTAAAACAGTTGAAATTACTCAAGACCCCGTTTCAATTCTTTAAATTTGATTGTATTCTATGGTTTCTTTCCCATTTCCTCAATGACCTGTTTTTCATCCATCTTGACTAATTTTTTTCATTGATTTCTCATGTAATGGTTTGCCAAGTTTTCCAATCTTGTGAGGTTTCATTTTCTAAAATGCACAGTATTTCTTTAAAAAAAATATTAATTTATATGAAAAAGAGAGAGACTGAGAGAAAGAGAGAGAGAGAGCAAGCAGGGGAAGGGGAAGGAGCAGAGGGAAAGAAAATGGAGAAGTAGACTCCCCACTTAGCATGGATCCCATTGAGGGCTGGTCCCAGAACCCTGAGATCATGACCTGATCCGAAGTCAGAAGCATAACTAACTAGACATGCCCCCCCTTTTTTTTTAATAAAGATTTATTTATTTATTTGAGAGGAGAGAGACAGAGAAAGGGTAGGGGAGGGCCAGAGGGAGAGAATCTTCAAGCAGACTCCCCTCTGCTCATGGAGCCTGACTCTGGGCTCCATCTCATGACCCTGAGATCATGACCTAAGCTAAAACCAAGAGTTGGACACAACCAACTTAGCCACCTAGGTGCCCCTAAAAGGCACAGTATTTCTTATCACTCCTCCACTATCAAGGGTCATGGGTCAATTCCAGTCTGTTCAGCCCAACCAACAAAGGATCAACTCCAGAGCACTAATACCCTGTAATGAAGATTTGCTTTAAAGATAAAATAGAAGATAAGTGGAAAAATGATATTATAAACTTTGTGTTTTTTTTTCCCTTGGGAATATGCTCCTTTTCCTTTTAAGAATTGTTAAAACATAAATATTTGTGAAAACAAATTCTTTTCTCTAGCAACAGATCAGTGCGAAACGTGTTTTATTTTGTAATGCAAATTTGGCAGTACTTTGAACTTTTTGACAAAGCAGTTGGGTTATCAAAAAATTAGCACACCACTCTTCCCACTCTAGTACAGATGAATAACTTGGCAGTGAAATGAAGACGTTTATTGCATTTTGCAGTCCAATGAGCTCAATAACTACTGAAAAATCAAAAACAAAATCTTGAAAAAAAAATGATTCTATTCTTCTAATGAGATACAGGATTTACACAACAGGGATACTCCTAAGGTACTGTTACCAGCTTGTGGAATTAAAATTTTCATTGGAGAATTTTACATTTAGCATGTTTGTAAAATAGATAAAACTTAATAAAAGCATCACTTTGATACTCTCTCAATCTATAAGTAAGATTTCAGTGGAATTGCTTTACAAAGTGCATAGCCTTTAAATATTACTAGTATATTTTGATTGAGAGATGCACAAAGAATCATGACTAATATAATAAGTGCATATTCAATAGAAAATATGTTCTAAAATATATTATGGACCGCTAGTCAAATACTCATGAGCCAATAAACATTGATTGAATGCTTCCTATGTAAGGTATATATTGCTAGGTACCGGTCAGTGTGTGAACTTATGAAGCTCAATGTTTCTGTGGAGAGACAAAGATAAATTAAAAACCACTGTACAGCATGATGAATGTTCTAATAGTGGACTATCCAAGGTGCCATGTAAGCATAGAAGATATTTGTTTAAGTCTGCTTGGATCTGGAGATTAAGAAATAACTATCTCTGACTAAGCAAAATTGGCTATGGTTTAAAGAGTCAACATGGACGAAGATAAACGTTTTTAAGAAGATTCTATAGTTGATAAACTGTCAAGGAGTCAAGTAGGTTTTGATATACAGGAAATCAACTTGTGTTCTGGAGCTGGTACATAGAGTGTTAAAGGATTTCTTGGCGGAAAGTATAGGTGGAAAATCATTTGAAACCAGATTTATAAAGACTCTTTGGATACACAAAAGAGTTTGAACGTAGGTCAGGAAACATCATAAAATATGATGATAATTGGTTAATCAAATTTTTGTTTCAGAAAGCAATTCTTGAAGCAATGGGGAAGAGTGTATCAACAGGATTATACTAGAGGAACAGAAGATTGCTAAGATGCCTTTGTAAAAACACAAACAAAAAGCTTTTTTTAAGTGAATTAAAAGAAGAGCCACAAAAGGGAGGCAGAACCGAAACATAATTTAAAACAGAATAATACTACATGGCATTGTACAGATAAATGATGGCTTAAATGGGTGAAAAATAAACACGTAAATAAAACATTTTAATTTTTAGAGAAGTTGATAAACGGTCTATATACTAGAGTAATGGAGAATAAAGGTTTTGGTGATATGTTGCCTGAAATTTTGGGTACCAACCACTCCACCCCTTCTGGTAAATGCACGCTAGTCTTCTCATCAAGAGGTAGAGTCTGTCTCCTCTCACACTAAATATAGTCGATCTTGTAATTTGTATTGATCTCTACAAAAATTATATTTAAGTGTTTAAGAATTTAAGTATTTAAGAATATACAAAATGAAGATAATGAATATATAACACACATTATAAACAGATGAGTCATAACTTTGGATTTCATCTACTGTAATAACTTCATTTCTTGAGGCTAATTTGTTTTTCATCATTGATTTTACTGTGGTAACCTTGACTAAATAAATTACTACCTAGTTCTTTTTTTTTTTTTTAAAGATTTTATTTATTTGACAGAGAGAGACACAGCGAAAGAGGGAACACAAGCAGGGGGAGTGGGAGAGGGAGAAGCAGGCCTCCTGTTGAGCAGGGAGCCTGATGTGGGGCTCGATCCCAGGACCCTGGGATCATGACCTGAGCCAAAGGCAGACGCTTAACCACTGAGCCACCCAGGCGCCCCATTACTACCTAGTTCTTAAATTTGATTGGATTCCCTTTCCTGAAGAAGTTTTTTTTTTTTTTTTTTTTTTTTTTTTTTTTTTTTTT